>NC_136061.1:1849788762-1850244815 GCF_964261635.1 Lissotriton helveticus | reverse complement strand
TGTATAACCTTCATTTCATGTTTTGGTCCTGAGCAGGCATGGTTGGAGAGAGAAATGGTGGTGTTAGATCTGCTGAGATGGGGTTGTTACTATCATCCTGTGTTGGAATGTCATCGTGAAATGTACATAAATGTTTATAGTGCATAGACAGTTAAGACCTGCAGTGGTAGACTAGGTTAAAGTCGTCTGGTTGGCCAGCAGTATGTTGCAATTCTCTTCAGTTATTCCATTCCTCTTCAGCTGGTGATAGCTGGTTTATTGGCTGGTATAGTACTGCATGATAAATAAAACCCGGAGCATATATGTCTTGAGTAAGTGCAAGCTGATTAAGCTACAGTTGGCGGCCCACCGCTGTGTGTTTTGGTATTTGTTTTTGTGTGGGCTAGAAGGGTTACACATGAATTGACATACTATATAATACCCTGGCTACCCTATAGGTGAGCCCTGCTTAGCGTACCTGTACATAAAAAGTAGTGTGCTGGTTTGGTTGCTCCATATCTGTAGGTTGTAAAGTGTAGCTTGAAGGTGTGATTCTCTTTCTGGGTTCAATTCCAGGGTTGTGAAGTGTAGTAGTTATCGTGGACAATAACCACTGTTTGAATTGCCTTCTGAAGTGTATATCTTCCTAGATGCTTTGAATCTTGGCTTGTAGCGAGTTCCAGAGCTTGACAGCTTGTACTGAGAAAGCAGTACCTCCTACTTATTTTTTATGGTAAGCTGGTACGATGATGTATGGTAGAAGCCTGGAGCGCAGTGTCCTGTTTTGTTTGTATTGTGAACAACGCAAAGTGCCTTGAACATTGGCCTTCTGGCTATGAGTAGTCACTGGAGTGATTGCAGGACTGGAGTCATGTGTTCTTTTGGGTGAAGACGAACAAGGGGGTCTTGGTACAGTATTGTGAGTTAGCTTATTATGTGTGTGATGAATCAGCGTGTGTTGATGTATATAGGCCGGTGGCATAGACAAGTTTGGAGATTATGAGAGTGAATATGGCTTGTAGTTTTTGTTGCTATTCAAGGTATGGGCTCTCTTTACGTGAACCAGGCCTCCCAATGCCTTCCAAAAGCGGTCTCTTTTAAAATGTGTTCTTTGCTGTATGACTGAAACTATTTGTTAAAATTTGATTGTGTTTCTGGTGGCAATCACTACTGAACTGTGATAATTCTGTTGGGGAATTAAGTCAGGGGAAAAGCATTCCTCCAGACGGCCATTTTTTTTGAGCCATCACAGTGAGCGGTTACCGTTCTAACATTTTGCAGCACCCATCACCTGCACGCGGCGGTCATGCTGCAGACGTGTGCCACTGGCACGCCAAAGGCAAGCCAGTCTGCCCCCGTCCGCACCTGAATGGGTCCAGGAATGCTGCCTCTCTGCCTACAGGCAGGCTTTGTTACTCTGCCTCCCAATTGCTTGCCCTTCGCCTCTATACTACTGCACCCTGTCTATCCTGTTTAGATTCTGCCTTAGCAGAGAAGAAATGCCCCACTGTAACTTTTTTTACAACCAGCATTCTTCTTCTAGAGTCCATAGCCTAGATAGACAACCATCTCTTGTATCCGAAGGTTAATACTGCTCATAAACCTAGTTCTAACAGTTCTAAGTTCTTTAACCTAAACTGCCACTCGTTAGCTAAGCCCGAATGGGACATCTTTAATTTTCTATCTGAGCAAGGTCCCTATGCCATCTTTCTAACTGAAACATGGCTTAATGACGCTTCAGCACCAGAAATTATTACAAAATTTCCCCCAGACTACAGAATTCTCAGAGTTGATCCCTCAGACAAGAAAGGAGCTGGTATAGCAATCATTTTTAAAGAAAATTTTACGTGCAAAATAGGTAAACTTTCAATTTTCGGCTCTGAAGCTCTTCTTTTTTCACTGTCATTAGCCAAGAACTTTAGCATTTCTGGTGCCCTCATATATCACTCACCGGGATTTGCGGGCAATTGCAGCTCTGGTAATTCTGACGTCCTTTCCTCGCACACCTTAAATTTGACAGTTGCACTATTTGGGGTGATTTTAATATCCATTTTGATAGCATGGACTGGAGAATTGCCTCATCTCTGATAGAGGGGTTTGCAGCTCTGAATATCCAGCTCATCAATAAATTTCCCACCCACGCAGCCGGACATTTGCTGGAACATGTATTTTCCAATCGTAGGAGCTTACAGACTGATCAGCCGATAACTCTGTCATGGTCAGATAATTCGGCAGTCCCTTTCTCACTACCTATTCAATCAGGGGCTCGGACCACTTTCCACCACCAGCAGAAGTTGGTCAAAACTTAACGTCCCTGCTCTAAACCCTCTGCTTGAATCTACCCGTCCTTTGCTGGTGCCAGTAGAATCAGATGCTCACACCATTGATGCATGGCTCAGATCCTCATTTGATGCCTCAGTCCCTATTTCAAGCAGGAAGCACCACAGAACGCTGGGGCACATCAGGTGAAGTAACCATGCACTTTACAAATTACATTATTATTATTACTATTAGAACCCTCCCCCCTTCTCCGTGGTGTAACCTCACATTTCATTAAAATAAAAATAATATGTAAATCCTTGGTAAGAGCATGACGTCAAACATATAACAATGAGAACAAACTAAGATATAAGTTAGCTTTAAAGGATTACCAGAGAAACTGTTGTGTCGCTGGAGCTAAATGTTATTCTGATAAAATAATTGCGGTCCAAAACTGCCCTAAAACTCTTTTTCAGGTACTCAATACGCTTTCTGACCATGCGAACACTGCCTCAACTGTTCAGTGTGATGAGCTGGCTGATCATTTCTTTTAAAAAGTTGCAGACAACCAGGTCGCTTTCTCAGACACACTTGACTCTAGCACACATTCAGTCCATCTAGCGTGTCCTGTGTCTTGAGTGTGTTCTATCCGATGACTTGCCATCTTTCACCTCACTGCTCATGGCCACAACCTCAGGATTTCCTCCTGACCCTTGTTCCCCCTCAGTACTCAGCAAGCTTATCCTTTCAGAATTGAAGCGACTTACCCAACTTTTGAATGCTTGTTTGACAGAAGGCATTGTTCCTAACTTCTGGAAGCTTTCCCTGGTCACACCCTTGCTAAAAAAAATTTATCTAGATCCTCCAATATGGTCGAATTACAGACCCATACCTCTCCTTCCCACTCTAGCCAAAGTGTTGGAAAAACACGTAACACTGCAGCTTACATAAATAAACTAAACAACATGGCCTTCTGCACACTTCACAATCAGGTGTTAGAGCTGGCCATAGCACCGAGCCACTCCTCCTTAGTGTCACTGAATACCTGAGACACCAACTCGATACTGGGGTTGCAACTGCATTGATCCTCCTAGAACTCAGTGTCACATTCGACACAGTAAACCATGCCACTCGTGTCTTAAGATTAAGAGGTCGATACGTACCAACATAGGTCTAAATCTCACTGTCTAGCTTCTGGGGTGCCTCAAGTTTCTATTCTCAGGCCTCTTCTTTTTAACCTTTAGGTTAGAACTTTATCTGAGATTGTAGAATCTTGTGGGCTTAGCCTTTTTTCATACACAGATGATACTCAAATTGTAGTATCCCTATCAATGATATGCAACGTTGGGAAGACGGAAGTCATGTTGTTTGGTGAGGCAAAACTGCTCTGGACCCCAGACTGGTGGCCACAAGATCTCGGCCCAGTGCCCAAGCCTAAACAAACTGTTAAAAACCTGGGAGTCCGATTAGATCAGGAGCTCACTCTCAAACAACATAGCAACCAGGTGGTGGGAGCCTGCTTTCATGTAATTGGTATGCTGCGAAAAATCTTCCCATTACTACCTGATACAACTAGGAAGACGCTGGTCCAGGCGCTAGTTCTTAGTCGTCTGGACTATTGCAATGGCTTGCTCCTGTCTGTCAATGAGGGAGTTATGAATAGACTTCAGGTGGCCCAGAACACGGCTGCTCGACTGGTTCTGAACGCCCCTCCGCGTACGCCTTCCAAACCTCTGCTGACAAAACTACATTGGCTATCTGTCAGACAGAGGGCCAAGTTCAAGGTATGCTGTACCATACACAAAAGCCTGAATGAAATGGGCCCTGCATACCTGACCACCAAATTCATACCTTACATACCTTCTCGGACACTTAGATCAAGTGAACAAGGCCTTCTGTGTGTACCCAGAGCAAAGAAGGCCAGACATGGAGGAAAAACACTATCAATAACCGGACCCTCTCTCTGGAATAGTCTCCCAACACCCCTCAGATTATGTGTAGACCATCTTCCTTTTAGGAAAATTCTAAAGACCTTCCTATTTAAACAGTAGACTAGAACAGCTCAAAAGCCCTTCTCCTTAATTCTCAGTAGAAGCCAAAGGCGCGGAGATACTCCTTCGGGAGTGAAGCCAGCGCGGTACAAACCTGCAAATAAATAAATAAATAAAAATAAATGAAGGAAAGTCACAATACCGAAGCCTTAACACCAGTCATGTCCAAGTTTCATCCTGGATGAATGCCAATTCACTAAAACTAAATGGAGACAAGACAGTGTCCTGCTGGTTGTCAACCTCCCTAACCTATGGGGACCCAACTTATGGTCCATGTGCATAAGTAACACTCCCGCCCAAATACCTGTTGTAAAAAATCTAGGGGTCTGGCTTGATGACAAGCTTTCTATGAGCCATCAGATGAACAAAGTTGGTGCCATCTGCTTTGGCATTCTTAAATAGTTCAGGAAAATATTTGGCTGTCTTCCGGTCTCAGCACTGAGGACTGTAGTCCAGGCCCTGGTGATTTCCAGACTGGACTATGGCAATGTTCTCTACCTGGATGCCTCGAAAGCTCGGCTGAAACGCCTCCAGACGGTACACAACACTGCTATGCGCCTTCTACACCACCCTCCTAAATTCACTTCTTCAGCCAGCTTGCTTTACAAACTACATTGGCTACCAGAGGAACATCGCGTCCAATTCAAAGCTCTATGCAATATGCATAAATGCCTCTCCAACTCTGGGCCTGCGCAACTTATTGGTTTTTCCAATTGTTGTTAGATGGATTTGTGTCATCTGCATATTTGTAACAGGTGAGACTGAATCGAAATATATGTCTAATGAATACTATTGTTCTGAAATGCTGTTTGAAAAGGATGCTTCCAAATGTCCCCAGTGGTAGCTGGCAGGAAACGGGGGCAGGGGGACAAAATATTTAAAAACAAAAAATAAAACACTTACCTCCTCATGCCACAGCCACCTCTGTCTCTTCTCTCTCGTTGCTGAAGAGCCCGGAAGCACACAGGCTCCCCTGAGCTAATCACAATGCTGGAATGCAGTGCTGTGATTGGCTCCCCATAGTCAATCACAACACTGCAATGCAGCGGTGTGATGTTGTGATTGATCTAAGCTCCGTAGTTCGGTGCTCAGACTGGGACAGAGAGCATGCGCATGTTCCCCACCCAGGCTGTAATGCAGTCTGGGTGGGGAACATGCAAAGTGTGCAGGACTGTTTGTCCGGCCCAAGACGGCCGGCCAAGCAGTCCTGCACACTTAGGCCCTCATTAGGATGACGGGCGGACTTTGCCCGCCCACCATCACATAGGAAAAAGGGACCGCCCGCCATAACGACGGGGGTCCCGATGGTGGCATTAGGATGAGCCCACTACAGTGGCGGGCGCATCCTGTATTTTTACCATTGCGGCGGGCGGTGCAGAAGCGCCGCCCACCGCAATGGTAAAAATGCCCGTCGTGCATTTCAAAGCACAACATGACAGGCACTGCGCGGTGCCTGCCATGTTGCACTTTGAAATGCGGGGGGGGTACCCCTCATGTGCACCCACCACCCCCCAGAGTCCCTGGGGGCCCACAATGGGCCCCCGCAGGGATTCTCCGCATGCGCTTCCTTGGTGGCATTGCCACCACGGAAAGGCATTCACATTGGCCCATCATAATATGGCTGGCGGTGTCGCATAGACACCGCCACCATATTATACCTTTTCCGCCCCGGTCGCAAGGCGACCGGGGCGGAAAAGCGGCGGACGGTCTTACCGTCCACCGCGGCCCCCCCCGCCATCCTAATATGGCGGGGGGGTTTCACAGCAAGGATAGCGAGCGGATCGCCCCCGCAAGGCCAGCGGTGGCTACTGCCAGCCTGGCGGGGGCGATCCGCCCGCCATCCTAATGGACCCCTAAGTGTGCACAGTCTACTCCTCCTCCTTGAGCCACAAGCCCTGCCCTGCCATAACCCAGCCCCGCATACATGAAAAACAAAATGATAATTATTAACTGTTTTGATCATTTTATTTTTCCCTTTTCCACTGCTTTGAGGGCAGTGGGATAACGCTCCTCAGAGGGCCGCCCCTGAATGTCCCACTGTGTGATCACAAACACAGAACTCCTGTAGACATATTCAAAACATAACCATGAAGGACAGAATAAACAAGGCACGTCTTTTCATATAAGAAGTCTTTGTATGCAGGTCTGCATTCAGCTATGAGCAGCATTGTATATGTTGTCCCAAAACATTTGTATTCTGGGAGCTAGACAACACGCTGCTAATTAAATGGCGTTCATGCAAGAAGAAATCATTCATTGCTGCAGAATTTGCCTTGTCTTGCTGCATAATTAATTAAACTCTACTGCATAATTTGATCGTGCATTGCTTCATACCAACACTGCGCGCATCCCTGCCGCCTGGTTGGCAAGTTTGCAACTCAGAAACTCTGGCCAATCATAGCCCCTTGTACATTTAAGAAACTGCAGAACTACTTTGTACTTTCCCCATCAACTTTTCAAAGGACTTTCACAAAGAAGTATCTGGACGGATTTTCATCAGATGTTCAGAATTCTCATCATTATCTGCACTAAATCATAGACACAACATTGTTAAGTCGCTACAATCTGCATCGTAATAGAAGCAAAACCCCAAGTATGACATTCTTGAAAGACTAAATAAAACATTTCGAAAACTATTTTCCTTCCTCATGCAGCCTCTCTTCTTTCTTATGAAAATGTCTTCTTTTTTTTAACTGGTCCTGGCTTTGCAATGGAGCTGTGTTGTTATTCAACATGTGTTTAGTTTCACTTAAACAACATGTTGTATATTGTATTCTCTTTTTTGTTGCACAACCATCTGGTGAGCAGCATTGTTTGCTCAGCCAAGGCAAAGATCAAAGGTGACTTTCTTGGGGCAAATTGCAAAATTTGAATTGTAGCCAGGGCGCGCGATCGAGGCACATAAACATTTGTAAATCTCGGGTACTCAATCCACAAATAATTTGATGGCATCATGTATACGTAGGTGTGTCCAACTCTTGAAATTCCAGAAATGGTTAAGCCACACTTACTCTTGGAACGCAGCTTTAAGAATAGGACGTGTCCCTGGTGTACACCTTGTATTGTGGACAGTTGTTCACTGCTCATCTCCGTCACACAATCAACAGTGGCATCTATAAATTCTCTGTTAATTGCACCACTGTTTGAGTCTCCTCACTGAGTGTAATCTGGAGGTGTGGGTTAAGAAAACTGCTACAAAGAAATATTGTTTTTCCTTTTTGATATGAACAAATTACAATGTAAAATGTTCAGTTTCCCCCTCCCGAGAAAATGAGGGCTTTCCATGTCGCTTTCTTCACTCTTTACCACGCTTTTAGCTCCACTTAGACCTAAAACAGCTGATCTACTTAAGAACAGTACTTTGATGGTGAAAACCCAAAAAGGATTGACCATGTGGCCGTTCATCTAATTTGCGCTGCATTTGTGAACCCACTCCTCTGAATATCACCTTAGGACTACCACTACCATTCATCAAGGAACTTCTGCACTTTAAATGCAAAACTGGCGTTATGAATTAGGTCAGCATGCAGAGCTAAGACTTTATCCAGAAAGTCCCACTTGTGCCTACAAAAAGCTGTCTGCATGACATCCTACGTCCTTTAGAGCTTTAATCTGGTCTGATATTTACTTAAGGCCACTGCCCATCTGCAGGCACGTCTACAAATTGCTCACAAATGTAATGCCTTCTTTCATAAACCATGACAAAACTATTTGACACGAACAACAGCAAAGACTTTTAGCCTAACTGGTGGCAATAACTTCTGGGTTATCTATTGGCAAGAATGACACCATTCTTGTTAACAGCATAGTCCGCAATGAACATTGAATAATCTATTGGAGCTTATCTTGACTATACTCTGATGAAGCCCACAAAGTCATTTTATTTCTCTATTGCATAGCAGTACCGCAAGTATTGAAGTCCACAGTTGTGAAGTTCAAATATTTTAGGTGCCCTGCTTGATGCTCTTGAAGCTGTTGTTGATCTGGCAGTAATAGAGTGACAATGTTTGCTGGTTAAAAGGGTTCTTAGCCGAATATGCTTTTAGGCACTATTTAGAGCACCTGGATGTGGGATCATTTTGAAGCCAGTAGAAGAACTTCAAGTGTGGTGAACACGTGGTCCAAAGTAGTAGTTTGACTGCTAGAAGAGCTACTCTGTTGTCAATTCGTTGGATGAGGCTGCTTGTAGGAGGTTAAGGCTGAGAGACCTGTAATAGTAAAAATGACCTATTATAATTACGTGCAGTGTTTCCTGTATGTAGCAGAGATAAACACAAGATTTTATGGGTGTCTAGCAGCCAGAAGCAACAGAATTGTTTTATCTATATTAATCTATGTGATCTTTAAAGAGGAACTCTTTGTAGAAAAGTGGTGAATGTGAGGGTAATAGTCAAGTAAAGAAATGTTTGCTCTGAAAAAATGACACTTGGTTGAAATTTCTGGGTTTTATGGGTGTTATTTTCGGATAGTTTTCTGTGACTTACTTTCTTGGGTCACGACACAATCTGAGTCTGCTGATAAGTTGGATTTCTCTTTTGAGAGCCTTGCATGTTTATGATCAGCACAGATGGTTTACTTTTAAGTTCTTGTTCATACATGCTGATCTAATTTGGTATGCTGGTTATGCTTTACAAGGACTAAGTAGAACCAGCCTCTAGTCTGGTCCAACATGGTGTTTGCTAAGATCCTTCTACTAATCTTCTAATGCAGTTGCATTGACCAGCATGTTGAAAACAAGTGATGGGCTAGAAAAGATCAAGGATCGGAAGTAATCCTGATCCGAGGATCCAGGATGTTATTTCCAAGACGGAACAGTTCTCTTTCAGTTGAGCATCTGATCCGTCTCTAGTAAATGCTATAGACCTTAATGTTGTTGGGGGTTATTAGTTTTACAGAGCATCAGTGGTCGAAGTGGGCGGGATCGGCAGGGCACGGCATGCCCCTACTTCTTTGAATCAATTAATTCCATTCCCCTAATTTGTCATTTTAAACATGTGTCGCAGGATGGCAGAAATAGCCATGGCTAACAGATAAGCCTCCGCGTTCATGGCCGTTTGGGGACGGGCAGAGAAGGAAAAGTTCTCTGTCTTTTCCTTCTGCCCAGAGAAGACAAGGACAGTGTGCAGTTCTGCTCTGCGCTGGCAGCTGCCCCCGCCACTCTCTTTCTTCCTACTAGCAGCTCCTTCTCACTTACTGAAAACCATGACTTCAAGAAATGGTTCTCACCCTCTCTTTCCTCCTTTTGTTAATTTGTTCCCCTGTGAAATGGTTCCCAAAAAGAAAAACACTTTTGCTGGAAATATTGTCTTTTCCTGACTGTTTCCTTTTTTAAAGTGCAGCCTGTGGAATAAAAGATTAAAAATATCAAAAATAAATAACTAAATAAAGCAAGACAGAGTCGTTGCAAATTGGCCATATTAGCATCACTTTACAGAGTTTGCCAGTGAAGCACTACTTTTGTTTCCTTGTCTTTCTTCGAACAGCATTGTTTTCCCTGGGTGTGGGATCTGCACCGATCCTGGAGGTACTGCAATGCCTGATTGACAGGTGGATTGGAAAACAAAATGTGTACAGCGGCTGTGTTCACGGATATGGTCTTTTTAAACCATACTGCTTACATTTTGTAAGGATATAAGCAATGGACATTGAGATGGGTCCCTTCCGGGTCCTGTAGTCACGTTCTTAACTTTTCAGGCAAAAGTACTCACTGTTTTCTGAATAGTGAGTGTAAAAGCGTTAAGGTAACCATGTTGTTCCTGCTTACATTTAACATGCTTTACTTAATTTTGCATTGCCTATGACTGTTTTCTTTTTCCAGGATGTTGGTATTTATTTTTTCAGGCAGCATAATGCTCTTGTCTAATGCATAATTTAAATTGAGCCACATCCAGGTATTTATAGCAGGGCACAGTGGGTTGTGGTTGAAGGCAGTGCAAGTTTCCCTCAGTGGGACAGTATGGTGTTCAGTGGGGGAGAGGATGTGTCACTATGGTCGTAGCAGCCGAATTTGGAACTGGGGAACCAGGTTCAGCCTTCATGACCAGTCTCCCAGACCACTTTCCTGAGGGAGCACATTCCCCGTGCTAGACCTTAGAAGGTCCCGCAAGACTTTAGAAGCCGTGAGTGGACCTTAGTGGTAGCAAGTGTGGGTTAACCTGTCTCTCACAATCCATACTGAAGTTCAACTCCAGTCTTGCAGGCAGACCTTTGAAGAAGCACACTCTAGAGCAATAGTGACTCTGTCACTGATGTCACAGGACCATTGAAAAGGGCTGGCTCTAGGGTGGTGCGACCGGTGTGACCGCAACTGGCGCTGACTTTGGTTGGGGGCGTCGTGTTTGCAACTATATTATGGTTTTTAAAGCACTTGTTGCCTCCTTCCTGGCCTCCAGCAATTTTTGGCAAAAATACAAATGTCATGATAACTTCAGTAATTAATGTTCTTCCGAGAGAGAGATCGGAGTTTTGTCTAGTGGAAGTTTTGACTCATGGAAAAGTAGGGCAGAGGGCTAATGGGCCTGCTGCAAAGAACGAATACCATGCAGATCACAAAGTGCACATAATGTAAATAGGTCAGTGGGTTACTGCTTTTGTCAGAGAGATCCTTTCATTATTTGCAGCTTATAAGTTAAAATCTTAACATAGAGCAGTGAATTATTAACTGTCATCTAAGAGCTGTATGCAAACTGCTCGGTATAAATTAGAGCGTTATGTTTCCCCCCCCCAGTCTTTGATTATCCTGATTTTGCAAAACAATTGCTCATTTGGATAGAAATCAATTCTGATTATTAAAGAGAACCCTCAAACATGGTATTACGTTTTAAATTCCAAGTTTGTGTTTCCCCAGGCCAATCACTATTAAACTATACTGCCTACTAGTACTAGTATGTTTGTCATGTGACTCCTACACATTATGTAACATTTCCTATACAGTGATTCACACACATATAATTGATTGTCTCTGTGTAATGTGTGTGATGTAAAGTGCTCAGACACCCTACACTGGTATAAGTGGCACTGTAAATCAATTTAAATGCATCTTAGAGAGAATGTGGTTATGGAGACTTGAGGGGCACTGTTAAAGGGTGATAGTAAGGGAATCCGTGCGTAGGCAGTCATTGGGGGGTGGCAACAAACACTGCTGCACAGGGCACCACTAGCGCTAAAGCCGGCCCTGCTCTTCTGGCCGGTCCGTCTCACCCATTGGTACCTCCATTGGCCTTCTTTCAGCAGTAGTAGCAGCAACTCACCAGGGATCGGCAATGCAGGATTTGCATGCCCACCAAACTAAGGGGCCCATTACAATGTCGGGCGGACTTCCTCCGCCAGGCTGGCGGTAGCCACCGCCTGCCTGGCAGAGGCAATCCGCCCGACACGGTTTCCCGAATTCCTCCCCCCCCCCGCCATATTAGTATGGCGGGGGGACCGCGGCGGACGGAAAGACTGTCCGCCGCTTTTCCGCCCCGGTCGCCTTTGCGACCGCGGCGGAAAGGGCATAATATGGTGGTGGTGTCCAATGGACACCGCCAGCCATATCATGATGCGCGCAAATAGGTGCCTTTCCGCGGCGGCGATGCCGCCACGGAAAGGCAGGCGGTCTTTGCTTTGGGAGGCCCCTGTGGGTCCCCCTGGTGAAGGCCGAGGTGGGGGTGCACAGGGGGGGTACCTATGGAACCCCCCTTCATTTGCATGTACAAAGCGGCAGGCACCGCGCAGTGCCTGCCGCTTTGTATATGCAAATGCGTAAATGCATTTTTAGCATTGTGGCGGGCGGTGCAGAGTGCACCGCCCGCCACAATGCTAAAAATGAAGGATGTGCCCGCCACTGTGGGGGGCACATCCTAATTCCCCCAACGGGACCCCCGCCCTTATGGCAGGCGGTCCCGAATACCGATAGGGTGGCGGGTGGACATCCAAATGAGGCCCTAAGTTTCCAAACTTCACAGTATCTCTGCTTCATGCACAAGCACTTTTAACGTGTGCTGCCTGCTTTGGGGCACTGGAATTATGCAGCAAAGAAGGACACAATTATGCTGCAGTGTTGACTAAATTAAGCAGCAAAAAAAAGGCTGCAGCATAATGCAGTATATTTTCTGATACTTTATTATTTTTACATTTTTACACATGCTAACAGTCTTTAGAAATATTTTGCCTTATTTGTACCAGTGTGACATACAAATGCAGCAGTGAGAAAGGTGATCAGTCATCCTTTGCAAAGGGCCGTCCACTTCGCAGCAACACAAGTCAAATTTTTAATAACATTTGATCCATTTGAGCTACAAAAATGTATTAGTTAAAATTGACAGATTATGTGGCAAATATGGCAGAGCCATAATTATTTAGAAAACATTTGCAGTCTAGGATATTTTGGCATTCATGTTTGAACTACTCTCGTGGAAAAAGGAAGGAGAAGTGCTGATGAAACTCCATTGTTTGAAGATAAATGACTTGTGCTTCCACTTTTAAGCATATTTGGGGCATTCTGTGATTGAAAACATATCCCACGTTGTGAATTTATTTTAATGTCAATAACTTATATTAAACCTAAATGTGATGTGTATCTATGGGTTGAATTAAATAACACAAGCTGTAATTGGTCAGTGAAATGCCAAACAAATACTAAAAATTGGGATGTTTTGCGCATTCTGACCACATCTCTGACTCCGCCCACTTATCCAAACCTCAGGTTATTCCCCTCCTGATTCTCCGCCCCTAGTTCCCCTACTACTTTTTCCCCACTGCGACCACTGCAGAGCGTAGACATGACACAAAGGGAGGCAGACGGCTTACCCAGGTACAGCATCAGACAAACAATAGAACATATATTACAGTGCAACCGAAACAGCAGATTGTATAGTATATGGGATAAAGCACCCCCTGTCGTACATTTTAAGGATATTGCAAGTGACATTCCGTGATCATGTAGAGGAACAAGGCTGACAACTGACTCTGAGGTGATCTGCAATATCCTTATAATGTATGACAGGGGGTACTTTATGCCTTACATATGGTCACATCATTACCCTTACCAGAAACCAGTTAAATCATGGTGTCTTGTTTTTCCATGTTCATTAGTTGCAAAAGAAAAAAAAGCTGAACCTATAAAGTGAAATTTAACACACCAAATAGCAGTTAGTATTTGGTGCTAAAATATATTACGATCAGTTTCACGGAAATCAGATTTTAACAAGCATTTACAATGCAACGGTTTCGCCTTTGCAAAAGTTAGAGCTATTGGCATTGCTCATGACATTATTTTTATTTGTTTTTTTTAAAAAACATTAATAAATGGCATTGTCATTTACAATGCCAATAGCAGGGCAGGAGAGCAAGCGCAAGCAACTTTTTGTGGACCTGTGAGATTGTCAGGTGGACAGGGTCATTGTCTCCCTTGGCCACTTTCATATGTCCCTCTCCCACACAGGCTTGTGTGCTTCGGGGGTGGAGTGTGCACATCTCTTAGTGTGGCACCTGGGCAAGGGGCTGAGCGCCGCAGCGCCGCTGGCAGAAGGCCAGAGGCTCCTCTGGGACCCACCTGTGACCTGTAGGTGGCGCTCTGGAACAATCCATCGTAAAACGTCTTTTTCTCCTCATGACGCGCGGCTCCTTCCCACTTTCCTGCAGGTCTTGAGGCTGCTCTACTCATGTCACACTGCTCTATGGCTCCCGCACTTCAACCTCTCCCTGCACTCAACTCGCGGGGTGCCCGGTTATTTTTCTTGATTTATTTCCATGTCAGTGATCGGACAGACGAGTAAACCGCACTGCTGGGGTCACATGCAACAAGGCAGGGGAGGGAGCTAACCGACCCCAGACTCATTCGATCAGCCTTAGAAGAGTGAAAGGCCGCGTTGACCGTGCTTCGACGTCACTAGCCGACCACATCAAAGCATTAGCCCACGGAGCTACCTTAGCAGATGTTGGCGTATGCCCCGCCGCTGTTAATCGTGAACTCGAGTTCTACTCTGGGGTTGGTGCACGGGCCATGCAGAAGGCTCAGTGAGTCTCTTCTGGGACACGGAGGCAAACATGGGGAGTGGGCCACACGGGCCGGCGTCGATCCGGTGCACAGCTGATTGCTCATCTGCCGCCTGTCGCGCTCTAACTGTGATACATCTCACCTGTAATTGATATAAATGTGTGTGGCACCCGCAGAATAAGAGCACTCGGAGATTGTTGTGACATAGCTCAGTGAGCTGAGCGCCAGGTTCAGAGATCTCACCCTAACCAGCTTGTCAGATTTCAAATCCCTGCGGCACTGACTCAGCCTTTCATCCTTCTGACATCAGGCTGGCTAATAATGCTCTTTATTCACACAAGGCAGAAGCCAGTGGTGGGCACCATCAGAGGCAGGCGTGGCGGTACCAGGTGCTGGCCCAGCAGTTGTCACACAGACTAGTGATATAAATGGGCCCATATGGTCGCCTTTCTTCCAGCCCGCCTCACTACAGATTGGGTTCCAGTTGGGAACGGCGCCGCCATGTTGGATAAGAGAGCCCCAGCTGCTGGGGGGGGGGCTTTCCTGGCAGGGGGGCGGGGGGGCTTTCCTGGCAGGCCGGGGGAGGGGCTGACAAACATGATGGGTAGGTGGAGTGTGGTGAAATTGTAACTCGCGGGGTGCCCGGTTATTTTTCTTGTTTTATTTCCATGTCAGTGATCGGACAGACGAGTAACCCGCACCGCTGGGGTCACATGCAACAAGGCAGGGAACTAACCGACCCCAGTCTCATTCTATCAGCCTCGGAAGAGTGAAAGGCCGCGTTTGCCTGTCTTTCGACGTCAATAGCCGACCTCAGCAAAGCATTAGCACACAGAGCTACCTTAGCAGATGTTGGCGTATGGCCCGCCGCTGTTAATCGTGAACTCGAGTTCTACTCTGGGGTTGGTGCACGGGCCATGCATAAGGCTCAGTTAGTCTATTCTGGGACACGGAGGCGAACTTGGGGGAGGTGGGCCCCATGGGCCGGCGTCCATCCGGTGCACAGCTGATTGCTCATCTGCCGCCTGTCGCGCTCTAACTGTGATACATCTCACCTGATGGGTAGGTGGAGTGTGGTGAAATCGCATTGTAGGGAGAGAGATTGTTGTGTAGATGAAGTGGGTGTGGCCTAGCTTCCAGTGTTAGTGTCCGTCCGTGGGAGCGATAGGGAGTTATGGGGATGGGAAAGAAACTCGAAAGTTTCAAACCAGCATTTTTTAAATCCGCCCACTGCCGCAATGACGTTGTTAAAGGGGCGGAGAGCTAAAAAAATCGCCGGAACGCCCACGAATCTGCTCGGACAATGACTGACGCATCTCTGTTCCAATGGCTAGCCTCCATTTAGCATAGCGCTTTGGGGTGCTGGATAGTAAATAGTTTAATTTACTATTCCAACTCCAGTCCCCGTGGACACTAGGGAAGGTGTTGGATAGTAAATTAAATCTATTCCCTATCCTAGAGCGCCCCCCAGCGCAATGCGTTGTAATGGTTTTCGTTGTAAAACATGCGTTGTAAAAGCACTGCGTTGTAAAAGTTGCGTTGTAAAGGATGTTTCCCTCGGTATGTATCGTTTACAACGCAACTTTTACAACGCACTACCATTACAACAAAACTTTTACAACGCAAAAACTATTACAACGCATACATTTACAACGCATGTTTTTACAACGCAGATACTTTTACAACGCATACCATTACAACGTAAGTATTGGTAAGTATATAATTATATTTAAAATGTTATATGTTTGGTTTTTGGGTAAAGGGGTATTTTTAGGGTTCAGGGTCAGTTTTGGGTTTTTGGGTAAAGGGGTATTTTTAGGGTTCAGGGTCAGTTTTGGGTTTTTGGGTAAAGGGGTATTTTTAGGGTTCAGGGTCAGTTTTGGGTTTTTGGATAAAGGGGTATTTTTAGGGTTCAGGGTCAGTTTTGGGTTTTTGGGTAAAGGGGTATTTTTAGGGTTCAGGGTCAGTTTGGGGTTTTTGGGTAAAAGGGTATTTTTAGGGTTCAGGATCAGTTTTAGGTTTTTGGGTAAAGGGGTATTTTTAGGGTTCAGGGTCAGTTTTGGGTTTTTGGGTAAAGGGGTATTTTTAGGGTTCAGGGTCAGTTTTGGGTTTTGGGGTAAAGGGGTATTTTTAGGGTTCAGGGTCAGTTTTGGGTTTTGGGGTAAAGGGGTATTTTTAGGGTTCAGGGTCAGTTTTGGGTTTTTAGGTAAAGGGGTATTTTTAGGGTTCAGGGTCAGTTTTGGGTTTTGGGGTAAAGGGGTATTTTTAGGGTTCAGGGTCAGTTTTGGGTTTTTAGGTAAAGGGGTATTTTTAGGGTTCAGGGTCAGTTTGGGGTTTTTGGGTAAAGGGGTATTTTTAGGGTTCAGGGTCAGTTTTGGGTTTTTGGGTAAAGGGGTATTTTTAGGGTTCAGGGTCAGTTTTGGTTTTTGGGTAAAGGGGTATTTTTAGGGTTCAGGGTCAGTTTTGGGTTTTTGGGTAAAGGGGTATTTTTAGGGTTCAGGGTCAGTTTTGGGTTTTTGGGTAAAGGGGTATTTTTAGGGTTCAGGGTCAGTTTTGGGTTTTTGGGTAAAGGGGTATTTTTAGGGTTCAGGGTCAGTTTTGGGTTTTTGGGTAAAGGGGTATTTTTAGGGTTCAGGGTCAGATTTGGGTTTTTGGGTAAAGGGGTATAGTGTGGTCCACATGCGAGGGTTGAAAGAGGCCAAAATACATTGACTTTTGAGTCTCGGTACCCCTCCTTCACTATTTTATTAAGGCAGTTAGCCACACGAATAAAGTCTTCTTAGTGGACTAAACTACCCTTTTTTAATACACTTTCTCACGCTCACTACTTTATTTTTCTGGGTCCCTCATATTTAATTTTCTGGGTCCCTCATACGCAATCAACCACGGCAAGGAACAAAAGATCTCCACAAAAGTGTAGCACATCGTGCTACCCGTCAGGCATTGCAGCGCCGGCTTGACGCAGGAGCAGGAAGCCGGTGATGAGGCCAGACAACTACCTTGCGGGATGAAAATAAAATCATTCAGCTACCCAGTTGTATGAGGTTTCCTAGTTCCGACAAGGGATCCCCACGGGTCCCTGTCTATTGTTTACACTTCTATTCCTTGAGAGAGAGACTGCTAGGCCACACTAACACGAAATCCTGGGGAACTCTGTACATTTAGTGTTGACAAGTTAAGAGGACAAGTACATTGGACCCCTATAAATATCGTCCTTTTTAGGTCCCCCTTTGTTGTTCCAGCAGGAATCGTAATGTCAGACTCAAACGTAATAAGAATTTACAGTTGGTTGGCTACATCATTTCTTTGTCACAGGCAACAAGATGTGTCACAAGTCATCTGTAATATATGTGATAATGTGACGTACATTATAAGGATATTGCAAGTTACCAAGGAGTCCCATGAACTTATGGAGCAATGAGACCTCTATAAGGTTATGGAACTATGATATGACTTGCAATATCCTTATCATGTATGACAGGGGGTACATTATTCCTTATAATACATGGTCACCCATTCGCCTCTCCCACAAACCACTTAAATTCTTGGTTCATAGCACTTTAATATAAAAGACAGAGCATGCTTGTAAACACAAAGAATACAAATTACAATTTCTAATGCAAAACTAAACACATCAAAAAAGCTGTTAGATATTTGTAGCAAAAAGATGTTAAAATTGTCTTGATACAAGTCAGCTTTTTTTAAAAAAAAATGACACAGTAGCTTGGAATGTGTAGAAACATGCAGAAAGATTCTAAAGTTTTTATAATTACCTAGTGAGTGTAAAAAATACACACGTTGCCATAAATATTTCCTTTTTGCTTGTCACTGTACAGCTAGAAAAACAGAGCAGATTAAAGAAAAGCAAAGTTTTGTTTTCGTTCTGCTTTAATTATGCTCTGTGACTTGACCTGCCTTTCCTCTCATCTCATCTGCTCCTCCAGGGCCCCCTTTGTTTCCCCTCCCCAGGGTTGACATGGAGGAGGAAACTCTGTGTAACCGCCGGCGGAGAGGAAACTCGTAATATGCTTGGCCGGACTGCAGACATCCCGCCAAGCATATTGTGGCATCTGACCGCTGCGCCACCTCCAGGGAATGACGGTTCCCTGGCAGCTGTCCCATTACAAGTTGGCCGGTCGGACTACCAATGTGGTGGTGGCTGGACTGCCACTGCCCCGCCACCATGAGTCTGGCGATCCTCAATATCAGACCCTTAGTGTTCTTCCTGAGAATTTTTGTTTTTTTTAATCCTAGTGTTTAAAAAAAAGTCTTTGTTCTCTACCACAAATGTTGTGTTTCTGGGCTAGATAGCTCAGGGGTACACAAAACAGGCTATGTGTTCGATACTTGCTAATTTAATAATACTTATAGCTTCTAGATTGAACCACTTATAGAGTGCAGAATGGATGAGAGGTATAAACAATTGTTGAACCCATGAACAGTGCAGCAGCTGCTCTTACAGCAACTTTTAGGGGAGCTAGATGCAGTTTAGGGATTCCTAAAAATTTTACCCTTTTATACTTTGCATTATGCATGCTTGAAGGTTTTTGTCCAAGAAGCCAATGAGTGGATCGCATTCCACAATTAAGGGGATTCCGTTTAATAACGTAAGCAAGTTACACCATGTTTCAATTGGGATAGGCGGTTAGGTGGAAAAAACAGAAGGAATTATTTTAAAGACGCGATGGGTGATTTCACAAAAATATACAGTAAGTTAATAGAAAACATTGCATCTGCTCTCTCCGGATTAAAAAACAGGCAGAAAGACCTGCAGCAAGGAATATGAGGAAAAAGAAAACGTGTGCAGTACAGAACTACCTGGAGTTCAGCAATGTAATTATATTAATGGTAACTGCATTAAGGTAATTACACTGTCCAACCCCTGCAAGTGCTTTAAAGTTCCCCAGCAGGGGATGCTGCATGTAAGGTGGGCCTGCGAGTGCCACGAGGACCCTATAGGCAGGCACCTCAAACAGGCTTCCCTGCTGGGCACGCAGGGATCCAGAAAATCCAATTAACGTGATGCCAGTAAGCAGTAACCAGTAAGGCAATTACATTGCTGTGCCACTGAAAGTGATCCTAAAAGCAACTGTATTATGCTGCGGGTTAGTTTTTTCTCCCTTGCATAGTTCAACTCTGCAAGTGAAAAAAATAAATTGGTGAATTTTGACTTTTCGGAAATTCACCCAGTAATTTCCCCCATACCTACCTTTAGCTTAGTTGAGTTTCGGTAGTTGAGTCACATCCAGGCTTGTACGTCCTTAAGTACTTAAAGCCATGAATTCAACACAGGAAATTTTAAAGACACAGCTGAGTGTTATCCACATAACAGATCTCAAGAGTGACTGCCAGTGGCGGCTAGAAAACCAAATGACTTACCTTTGGTAAAGCATTCTTTGATACAGATTCTATCGAACCGCAAATTTCTCACCATGTGAATATCCCCTAGCACCAGATTAGATCTGAAAGATTTTCATAGCAACAACCTCGCTCAATGGTAGGTGGTGTTGTGCGGCTCCAAGTTGGGTCCATCCCACTCCTGAATGTGATGCCGGGGCCACTATATCTGTGTCACCTCCATCCACTGATGTCGGTTTCCTTCCAATCTGCATCCGCGCTGTCGGATGCGGAGCCCATAGAATGTGTTAGTGTACAGATGTCTAGATTGGAGCCTTATTAATAGACTGTATGACTCATTTCCATAGAACAGAGAGTGGGGCAGGTTGGTGAGGAATCTGTTGTTAGAGTCGGTACCAGAAAAGGCCTTACCAAAGGTAAGTAACTTGGTCTTCTGATAGAGACTTAGACTTCCATAGACAGAATCCTCACATTGTGAATAGATACCAAAGCAGTACCTCCCCAGGAGGTGTGTCTGTGAAATCACTCAGTACAGATCAGGTGAAGTGCCCATCCCGCTGGATCTGGCTGTCCAGGCAATAATGCTTTGTGAACGTGTGGAGAGACATCCACATAGCAGGCAGAGGTCCAAGACTGGAACACCACGGGCTATCACAGTATTAGCAGCCTTTGCTCTGGTGCACAAGTGTTATGGGGTCTGTTTCTTAGTTAGCCCATAGTAGATCTTTATGCAGGAGACAGGCGATGAGTCTCGTTTGAACTGCTTTTTCTTTTTGACTCTACAGAAGTCCACAAAAAGTTGATCTGCTAATCAATGATCTTTGGGCTAAACGAAATAAAAACTGGGAGCCCTATTAGGATCAAGATGGTGGAGGCACTCCTCTTCCTTGGAGGGATGAGATGGAGCATAAAAAAGGCAAAGTGATGGACTGCCATATGTGGAAGGGCTTGACTATGTTTAGCAAGAAAGTGGATTTTGTCCGTAGGACCAGTTTGTCCGAGAAGAAGGATGTTTTTGGCTTCTGAACGGACAAGGCCTGGAGTTCACTCTCTCGCTGAGCAGAGGTAACTGTGAGGAGGAACACGTTTTTTATGAATAGCAGGCATAGACAGCAGCCGTGCATCAGTTCAAAAGGAGTGCACATCAAGAAGTAGGTGGGAACCAAATTAAGGTCCTACTGCGGCATTTCAAAAGGTGTTGGCAGGAACATGTGGTTCAGCCCCTTTAAAAACCGCATCATGACAGGTGAATTGAAAAGGAATGGCTGATTGGTCAAGCATAGAAAGGCTGAAAGATAACTCCTAATGATTGCCACAACAAGGCCATACTGTGTGAGAGAAAGAGATGGAAAAATAAAATGGCAGAACATTTTGCCTGTAAAGACCGAATGTCACAGGAGAAACACCAGTAAACATCTGCCAGCATCCAGCAAATACAGTGTTAATTGATGGACGTCTGGCTGCCAGGTTGACACCAACTGCTTCGGGAAAATGATGGGGGGCCACCAATTGTCGCAGATCAATCCCCACACATGGAGGAGTAGGTTGTGTAGGCTTGGGTGCAAAACCTATCCCTGCTGCTGTGACAAGAGCTCCAGATGAGGCAGCTGAATCAGAGGACGTATGCTAATGGCCAGAAGTTCTAGAAATCATTTTCTCCTTACCCAGTGTGGAGCCACTAGGATAACTTGGGCCCTGTCTTTTATAATCTTATTCAGAGATCCTGGCAGGAGAGGTAGAGGTGGAAAGGCACATTGGAGCTCAAGTCCAGGTGAAAGATGTCTCTCAGGGTGTTGTAATTTGTCAGCGATTGGGTTAGCATTAGCAGAAGCCTTCCTGTATTTTGAGGCTATCTTGTCCATTTTGTGGAATCCATTTTGTATTTCTGGCAGCCATTTTGTTTGCCATGTGCTACCACGTGCATGCCATGTGCTCTGTCCTACCTTGCTGTTGTCTGCTCTTGAAATCTGCCTAGAGACCTAGGATGTGTTCACCAGAATTAGCAACTGTTAGCTCCTCCCACTTGTTGACTGTGCATTTTCTGTATGACCCTATATGTACCTAAAACCTACTTCTTGTACTTGTACCGCCTTCTTTTGAGCCCCTGTGTGGGTATAAAAGGACCACGCTCCTTCCATTCAGTGTGCTACTTCATACATTGCCGAAGGGTGTTGTGTGAATGTAGTTCCACCTCATGAGGTTAATAAACTTTGTATTTTCTATTCCAGTTTCTGTGCCAACTTCAATCCTATTGGTCTGAGGACTTGTGCAGAGAAGGGAGAACCCCTTGCACTGGTAGGCCTTGCTGAGGCTCACCACCACAAGGGAGCACCGCCTTCGGCACTCAACATGCAAAAGCTTGGAAAATGAATGTTCTCAGAGGCTGCAAATAGATTGAGCCTGAATTATCTCCATTGTTGAAAGATGCCCTGTGCCACCTTCGAGTGTAACTGCCATTCGTGATTGAATAGCACTCAATGTACGATTTACTGTGGCATCTGATTGTGTCTGAGTCAATGCAATAATGCTGCTGCGGCTACCCCCAATGTGGCAGCTTCTGAGGGGTTTAAGGGGCTGGCCCTATGCCAGCAGCTGATGCTGTGATTTCTGACCTTTGGAAGAATCCTGGAGGCAGACAAGGACTCTTCCGCCATTTTAACTCCGAGAACTGTCGGAAGAACCAGGGACACTGGGGGCTACTGATTAACCTGGGAGTGGCTCTTTGGCAGAGTCGTTCTGAATTTTCTGGTGCTTAATGTTAATAGAATCCGTGGTATTACGCCCTGGTCCTTCTGGGTCTTAAGACTCATCCAGCAGTCAGATGTTGGGGAAGTTAAGTCAGAACGTGCGAACGCTGGTAGTCAGCTTCTGGTTGCTGATTGAGAACAGACACGTTTTTATGTTGCTGCTGCACGGGATCCTGCACCTAGTTTCAGCAAGGTGCTGTACCTCAACTGCTGTGGGCCAAAAATCTCCCATAGTCATAGAGAGGTCGGGGGAAGGCAGGACGGAGCAGAGCAGAGGAGTGCGGAGGAGTGCCGGGTGCACAGAGGGTAATGCATACAAGCAGTAGCTACAGGCTGTGCAGAGCTAAGGCACCTTGCTCCTTCACACACAGCACTCCCCTAGCACTACCCCTGGGCTTTCACTTCTAGGAATACGGCAGACGCGCTGTCCTGGCACACTGAATGCTGGTTGGTTTATGGGCACCCAGCCGCTCTTCACCCCGCCCCCCCTTACGCCCCTCTCCCCACTTGCTCCTACCTCTGGAATTGCTACTCCAGGTCTTCCTGAAGGTTCAGAGTCGGAATGCCTTGTAACCGTGATGGTTGCGAGTAAGGCACACCAGGCCCACCTGCCAGTGGCACCCCGGGTCTAACGAGGCCGCCTCCATGGGCCTCTTGGGGCATGCTCTCCATGGCAGATGACTACAGCCACTGCACTCACTCGCTCACCGGTTGCTCAGTAGAAAGATGCTGGAAGCCAGGAGCTTCGCTTCACTCACCTCAGCCCGGTTCTAGCTGGTGGGCCAGGTGGGCCAGGCCCACCCAAACATGACATTTGGCCCTCCCAGTCAGCAGAAGAGGCCATGAGGACGGCCAAATAATGTGATGCTTTTTCACTTTGCTTACATTAATTATCAATCTAGGGTAACTTTGTCACCGTTCCAAAAGAAATACTGGCTATTTAATGTAGTAAGAGTGTGCACAGGCATGGACATGATAATAGAACTATGAAGAGAATTGTATGTATATATGTGAACCATGACTTTTCTGACTGTTTTTATTATATTTAATAGTCAGGAATCTTTGCAGCTCTAGAATCCATTTTAAAGGGTTTTTTCATTTATATTTGCTGTTTGAATTAGGTACACATAAGGGGTAAAAATTCTTGCTTTATGTGGTTTTGCTAATTTCAGTACCAGCTGGGACATTAAAATACTGGTGGTGTCAGTAAAAAAATCGGCAGGTGGCAACCTAGTAAGGTGTAATTAAGGAACCTCTACAACACATTGTAATGTTCATAGTTTTTATAAATACTGTTCTAAGTATGCACTGTAAAGGGGAAAAATGCTGACTTTGGGTGATTTTCTCTATTTTTACACTGGCTGAGACATTAAAATATTTAATGTGGCAACCGTACCTCATGTCGGAGGCAAGCTGCAGTTAGGTGGTGTGTATGAGGGAGTGGGGACAGGGTGTTACCTGCCAATGATGCAGCAGGTGCAGTGGCACCAAGCCCAGACCTGTGAGCGTCTTTTTGCACCTCAATTATCTAACATAACATGTGTATTTGTAAAATTCACATTCACCCAAGGGTATCTTGGCACTGAAAAACAGAGGTTTATTATTACCCAACGGTACTCATTTTATTGACTTCAGAAGGATGAAAAGCTGAGTGAGCCTGCCGGGACTTGAACTTGTGACCATGAGGTGAGGAGCCCCTACAGTGGATGCATTAGTCCACCGGACCTGGCTGTTTCTGTGTGTGGATTTTGAAGGTGTTTATGTATTTTAGTCTGTGCATGATGCATACAGTAATATACTGTAGGATGTATACATTATAATATTCCCATAGTGACAGCGCATGCCTCATTGCATAAGCAGCCACAAGGGAATCATAAATGTTCGACCATTATCTAATAATATATATGTGGAATTATCCTCTTCAGATGAACACAATTTTTCATGTACAACTAAGAAAAACGATTAATGATTCCTTTCATTTGACGTCAGCACCCTAATACAAGTGGTATCTAAAACAGACATTTTTTAAGTGTTCTGTTATTGTATTAGTCATGTTTTATTATGGCTTTTATTATAACTTCAGTGATGTCAATTAGTGTGATGTTATAGGTGTTAAGGTCATGTGACATCACATAGTAGGAAGATTGAGGGTGAACGGTCATATGTCATTTCTTGTGATGTTATTAAGGTCAAGGATGTCTGATGTCATTTCCACTACCCCTCGCATTCTGGTGAATCGATGTCCATGTGTAAATCTGGGGCTTGTAGCCTACCTTCAGAATTGTCATAAATTTGGCCCGCATTGGCCCACCCAAACGCACCCATGGACCACCCAAATAAAAATTCTTGGAACCGGGCTCGGTGGGACGTCAGATTCACTGGAGATGGAAGAGTAAGTGTGCGTGAAAGGTCAAACAGGGGCAAATATACTCCTAAAAATAAATAATAATAATAATAATAGGGGCATTTGTAAAGCGCTGAGTTACGCGCACCGGCGTGTCCCCGCGCTAACGATGAGAGGGCATAAACAGAGAGATAGGGCTGCTAAAGTGGGCCTGCTTATCTGACATAGAGGTGGGTTTTTAATTTAGCTCTGAACCTGGATTCTACTGGTTCCAGGCGAAGAGCCACTGGAAGTTTATTCCAATGGTAGGGTGCTAGGTGCCTGAAAGATCTGCCACCCATGCAAGCCTTCTTCACCTTGAGGGTCGACAGCAGTCCCCCGCCCGCGGATCTAAGTGCTCTAGCAGGTTCATACGCTTTGATCAAGCTCTGCAGAGGTCGCGGTGCCCTGCCATTCAAAATCCGATGGCAGGTGCAGAGGGCTTTGTACTCAACTCTGCTCCTCACAGGCAGCCAGTGTAATTTTTGCAAAGCCTGCTTCGAAGGTGCTCTTTTGGGCAGCCTAAGGACCAAGCGTGCTGCCGCATTCTGCAGCACTTGAAGACGACCAACACTTTTACTCGGCGCTCCCAGATACAGCAGGTTCGCATAGTCCATCCTTGCGGTAACCAAAGCATGTACCAGGGTTTGACGAGCTTCCACCGGCAATAAGTCCAGGACTTTCCTCAATCTTTTCAGGATCCCAAAGCATATTCCGACCACACGATTAATCTGGGGCCCGAAGGTGAGACCCGCGTCAAACCAGACGCCCAGATTTTTTGCCTCCCGACAGGGGGTGGGGGTCGGCCCAAGACCGGATGGCCACCAGGCCGATGACCAGGCCGACTGGGCTCTCCCTACCACCAGCACCTCTGTCTTGCTGCCGTTGAGCTTTAAACAATTCATGGCCATCCAGTCGGCAAGCTCTTTCATGCACAAACGGAAACCATCGGCAGCAAGACAGGGCGCGTGCGACAGGGAGATGACCAGTTGCGTATCATCTGCATATGATACCAATTGGAGGCCATGACTCTCCACAATAGATGCCACAGGAGCCACGTACAGGTTAAACAGGGTCGGGCTCAGGGACGAGCCCTGAGGCACGCCCTGGCCCAGAGGTACCCCACTTGAGTAACAGTCACCCTGTCTCACCTGGAAACTCCTTCCCGTCAGAAATGCCTGGATCCACCTCAGCGCGGTACCAGCAATGCCACCTTTGCTCAGACACTGTAGCAAGGTAGAATGTGCTACAGTGTCGAACGCCGCGCTGAGGTCAAGCAAGATTAAGGCCATAGTATGCCCCTCGTCTACACCCTTTCTCAGATGTTCTGTTGCCATTAGAAGGGCGGACTCAGTGGAGTGACGCGGTCTAAAGCCGAACTGCGTGTCATGTAGCAAGCCCACCTCCTCAACATAATTCATGATTTGAGTGTTTACTACCTTCTCAGCCACTTTGGACAGAAAGGGTAGTAATGAGATAGGTCTCAGATTTTCCAACACCTCAAAACCAATGTGAGCTTTCTTTCGGAGGGGGAGCACGACCGCTTGTTTCCACCCATCGGGAAGCATTCCTGACTTAAAGGAGATATCCAGAACGTGCCTTATGTAAGGCTCCAGAACTCCCAGGCTGTCCCCCAACCGCTTGGGAGACACCGGGTCCAAAGGGGAGCCAGATTTTACTGAAAGACATGTTCTGACCAGCTCCTCCGGAGGGGGAGTAATTAAATTTGTGAGGAGCCCCGAACTCTCCAAGCCGTCTGATGTTACTTCAAGCTTGGACCCCATGGAAGGAGAGGTGGGGAAGGTCGAATAAATTTTCTCGACTTTGGTGGAGAAGTAGTTGGCGATGCGATCGCACGTTTCGATCGAACAGCTCTTCGGATCTGCAGACGAGTCAATAGTAGTCAATGACTTGTAGATGCAGAAGAGCTCTTTAGCTGAATTTTTCGCCCCTAAAATTTGCCCTGCGTAAAAGGACGCCTTTGACTTTTTAATCAGTCTGTGATGCAGACGCCTCTTCTCTAGGAACCTTTCCCTGGCCTGAGTATCATATGATACTCTCCAGGCTCGTAGTTGGAGTAAGCTACATAACTCACATGGCCACCCACAGATACGGAAAGGGAATCACACTTAAGCCAAAGGAGGAAGGGATTAATACATTTAGGACAAAAGCCAACCCAAGAAAAGAACTCGGAAATAAAAAAAAAAGTAAGATAACTTTACATATCACAGATGCTCATACGAAGCAGATTAAAACTATTGATTAAAAAAAATTGTAATATCTTTACAGATTGCAAACACAAATTTAGGCACACTCAAAAAATGTAGAAATGAAAGACGCACATAGATAGAAAATAGACAAATGAACATTTTAATAAATCAGAATAGTAAAAATTATACATCTGACGTCAATCACAGCTTTATAATCACACACACAAATACAGGCACCTCATGACACATTAGATGTGTGGAAACAGAAATACAAGGACACACAGAACACATTAAAATAACGTTCTTTTATCGACCAAGCAAATAGAAAAACAATAGTCAAAGACACAATAACAGTAAAGTAAATTCTGTCTGCATACTCAGCCATCCCGTTATTTGTGTTCATGGAATTTATACTGCACACGCGTAAACACAATTGCAATAGAAAACCACTTCAAAATGCGACATGGCACCTATTATTGATGATTGGCACTATTAAGGTGCCATTCATGATGCCTGCACCCTCACAATTTTGCAACTACTTACGTCATGCAGATATACATAGGATATGCGGAGTTTCACACTAACCGCGAAAAACAGCAATTTACATAGCGGAACTGCAGTAATGGCCGTTTGCGAGGTCGTGCAACCTTCTCACGCAAAACATGTACATCTGCTGCTGCTGCATGTAAAGCAAAGTGTCTGGCATACCACTAACACCTATTGCATGGGATGGACCTCTGAGCCAGGCCTACAATTCTATGTGCCAGTAGAGCGGCAAGTTACTGTGCCATGGCTGGAATAAGAGCCATATCATGTGCAAACAAGACTTGTGCAAATTATCAGGGTTTGTGCATAGGTGTGTAGGAAGGTGAAATGATGTGCTTTGACGGCTTCTTCGTTGTCCAAAGGGACTCACAAGATGATGGAGCATGTGAGAAATCCATAATTGTAGCAGACAGGGGAGTTTAGAATGCACAAACTGGCTTCTATCTCATAGGAATTTAGATTAATTGGATAGCAGGATATTTGATGTACAGAAAAAATACCCTTGTGAATCTATTCCTCTGAAGCTGGCAGTCAGGACAAAGATGGGGAGCGACAGGACGTAGAGCAGGAAAGAATGACCACTGCTGCACGGAAGACACGTGAGAATACGACCACAGAGCAGATGGGGATGGCTCCAGCAGCGGCTCCTCCTCAATGGCGGCGGAGCGTCGCCCCACTGGCTCAGAGCCAGCAGCTGAAAAATAAAACACTATTTTAATATAGTTTTATTTTTTAGCTGCTGGGTGAGCCAGCATGTGTAGGGAGGGGCGGGGCCATGGCAGATGGGGTGGAGTGATGTGCAGTGCTAAGTGCGCATGTCAGTTTGGCCGGCCGTGTTAGGCTGGTTATCAGGGGATGTTGGGCTACTGAAGCTGTGGAGAGAGAGACACATTGCTATTCAAATGTCACAACACAAATAATATGTTGGTGTGGGAATATATCAGTGTTATGCAGTCATTGAACATCCACAGAGCTGTGAACTGGGTGACAGTAATTGGGACAATGTGGGCAGGTTGAAGCACACATTTGCAGGACGTGTGACAGTGCTAGGTACGGTGACAAAAGACGTTCCATGACTGCCTACAGTGGGTGACAGAAGCCATATACAGATACCAATCATATGGTGAGAGTCAAGGTAGAAAACATCAAAATTTTTATTCTTACGTCTACATTTGTGGGGCAGGCTGCATGTCACTAGCATGTGTACATTGAAAAGGTAAATGTGAAGAGTGAGATGCCTGCTGTTTCTGTATAGGGTGACATTAGCTGAGAATCAGAACCTAGATACAATAACATTTATAAAGCGCACGGCTGCCTCCATAGAGGTGTCCCGCGCTAACAGTATTGAGATGTGCTGAGGGATTAGTCCACTTGTAACAGGGAGTCTACTTCTCAAATAGATATGTTTCAGCAATTTATGGAAGGTAAATTAAGAGGGTGCGAAGTTAAGGGTAGGCAGTAAGTAATTCCAGAGTTTGGCAGTCAGGTAAGAAAAGGAGCGTCTATCTTTCCTTGTCGATCCTCGGTACACATAAAAGGTTTTGCTTATTGGACCCTCTTGTCCGATGATATGGAATCAATTTCTTACTCAGGTAGCCAGGGCCTTTATGCTCATCAGCTCTATAGTCAAGTGTTAGGGCTTTAAATTAAATGTGGCTAACAATGCGCAGACAATGAAGGTTGTGTAGGGAGGCCATGACGGAAACACTCTCAGGCAGCGAAACATCATTGATTGAATTTTGTATTTGGCTGAATGGGAGATCCAGTTACTTTCAGTTCACTATGTCATCCAGTAAGGAATCAATCAACTTTTTGGATCTCACTCTGCAAATTGAAGAAGGCTTGATTTTTACCAACTTATACAGAAAGCCAAATACAACTCAAACCACCAAAGGAGTCTTCGCGACAATTTGCCCTATGGGCACTTTTCGCGCTTACGTCGTAACTGCTCATATAGATCCGATTACTTTAAGGAATCTGACATACTGATACAATGCCTGAAAGACAGAGGCTATCCGATGGGCCTACTCAAAGATGCCAAGAAAAAGGCTTGGTACTGCCCACGCGAAACTAGAAGTAAAACCCAAGGCTCATCAAAGTGAAAAGATAGTATGTGTGACAACCTACAACCCTAAAATTCATGAGATTAAGAAACCAATCAAAAAGTATTGGAATCTGGTAGCAACAGAAATTGACATCACTGAAGATCCACTATTTGCTTTCAAACGTGAAAGAAATGTGTTAAAAACATTCCAAAACCAGTCCGGAAATTCACAGTGTTATGTCTTTTACTTGCAAAAAGGGAAATAACTTTAAAATGGGGGCGCAGGGCTGCACCACGACACAGTGACTGACTCACGAGCCTCGCCTACTGCAACCTCAACCATGACTTAATTGTTTCCACCCTCCCCAGAACATCTCGTCCATGCGACATCTCGGGCCCCCTTAAGCAATACAACATGGCGGCACACTTGCAACATGCCGCCCAATTGGGAGACGGTTTGGTCCCAACTGGAATAGGTTGATGGCCTGAACTCAGCGGATTATTTGATCTATGGCTCCACCACATGGCACATTAACAACCACATGTTCAACGAGCTGATATGGCACACACTACTCCGTTGCAAATTGAGGGCCAAAGGGATGTATGATATATGCATGTTTGATTGCACACTCCATCATAATCTGAACACTGTGGAGACTTCTGTCGACATTCTGTTGAGTAATGTATAATGAAAATAGTAAATAAAGTTTTATAAACGTGGAAGGAACGTCAAAGACTCTGTAGTGAGTGCCTATTTGGAAACTCCCAAACAACCAGATTTAAGGATACATCTAAACTTACCCCCTCTGGCCGGTCACCACATATGTGGTCTTTGTAAAACCTGCCCCTTAACAATTAAAGGTAACAGTTTTTCACATGCCAACTGCAACTACACACTAGTCCATTTCACCAGCTGCATTAGTACGAACTTAATTTACGTTATTAAATGTCCATGCGATAAACTATATGTGAAGCAAACCACCCAGAAAATCAAATGCAGGATCCTACAACATATCAGCAGGATCAGATGCTGTTTTCAAGGGGCACCTTTAGAGGAACACTTTGTCAACCTAGAACATCATCCGGATAGCCTCAAATGGACTGTTCTTGAGAAAGTACACTTACATCCCAAATGAGGCAATCAGCCAGCGTTACTGAATTTCAAGGAATGTAAGTGGATCCATTCTTTGAAAACAGTTACTTCTGGCCTGAATGAAATGGAGGAGACATATAAACAAATGGGTTAATGAAGTAATAGATGATACTAGGTCCACATAACATCAATATGATCAATTGTCCCATCTTTATAACTGTGACAATTATTTTTGCTACCGCTTGGGTTGACACAGAGGCCAATGTAAAGCCATCATGTTTCACACTGATGGACAAGCCATTCATCAGATCATTTGAATCCCAAACATACTAATTGTCAAGCACTTTCATATCACCCAGGTTTATGAACTGACTAATGTGTAACCAATGTTTAGATTTAAATGTGCAATTCCTAATGATTAGGCTACATTCAAATATGTTACCCGTCTACCAATCGGTAGAGGCTTAAATGAGGAAACTGTTTCTATTGTTATTTCAATGATTCACTGTTCTTTTACTGATGTGCTGTTAACCACAATTTTAAGCACACTTTTGTTTTGTGTCCACATTTCAAATAGTATTTTATAATCTACGTCGGATTATTCAATATGGAAAATATTGCCTATAATTCACATAATGTTGAATCTATAACCTTGATTCTAACAGCTGTAAATATGCAACTCGCCTGATAAGATTGTTACAACCTAAAATGTATGAATGTGTCTTCTATCTGTTGTTTGTTGAAGGCTATATTGAAGTATTGCACCTTCATTGCTTTATTTGTGCTAAATTGTATAATGTAAATAAAGATGCCGATACAATGTGCAGCTAAACCAAATTAGATTTCAGGCAAAACCATGTTTCGCTGTAGAGTCACGCTGTTCCTGAAACATAGTGGTTTAGAATTATCAATGAACCAGAGGGTCTTTCCCCCCTTTTTGCCACACCGGCAGCTGTCGGTTCTAGCTGCTGCACATCCCTGTGCACGCTAGTCACAGACGTTTTACTTGACCTACCTTTTCCCACACAAGCAGTTGATTTTGTGACCACCAACACAGAGTACAGAATCTGGCCGCCTGTCCACAACAAATAAGGTAATTTGGGGCTATGTTACTCAAGATAAAATCCAAAGGGTAGAAAATAGGTTAATTAGATTATTGCCCTCAGTTCCAAAATCGACCCCTACGTTCTCTATTCACGAGGAAGTAGGCCTGGGTTATATTACAGACAAGCTGAATCTGGCACCTCTTACTTTGGGCAAGGACATGGCTGAATCCAGAATTAACTTTAAACCATCTTATTCTGGAGGACGTCATGTCTTTGGACCATGTCATGAAAATACCTTGGTTGAAGTTCTTAAAAAACACATTTTCAGCCTTAGGTTGATTGGAACTTTTTTTATCTCCTCGTAACATTAAGAGAGAGGACGTAAAGTGGATTAAAGTCCATTTTACAGATAGGGCCCGCCTTAACAGAGAGGGGAGGGAAATAATGAAACCATCTATAAGAGCTCACGCTATGTTAATCACTACCCCAACCCTGGAACCATACCTGAATTTTGTTACAAGACCCCTTCATAGATTTTTATTAACGAGATTCAGGTTTGATCTGATTCAATTTTCTCTAGGTTATTACCCATCATGGAACCATTCGAAAGATGCACCCCCTTGTGACTGTGATAATTTCTCTGAGCAGGATACCATGCATTTTACGATGTTTTGTGGGTTTTATACTGCTGCTAGGAAAAAATATCTATTACCTGTGCTGAGGGAGGCGGGTTTTATTCAAGTTAGACCTGCTTTAATTTACCTCCAGATGTTAGGCAATATTTACATTACTTTTAGTGTTGCCAGTTTCCTAGCAGAAGCTTTTCGTTCTAGAAAAAAACGAGCTCCACTGAACATTTTATTGTAAATAAGGTATCTTTTATTAGTGTTAGACACGATGTAGTTTAGTCAATTTTGGGCTTGCCCTGTTGTTGTATTAATTATGAAATGTGATTTTAATGTATATGTATTGTATGTGCTTTTTATGGTTTTTTTAAAATCGAATAAAGCGTGCTTTGAAGGTAATTCCGCCCTTGTGGCAGCAAGGCTATTTCTATTCTGTTTCTATAATCCGAATCCCACACTAAGGTATTCCATTTTTTGTCTACAGCCATTGTTTGTGGTTCACAATTCATTTGTTCCATCGCGTTTTACCAATTGAATAGGAGGTCACATCGACCACGCTCTAATTTCCAGAGCCCCAAAGAGTTCTTAGGATCTACAGACAACAGGCATTAAGGTATGTCCCACTTATGCAGCAGTGAGGTAATTTTAAAGCCCACTGTTACTAATGACTTAAAAACCCACACTAAGGTTACCCTATTCTTTCCCACAGCAATTGAATATTTCACGATTCATTCGTGACTCCGTTGGTTGCCTGCCGAATAGGAAGCAGCTTCCATCAGCGCTCATTTTCCATGACGTATGAATCACTGGTTTCCATCCCGTCACCAGGATCCGCATTAATTTGCACAACACCCGTATTAGAATTCATATTAATCCAGGCATGGATTATTTCTCTTACTGGGCATTTTATGCCAATCTGGGTAGAATTGGTACACTAATTAGGCCCTTCCCTTACCCAAGGGCTGACTGATAGTAATTCATTTTCATCTCAATGTCCAATACTTCCACTTAGCATCGATTAAACTTGAAGAATCGGTGAGTTATTTTTGGCATCACGTGCCCATGCATAGTTTTTCACAACGAGCGCATTGAACACACGCTTACCCTGATTTATTTTCCTGCAGGCTGTCCATCTATCTTCTTGTCCTGAAGAAGACCCGTATTGACAATCCCCCATTAATGCTCCTGTCAGGGTTGAAACGTTGACGGTTTTAGTTGTCCATACTTCAATAGGTCTCTCAGCTTGTGGATCAATTCTTGAGCATGAGACTCTTGTATTAGACTTTGAAATTGGACCTTTTCTCAAATCTTTCACTTGTAAATATATGTCCATTGCGTTTGTTGTCACTTAAATGTACAATACACTGATTTTGTCACTTAGGCACTTTATTCACCTTGTCACTGTAAACAATTGTCACTTGCACCGCTCCATTGACTGAATTACCAGACAGCCTGTTCTTATGGTAATGTTTGTATTGAATAAAACTCCTTTGAAGCCTCAAATTTAAGTAAAATACTTAATTTCTTGTAATCATGAATGATTTTGAAACTGTATTTGTGTTCTAGCGCCATCTTTAGATTCACTTTTCTATATGAATGTTGAAAATTACAAAGAAATTGCATTACACGACAGAACCATTGTTGTTTATAAAATAAGTGACAGAAACACAGGCAGGTAACTTCAGGATCACGCGGGTGCCACATTCTGGATGATCTGTAAGATGTGGATCAGGTGAGATGGCAAACCCAGATACAGGCTGTTTGCATAGTCTAGTTTTGATGTCACCAGTACGTGGATAACAGATTTACGACTCTCCAAGATAAATCAATCAAATTAAATCTTGATTTGGTTTAACTAGCCATAAAAGAGTGCAAAAAGAGCAATCAGCGCATCAATATCTGCAACATTCATTTCCAGCCTAGGACAGATGGCTGTACAGTAACATTACATACTTCAGTAAAATTAATTCGCTAGATCAAACGAAATGGGATCAAATGCCAGCATTCAATTGTTAAACAGACACTTAAAAACATCACAAAAAGAAACTATGGACCATATCAATTCCTAAATTAAGGTACTTTTCTAGTGGCCTCAATAACCGCTGAGCAGACTTCCAGGGTTTCCAAGTTCTCCAGGACCTAACAAATCATTTCCTAACTAATTTTAATATCAGAAAACAGCTGGCAGACACAGATCTGACTTGAGGTTCAAACGAAAAGTTAGAATCAAATTTTACCCCAAGGTTTCTTACCACCGCTGCAGGGGAGGGCAGGGTGTCAAGCTCCACAGACCACCAGTTGAAGGCGTCAGGCTGTTGGTTAGTGCCAAAAAGGAGAATCTTTGTTTTTATCAGTTTAACTTGCAGCAACTTGCATTCATCCATTTGCCTACAGCCCTCAGGCATCCCTTAAACGCCGCCAATGCCCCCGCCTCCATCGCCTAGAATGAAACTAGCAGCTGTGTATCATCTGCACAAGAGATCATTCTTATGCCCCAGACCTCCACTAACTGAGCCAAAGGGGAAAGGTAGATGTTAAAAAGCATTACGCTCAGGGCTGAGCCCTGAGGTACCTGGCAATTAAGTGGTTTAGCCGCGGATGTAAAAGTAGGCAAAAAAAAACGTTGTCAATGGTCCTCTGGATAAGAGGTGTGTTAATGTTACCTGACCTGATGTTGGAATTTTGAAGGCACGATACTGGTCGCCCAGAAATAGCCTTTACCACCTCTACCACCTCTATCCTGGCAACCTTGTCCTTCAGTTGTCTCCTCTCATCCACCCATTTCTTCTTGCTGCCCCACAGTGCATCCTTTCACCCCACCCCCAAGTTGTGACTTCTTGCATTATGGCCACCTTCTATGCTCCATTGAGGATGTGTGGAGGTAGACCATGGAGTTTCCTGTGGAGATCCACTATCTAGTTCACCTCAATATGAGCTTCCTTATCAGTGAAGTTCCTCTTCATCTTGAGTAGAATAGTCTGCAACACGGGATGTAGGAGTGGTCTGGCTCCACGTCTTGCTGTACATTGGAACGTGGGCGTGGTCTAGGGAGTAAGATTCATTTGTGTGATCCCGCATCTCTTGTTTTTCAGGTGTTTTACATCTTTCTACAGTGATGCCTTTTTCTTTATTCTTTTCAACTCTTAGTTCTACATACTGTAGATGGAGATCTGCTACTCTACGTAGAACTAATTTTAGCAGGTTTACACCTAAAATACAGCTGCAAACTTGCTTGTTATTGAAGTAGTAACTTTATGGCCTATTTTGACTCATATGAATCCATACACCCTCTTAAAGGGGAGCGGGAACACCTACTCATACTTCTAGACATAAATCTCTGCCAGCTATTAGAGAATTGAATCTGGACAGAGACTGACGACCAGAAGAACGTTTAACTCTATATGCTTAGAAATCTCTGCACATATATTTACATTGGTGAATTGACCCCAAGGAATGCTTGAAGGAGGTTAGAGCTTCTGTGCTTTGTACCCTATGTTTTTAAAACTCAACAAATAACAGTTATGATGTATTAATTATATGAAACATTAAAGCAAATATCTCATGTGACATGAGTGAATGTTTACATCTAGGGGTTTAGTGGGGCTGGAATCGTGTTTATTAGTCTCCTGAAGTAGAATCCTTACTGATGGAGCATTCTTCAAAAGTAACAAATAAACTGCATATAGTCACACATACTAATGTGAAAAGCACATTTACATGCATCTTACCTATTGTAAATCACACGCATCGACTATTCAGAAAATTAGTGAGTGGGCTTAATATTTCTTCAGAATTACAGATTTCTAAAACAAAGATAACGTAAACTTAGTTGCACAAATAAAGGGCTGTACCTAGTGAGTATGCTTAATTTTCCATCTGCCCTTTACAGAGTAAATGGTTTGGAGATATTGCTGACATAAGAGTGGGAGATTGCATCACTGCATTCAATTGAGGCAGGATAGGGCCATGCCGCTCTTTTTACTAATCATGCCATTTCACACATTCTTTAAGAAAGTAGGAGACCTGACAAGTAGGGGCTGAAAGTGTTTACTTGTCTCTTCTTTAGTGGTCTGGTTGTTCCTTCGCTGAAAGTACAGGACGACACCCGGCCTCTGCCCTCAGATACAAGAAGGAGCACGAAGAGCATACTCCCACAATGAAGGCACCCCAAATGCTACCCCTGAAGGCCAAGTGCAAGATACTGACGCATTCAGCCGGCGCTACCCAATGACTAAGGGGAAGATTAGGGGCCCCAATAGATCTTTGGTAAATCAGGGGCCCCAGTAGATCTTTGGTAAATCAGGGGCCCCAGTACTTCCTTGGTAAATGTTGACTGAGGGTTGCTTGGACGCTTTACTGAGTTCATCGCTGTCAGTCAAATCTGCTAAACTATCCTACATGCACTGTTGTACTGGGTTAGGTGCCCAGCGCAGCAACTCAATATCCCCCAATGGCTGGCAAGCACACAAACAAAGTAGTAGTCCCAAGGGCCCAGCAGATCTGCAAAATGCTCAGCGAATGTCTGGACCACAGAGTAAAGTATGATTAAACATAGGGTCATTTCACAGCAAGGTTAGTGCTAGGACTTCACTTCAGGTGCTCACTTTGTCTGCTCTCTTGCAGACATATTCCTTTTCAGTGAAATAGCTGTGGCTAGGTGTCCATCTTCATGAAGAGCAATAACAGCAGTAAGAAACAAATCTTGGATCGACAGTGGGACCTTCTCACTGCCAGCATCTAACCTACTATTACTCCAACAATAATTCCCCTTCCATCTTTATAGGGGTTCGTGTGCACACCGAACAGCACCCACCGTCACAGTGCTTGTTCCCTCAGGAACTCGACAATTCAAACACACCACACCACAACACACAATTCGAATGGAGCGATTGAAAGTCCAAATCCAGTAAATAACGAAAGGAAGGTTCCTCAGTTTGACCTCTTTATTCCATTACGTAGTAGGGAAAACAGTACAGATGACGCGTTTCGTCCCAGTGTGGGACTTCTATAGGGCGACATATAAAGAATTCGATGTATCTCCATAAGTAAAGGAGGCTATGAGAAGTGCGCAGCGCAAAGGGAAGTGGAATCGTCCATCAAGATATGTCAACGACGATATGAATGCCCTCTAGAGTGGAGTCATGGCTAGTCACAGAGGGTATGACACTCAACCTTCAGATATATGGTCAGGGCGTGATTTCATCTATATGCTGCACAAGAACAGGTTCGAATAATTAAAAAGCGTAAATTAAGTTGTCCAGTTTGAATTCACGGTTAGTTCCAAGGAGTATGATAATCTACCCACAGATATGAGGTTCAAAGTGATATTGACTATGTTTTGCGGGAAGTTCAATTCCAATCTAAAAACTGTTACAAATGGTACATGCAATCCATCAATACGTAACTTCTTAATCAAGGCCCGACAAGGCGAGGGAACCAGGATCAAAATGTAATAGTCACGATCGGCAAACAACGTCCAGACCTGTCATAACCACAGGACTCCTTCCAGCAGTATCTATGTGCCCAAACACCTGGAGCTTCCCGCCACAGTGACCACAAGAGATCCAAGTACACAAGGAGTCTTGAGTAACCTTCAGAGGGAACAGTATCCTGGACCCTGGGCCACCAGGAAGAAACCACCGTCCCACGCATTGACGCTGCTAGTGATCTTCATGAACCCAGGAAGAGCCTAGAGAAAACTATTATAAAAAATGCAACCATATGTTGTAAATGTACTAGAAAAGAAGCTGCATAGGATATCATTAAAAGAACAGTATGGGAGCCAGCAATCGAAAAGCAGCACAATTTAATTTGAAATAATTAAGCCAGACTGACCTTTTAAACATGAAATATAACCGAGAGGTAGATGGCAAACTGGGCAGTTATTCCAAACTAGATGGTGCCGAGTCCATCTCTGGAGGACAACAGGCAGCCGCAGAGCCGCTAATGAGAAGAAAAGCAGACCCGGCAATCACCTCCCAGAATATGACACAGCAGCAGCGAGTGCACGACGGAACAACAGAAAGCAATCACTGCTCTTAAATCTGACAGCTACATATGGACCCTGCAATTTGTTTATTACTGTAGCTCTGCGACGTATAATCAGTTCCCCGCTGCAATGATAGGATTATTATTATTAACGAAGCAGGGCGAACTCCGCTTTTGATATTTTCACAAGTCGGTCATTGGCGCTGGAGACAAGGGCCAAGCTGCCACTTCCGCCATTTTCAAGACACGTGACAGGCGTCTCAAGCTGGCAGTCTGCCACATGCAAAGAGTTTCTCTCTTTTGCCTCCGTCCCAAGGGAAGGCCCAGCAATAGAGCACTGAAGTCGAGGCAGTCTACAACTCGGAGCTTTGGTCTAGCAGCTTCACTGATAACTGGCAGGCCAAACCTGATATCTAATTTCAACTTCCGCACTTACCTACATTGCATAATCCTGGGTAAATCACTTTATTTCCTTAATATTTAGTTCACTGGGTTCAAACTCAGTCTACAGTAGATGTCAGAGGTGAGCGTTTAATTCATAAAACCACGTATAGAGAAAAAAAATAGGATATTGTCATAAAAATGGCCCTCTATCCCATGCTAACGTGCTCCATAATATCTGTAAGAAGTGATGGAGCGACCTTGGACATGGCGGAACCGTGCCTCTCCACCCTCCCATTCCTCCTGCTGACCTTAGCACTACTGACAGACACATAAGTATGGTTGAAAGCAGAAAACAGGTGGTGGGAAGATGTGGGGGACGAAGAGGAAGGCCTACCCATCTGTGTTATTAGTTAGGCTGGGTTATTAAAAAGACGGAAACTAAAGGTGAATCAGGCAACTGACAGGAGACCTTTACTGTTGCGAGTAGTGATAGATGCAAAACAGGTCTTGGTCATGATCTAAGAAAACCTGACATGAATTCCACATTTATTTCACACAAGTTAGAAACACTGGTTTCTATTCGCCATATAAGGAGGCTGCAAAGTGTAATTAAAGCACATAGGGTAAGATGCAGCTTTAAAAAAATCTGATGTTCCTGTTCTATGAAGTTTCCAAAAAAGTCCCAGATGTGGGTGAGGATTATGCTGCGGCACTACTGCTCTTCAAGGACTATCCTGACGCTCCATTCTGTTGCTTTAATTATGGTATTTGATCGCATACCTTGCACTCAGTGAAATTCAAATTGTGCAGTGACAGGAACCATCATATGCTTATAGTGGATCGCATAATGTTAAATTATGTCTGTCTATGGCGAAAAGCTAAATAAGGCCTTGCTAAATGCAGCATAGCTCTCAGAGCTATGCTGCACTCTGTTATTCAACATACACTTGTCTGCCACTGCGGGACTCGTCGAAGACCCATGCTTTGGTGCACTGGGCCGAAACATGTAACTATGCTCCGGTGGGATTTACTGCTGCCTTTGTGCGGTTAATTCTTGACCACTGGCTTTTAAAGGAGCGCAGCTTCAGGAGGGGTTTTTGGGATGTTAAACCCCACTAATAAATGTATTTTATGATAAATATTTGGGTACAGGTGATTTCAGTCGCGGATTTCACCAGGAATTTTTACATGCACACAGACCAAAACACACACACACACACTCCCTCGCTGTTTTGAAAGTCCTCAAAAATATAGGTTAGTGTGTTTTCTCTCTTAGTACCTCTACCAATCAGAATTCCACTCTCTTTCCACTGCCCCATAGGCCTCTCTCATGCACCCTGCTTGTGGTGTAATGCATTTAAGCATTATATGCCAGCCTGATTCTCGGAAAGTCTGAAGCTTACACCCCCCAATCTTACTGGCCCAAGCTACACCCCTGGGCTTTTCATTATATGAATGACACGGGGTTGGAAGCTGGCCACTGGACAGGATTCCTGCTTTTGTGGGCCCCTCGGCAAACCTACTGCTTTAATGTCAACACTCATTCATTTATTTATTACAATGCAATATGCACTCTGTACCATTTCATATATACAAAGAGGATTCAACCCAGTTCATCCTGGCATTCTTGACATCTCACTAAAACGGGCCAATGCAAGCCTGAGTCTAGGCAGCCGCAGACCTAGCATTTGCGGGAGCTACAGGGAATCTACTCCGCTTGTGTGCAGTCAGTTTGTTTCTCTGCCCAGTCCAAAGCCGTGAAATCGAAGGCCAGAGGCTCAAACTCCTACAGCGTGCGAGCTCGATGGATTGCCCTTCCCTCAGCAGTCTGGTCACGCGCCGCAGCCTCCCAGAGCAGTTACGTCACCGCCTTCTCCTTCCTGGGCAGTCGGTGCGTTACAGGAGTTAATGGTATTCATGTGGGTGGAAAACATGTCGGTGGTGTGAGTTAAAATGGGGCCCTAGAGGAACATGGCAGGTTGGACTGTGAGGAGATGTCGGCCGCGCGTTTGTCATGACCACAGTAAATTCAGGTCGCGGATGTCCTTGAATAGTACCGGCTGCCATACATAATGTCGGCTTGGAAGAGGCGGAATTATTTATGATGCAGGGCACACTGGGGCTTGAAGAGAACACAAGATGGTGGGGGAAGGGGGTCACAAGCGCAAAGGCCTGTGGACTCGCCCCGAATACAGAAAAAATGTTCGAGTAAGATGTCCATTACAATGCTACAAGTTTACTAGGCCCTGTATCCCCATCAGCTTGATGCTGCTCGGAGCGACGGATGAGAAGACAGACGGAGTGTCGCAGCAGTCTAGGAGACACAAGTTATGTGATTCAAGAACCTGCAGTACTGTAAAATGTGCTACCTGAGGCACATCTTTAATGTCACAGCCAACAAGGGGAGTTGGCCTAATGGCGAGGGCGGTCAACCTCGAATCTGGGGCACTGGGTTCGAGTCTCGGCAATGATGCTGAACATCCTGTGATTCTGGGCAAATCACTTAATCTCTCCACGCCTAACAAAATGAATGTGTCCTCATGTAATACAACTGGTGCTATGTAAACTGCACTGATACTTGATTCAGGTCAAGTTTGGCCTATATAAAACTCTGTAAAAAAAAACAAGAACAGCACTAGAATCTCTTTTAGATCAAATTCTAGTGGCGGCTCCTCCACTGAGGTAGAGGAGCCTCGCCCCACTGCCAGGAGAAGCAAAGAAAGGAAAAAATAAAATGATAATACCAGAATGTTATCATTTTATTTTTTCCTCCTGCTGCGGCAGTGCGTGAGGGGGTGGGGCGGAGCTGCAGGGGATGAATGGTATAACACTCCTGTGCGCAGTGACTGTTTGGTCGACCCTCTAGGGCCGCCCAAAACAGTCATGCACACTCCTCTGTTCTCCATGCAGGATGCATTACAGTCTGCATAAAGAAAATGCCCACCCTACAGCCCCTGGCTGAGCGCGTGTCACGATGCTCAGACCAATCACAATGCTGTATTGCAGTGTTGTGATTGGCTTAGGGGTGGGAGCCTGGCGGCCTGCTTCCTGTTTCGAACTGGAGTCAGACATAGGCGAGCAGGAGAGAAGACACTGGACCTGGCGGCAGGGTACGTTTTTTTTTGTTTTTATGTTAAAGCAACCCACAAACCCTCCCACCCCCGCGCCCACCCCCACCTGCGAGCCGTGCCAGATTCGCCTTTCAAATTCAAGCATGGAATGATCTTGCAAACATACTGAATGCTCCTGACACGTAGATGGTCCACGTCTGCAAGCATCTATGTGAGGGTACTACTTTTGACTCACTCCTTATGGCTACGGGTGCTGTTTGTAAAAAGTTTGTCAGTGGCTCCTTTTTACGGGCTCGGCGACGTCACCACTTCGTCAGAAGTGGGAGGAGCTGCGAGCCGTATTGTAAAGGGCATTCTGCTCAGCGCTTGATACATTTTTCTTTGCTCGTGCATTTTCTGTGACTTTTTTTATTATCTGAATGGTGATTGGTCGTCGCGGTGCTGTTTTTGTAGTAGACTTGTTTACCATAGGGGCAGCTTGGCGTGACACATTGGGGCTGATTATGATGTCGGGCGGACGCTTGTGAACCATTCATGTACATAACTCTCCCGCTTTCCTTACCAGGTTTGAAAACAAGGTTACGCTGCTATGAAATGTGCAAGGTACAACCCTTAGCACTTTCGTTCCTGGGCCTGCAAGAACCATTGAAGTTTGCAAATATATTTAGATTTACTGGAAGCTTCAAGCCATTATAACAGCATCCATATTTGATTAAATAGTTGATACATTAGGCCTACATATGCTGTTACTAACACTGCGTTAGATAGGAGTATATGCAAATGATGAAAACAGATTTTAAGTTTGTTTTTGCAGCTTGTATCCTAATTTTAAGCGTGATGTCCATTTGATCAGGTATTCTCATATACTGCATTAAGTATAATTTCAATCCCTACACACCTGAAGACAAAATCTGGATCCTACATACACCTGGCGTTTTGTAATGAAATACATTACACTTTGATAAAGTAAATAATTGCTATCTACAGACGAGAGTGGCAGGCGGGGAAAAGTTGTTCTTTTTCCGTCCTCTCCTTCTAACTGTAAAGCGCTCTGATATCCTTCGGGATCAAGTTCGCGCTATATAAAACTTTATAAATGAATAAATAAATAAATAAACATAAGCCCAGATCACATATCCATACAGCCCAAGGTGCATGAAATTCAGCCACGCACAGCAAAAACACTGCACTGACCCACTGTATGAACATCACCGGCGGCACACAGCCTTAGGCTGTGTAAATCACTTGCTGAGGAGATGACCAGTGCCCAGCCCCCACATAGAGATAAACAACAAGACAGTTTGGGATGAGTAAAGGCCCTGGCCCAAGGCCAGAACATCTGGCGAAACCCTTGGTGGCTATTATGCACTGTGCACCACCAAAGGCAGTGGACAGATGGGCTGGGGCACAGAGCCTATATCCAGGCACAGCCCCTAACCCACTTATCGATAAAGCTCACCTGTGGATGGCCTTTGGCCATGCACATATGCTCTGTTCGATGTACTTTAAAAAAAATTGTTACAAAATCTGTGGTTCAAGATCTAGGTCAGTGGATCCAAAAAGGTGCAGGGGATATGAAAATGAAACTATAGTCTCAGTTCTCCCAATCTGAGGCAGATTTGCAGCACATACATGCATAATAATGGCTACGGGGATTTGCTAAAATGGACAGGAGAAACAGTGTACATTTTCAGTTTTTTGGGAGCAATATCTATCACTCTGGAACCATTATTATCCTCGCTAGGGTCATGGGATGGTCTTACTGCCACTGTAACCACCTCCTAAATTTAGCTTTTGCTCTGGGTTTTTGGACACAGAACTGCACATCCAAAATGGCAGTCTGGATTTATTGCTATGGTTGGCTCCTTATGCGACTCAATTCAGAGTCAGATGCGCAAAGTGCATACATACAAAATGGCGGCAACAAGGATTGCCTGTCAATGCGCATGCGCATTGAGCAGAGCGAGACTATTGCGATTTAAACAAAGTTTACCTAACTGCGGCGATTTGGTGCTGTGCCCGTGGCTTTTAGGTCAATGCGCTTGCGCATTGACCTAAAATGCGCGTGCACATCACCAAATCGCCGTCTGTTCCCTCAGCCGCATTCCTCCGACACCTTTTGAAGTGAAGCTTAGCTTCACTTCAAAGGCCCCGGCTTCTTCACACCCACATGCCGCTCTCCCCGCTCCGCCCTCTCCCCTGCCCGCCGTGTGCATTTCTCCTCCACCCCCTCCCCACAGCAATGCCCTCCGTCTTGTTTCCTTTCATTTCCAGTCTAGTTGGTCCCGGTCTCTTGCCTGACCTGGAAAGACGTATTTGCTAAACAGTCTGGTCTATTTCTTATAACTGCCAAGCTCTGCCTACCTGATTTCCCTTCTTATATAATGGGATGCGCATTTTATAAAGCAAGGCTTCTCGCAAAACCCGAAAAGGGTGACCGCTCAAGAAAGAACTGAAGAGTTAGGCAGACCCTTCCTTCAGTAAGACACTAACACCGAGGGGCTTATTTACAAGACCTAGCGCCACTTTTGCGTCTTTTTTAAAGGGAAAAGTGACGTACGGGGCTTGTAAATAAGACCCCGAATTTGTACTGCATATATTTATTTGTTTAGACCCTCATCGGTCATCATTGCTTTAGCCATACTTTTATCTGCCTCTTCTCCCATCCCTGCCTGGCATCTCCCTCTGTCACTCGTGAAATCATACCCTCCTCTTATTCAGACCCAGGCCAATTTGGCTCTGATGGCAGCTGGTGTATATTACCGGTAATTCTTAAGATTCGGGTATCGGCGATAATGCTTACGACCTCAGTCTTTAGTGCCCTGTTCCTGTGCCCTGCGTGCAGCCCGCCCGTGTCCCCTTGGTTTATATGTCCTATTTGTTTTAGATACCCTGTATCGTTTGATCGCCGAAACCAACTACCTCTAGGCTCTTGTCGAATAATATGATCAGTGTTTGGTGTCTTTATGTAAACCTCTTAATACCCCAATCCTCCGCCCTCTATCACACCGTTTCTCGTACTCAGCCCTTCCTTACCTTCCATTATCCGCCAAGGGCCACAAGGCTAGCACATTCCTCACATCAAAAATTGCCTGCTTGACACAGGACTTACGGAACATGTCCGTGATGTTTTCGTTCCCCCGGTCACCCGCACCAAGAGCACGAAGGTTCCGGTGTGAAACCAGAAAAAATACTACCAGTGCTGAAAACGGCGGCCATGCTGGCAGGGAGGAGATTGGCGTGCCCTGCTTACAAACCCAAGAAACCCCTCACCCTCAACCCCTCACCCTCTCACCCTCAACCCCTCACCCTCAACCCCTCACCCTCACCCCCAACCCCTCACCCTCACCCCCTCACCCTCAACCCCTCACCCCCTCACCCTCAACCCCTCACCCCAACCCCTCACCCTCAACCCCTCACCCTCAACCCCTCACCCTCACCCCCTCACCCTCAACCCCTCAACCCCTCACCCTCACCCCCTCAACCCATCACCCCCTCAACCCCTCACCCTCACTCACCCTCAACCCTCACCCTCAACCCCTCACTCACCCTCACCCCCTCACCCTCACCCCCTCACCCCAACCCCTCACCCTCAACCCCTCACCGCCTCACCCTCAACCCCTCACCCTCAACCCCTCACCCTCACCCCCTCACCCTCAACCCCTCACCCTCACCCCCTCAACCCATCACCCCCTCAACCCCTCACCCTCACTCACCCTCAACCCCTCACCCTCAACCCCTCACTCACCCTCACCCCCTCACCCTCAGCCCCTCACCCCCAACCCCTCACCCTCAACCCCTCAGCCTCACCCTCAACCCCTCACCCTCAACCCCTCACCCTCAACCCCTCACCCTCACCCCCTCACCCTCAACCCCTCACCCTCAACCCCTCACCCTCAACCCCTCAACCTCAACCCCTCAACCTCCTCACCCTCAACCCCTCACCCTCAACCCCTCACCCTCAACCCCTCAACCTCAACCCCTCAACCTCTCAACCCCTCACCCTCACCCCCTCAACCCCTCACCCTCACTCACCCTCAACCCTCACCCTCAACCCCTCACTCACCCTCACCCCCTCACCCTCACCCCCTCACCCTCAACCCCTCACCCTCAACCCTCACCCCCTCACCCTCACCCCCTCACCCTCACACCCCTCAACCCCTCACCCTCACTCACCCTCAACCCCTCACCCTCAACCCCTCACTCACCCTCACCCCCTCACCCTCACCCCCTCACCCTCAACCCCTCACCCTCACCCCCAACCCCTCACCCTCAACCCCTCACCCCCTCACCCTCAACCCCTCACCCTCAACCCTCACCCCCTCACCCTCAACCCCTCACCCCTCAACCCCTCACCCTCACCCTCACTCACCCTCAACCCCTCACCCTCAACCCCTCACTCACCCTCACCCCTCACCCTCACCCCCTCACCCTCACCCCCTCACCCTCAACCCCTCACCCTCACCCCCAACCCCTCACCCCCAACCCCCCTCACCCCTCACCCTCACCCCTCACCCTCACCCTCACCCCTCACCCAACCCCTCACCCTCACCCTCACCCTCAACCCTCACCCCTCACCCTCAACCCCTCACCCTCAACCCCTCACCCTCACCCCTCACCCCCTCACCCTCAACCCCTCACCCTCACCCCCCTCACCCTCAACCCCTCACCCTCACACCCCTCAACCCCTCACCCTCACCCCCTCACCCTCACCCCCTCACCCTCACCCCTCACCCTCAACCCCTCACCCTCAACCCCTCACCCTCACCCCCACACCCCTCACCCCATCACCCCCTCAACCCCTCACCCCAACCCCTCACCCTCAACCCTCACCCTCACCCCTCACCCCCTCACCCTCAACCCCTCAACCCCCTCACCCTCACAACCCCTCACCCTCACAACCCCTCACCCTCACTCACCCTCAACCCCTCACCCTCAACCCCTCACTCACCCTCACCCCCTCACCCCCCAACCCCTCACCCTCAACCCCTCACCCTCACCCCCTCACCCTCAACCCTCACCCTCACCCCCTCACCCTCACCCCCTCACCCTCAACCCCTCACCCTCAACCCCTCACCCTCAACCCCTCACCCCCGACCCCTCAACCCCTCACCCTCACCCCCTCAACCCCTCACCCTCACTCATCCTCAACCCCTCACCCTCAACCCCTCACTCACCCTCACCCTCACCCTCAACCCCTCACCCTCAACCCCTCACCCCCTCACCCTCACCCCCTCACCCCCTCACCCCCTCACCCTCACTCACCCTCAACCCCTCACCCTCAACCCCTCACTCACCCTCACCCCCTCACCCCCTCACCCTCACCCCCCTCACCCTCAACCCCTCACCCTCAACCCCTCACCCTCACCCCCAACCCCTCACCCTCAACCCCTCACCCCCTCACCCTCAACCCCTCACCCTCACCCCTCACCCCCTCACCCTCAACCCCTCACCCTCAACCCCGCACCCTCAACCCCTCACCCCCTCAACCCCTCACCCTCACCCTCACTCACCCTCAACCCCTCACCCTCAACCCCTCACTCAACCTCACCCCCTCACCCTCACCCCCTCACCTCACCCCCTCACCCTCAACCCCTCACCCTCACCCCCAACCCCTCACCCCCACCCCCTCACCCTCACCCCCTCACCCTCAACCCCTCACCCCCAACCCCTCACCCTCAACCCCTCACCCCCTCACCCTCAACCCCTCACCCTCAACCCTCACCCTCAACCCCTCACCCTCAACCCCGCACCCTCAACCCCTCACCCCCTCAACCCCTCACCCTCAACCCCTCACCCTCAACCCCTCACCCTCAACCCCTCACCCTCACCCCCTCACCCTCACCCCCTCACCCTCAACCCCTCACCCTCACTCACCCTCACCCTCACTCACCCTCAACCCCTCACCCCCTCAGCCCCTCACTCACCCTCAACCCCTCACCCTCAACCCCTCACCCTCAACCCCTCACTCACCCTCACCCCCTCACCTCAACCCCTCACCCCCTCACCCTCACCCCCTCACCCTCAACCCCTCACCCCCTCAACCCCTCACTCACCCTCAACCCCTCACCCTCAACCCCTCACTCACCCTCACCCCCTCACCCCCAACCCCTCACCCTCAACCCCTCACCCCCTCACCCCTCACCCCTCACCCTCACTCATCCTCAACCCCTCACCCTCAACCCCTCACTCACCCTCACCCTCACCCTCAACCCCTCACCCCCTCACCCTCACCCCCTCACCCCCTCACCCTCAACCCCTCACCCCCTCAACCCCTCACCCTCACTCACCCTCAGCCCCTCACCCTCAACCCCTCACTCACCCTCACCCCCTCACCCCCTCACCCTCACCCCTCACCCTCACCCCCTCACCCTCAACCCCTCACCCTCAACCCCTCACCCTCACCACCAACCCCTCACCCCCAACCCCTCACCCCCTCACCCTCAACCCCTCACCCTCAACCCCTCACCCTCAACCCCTCAACCCCTCACCCTCAACCCCTCAACCCCTCACCCTCAACCCCGCACCCTCAACCCCTCACCCCCTCAACCCCTCACCCTCAACCCCTCACCCTCAACCCCTCACTCACCCTCACCCCCTCACCCTCACCCCCTCACCCCCTCACCCTCACCCTCACCCCAACCCCTCATCCTCAACCCCTCACCCTCACCCCCAACCCTCAACCCCTCACCCCCTCACCCTCACCCTCAACCCTCACCCCCTCACCCTCAACCCCTCACCCTCAACCCCGCACCCTCAACCCCTCACCCCCTCAACCCCTCACCCTCACCCTCACTCACCCTCAACCCCTCACCCTCAACCCCTCACTCACCCTCACCCCCTCACCCTCACCCCCTCACCCTCACCCCCTCACCCTCACCCCCTCACCCTCAACCCCTCACCCTCACCCCCAACCCCTCACCCTCACCCCCACCCCCTCACCCTCAACCCCTCACCCCCAACCCCTCACCCTCAACCCCTCACCCCCTCACCCTCAACCCTCACCCTCACCCCCTCACCCTCAACCCCTCACCCTCAACCCCTCACCCTCACCCCCTCACCCTCACCCCCTCACCCTCACCCCCTCACCCTCAACCCCTCACCCTCACTCACCCTCACCCTCACTCACCCTCAACCCCTCACCCCCTCAGCCCCTCACTCACCCTCAACCCCTCACCCTCAACCCCTCACCCTCTCACTCACCCTCACCCCTCACCCTCAACCCCTCACCCTCAACCCCTCACCCTCACCCCCTCACCCTCAACCCCTCACCCCCTCACCCTCACCCTCACTCACCCTCAACCCCTCACCCTCAACCCCTCACCCTCAACCCCTCACTCACCCTCACCCCCAACCCCTCACCCTCAACCCCTCACCCCCTCACCCTCACCCCTCACCCTCACCCTCACTCATCCTCAACCCCTCACCCTCAACCCCTCACTCACCCTCACCCTCACCCTCACCCTCACCCCCTCACCCTCAACCCCTCAACCCCTCACCCTCAACCCTGCACCCTCAACCCCTCACCCCCTCAACCCCTCACCCTCAACCCCTCACCCTCAACCCCTCACTCACCCTCACCCCCTCACCCTCACCCCCAACCCCTCACCCTCACCCCCAACCCCTCACCCCTCACCCCCACCCCCTCACCCTCAACCCCTCACCCTCAACCCCTCACCCCCTCACCCTCAACCCCTCACCCTCAACCCCTCACCCTCAACCCCGCACCCTCAACCCCTCACCCTCACCCCCTCACCCCCAACCCCTCACCCTCACCCCCTCAACCCCTCACCCCCAACCCCTCACCCTCAACCCCTCACCCTCAACCCCTCACCCTCAACCCCTCACCCTCAACCCCTCACCCTCACCCCTCACCCTCACCCTCTCACCCTCAACCCCTCACCCTCAACCCCTCACCCTCACTCACCCTCACCCTCACTCACCCTCAACCCCTCACCCCCTCAGCCCCTCACTCACCCTCAACCCCTCACCCTCAACCCCTCACCCTCAACCCCTCACTCACCCTCACCCCCTCACCCTCACCCCCTCACCCTCAACCCCTCACCCTCAACCCTTCACCCCCTCACCCTCACCCTCAAACCCTCACCCCCTCAACCCCTCACCCTCACTCACCCTCAACCCCTCACCCTCAACCCCTCACCCTCAACCCCTCACTCACCCTCACCCCCTCACCCTCAACCACTCACCCCCTCACCCTCACCCCCTCACCCACAACCCATCACCCCCTCAACCCCTCACCCTCACCCCCTCACCCTCACCCCCAACCCCTCACCCTCAACCCCTCAACCCCTCACCCCCTCACCCTCAACCCCGCACCCTCAACCCCGCACCCTCAACCCCGCACCCTCAACCCCTCACCCTCAACCCCTCACCCTTACCCTCACTCACCCTCACCCTCAACCCCTCACCCTCCCTCACCCTCACCCCCTCACCGCCAACCCCTCACCCTCACCCCCAACCCCTCACCCTCAACCCCTCACCCCCTCACCCTCACCCCCTCACCCTCAACCCCTCACCCTCAACCCCTCACCCTCAACCCCTCACCCTCAACCCCTCACCCTCAACCCCTCACCCTCAACCCCTCACCCTCACCCCCTCACCCTCAACCCCTCACCCTCACCCCCTCACCCTCACCCCCTCACCCTCAACCCCTCACCCTCAACCCCTCACCCTCACTCACCCTCACCCTCACTCACCCTCAACCCCTCACCCTCAACACCTCACCCTCACCCTCAACCCCTCACCCACCCTCACAACACATATTGTGTTACAATAGGTGTCACATTTGCGGAAGATAAAACTATCTAGAGATGTAGCATAACGACCAGAGCTGCCATATAAGTCACGTAAATACAAAACATGTTGCATTCCAAATGCTATAGGTGTCACATTTGCAAACATTATAACTATTGGCATTGTAAATGACAAAGCCATCAATTTAGCAATTTTAACAACGCAAAAATAAATAAATTGTCATTTACAAGACCAATAACTACAACTTTTCTAATGCGAGACCTATTGCATTCCAACCCCACTCATCCACGCAACGCCACTCACACACGCAACGCCACTCACACACGCAACGCCACTCACACACGCAACGCCACTCACACATGCAACGCCACTCACACACGCAACGCCACTCACACACGCAACGCCACTCACACACGCAACGCCACTCACACACGCCACTCATCCACACAACGCCACTCATCCACGCAACGCCACTCATCCACGCAACACCACTCATCCATTTGCAAAACGAAAAATGTCAAACTCTTCTATTGCGAGACCTATTGCATTTTCAATGCTTGTTTCACTTTAGGGGGATAGTGTCTACCCTTACTACATCTTCTCAGGGATCAGAGAATGTTCCCGCTGCCTATTTCTAATTCACATATTTTTCTGCAATGCCAGATACATGGGCATATTTGGTTCCCTCATATTGCACAATGGTGAAACAAAAAATTTCTGTCACAGCTTTCCAATAACTTTATAAGTATCGGCAGTTTCTTCAATGATCCCACATTGGCCAACCAGATTTATTTAATTTTCATTTCATGCTTCGATCTTGAAGCTCTTTTCCGAGCAAGTGCTGCGCTCTATAAATTCATTTTTCATTTCATTTCATCTTACTTGGATCTAGATCCATTCACAAGTAGAGGATAAGCCACCAATTTATAGAGCTGATAAACGCTTGTAAGTCCAACTAACACATTTTCTAAACACCAAATCACAAATACGAATTTATCTTTGGAAAAGTTTTAGTACAGTGCTAAGTTTAGTTTAATTCGGTTCATAGCATGGAGACAAAACTGCTAGGGACCAAAAATGGAAAACACGTTTTTACATCCTCACCCACTTAAAAAAAAACATTTTCCACCTGTGTAGATATATGTGAAACGTGACATATCACCACTTAGCTGACTTGCTAATTGTGCTACAAATTATTTTCGGAGTCTTCATACAGTGCCACAGCTATTAGAAAAGCAAAACATCCTTTTTATTGGCAAGGAAAAAGTAACCATACCTAAAGAGTTGCTCGTGCAACCTCTGTAATACATAACGCAAGCGAGTCTGCCCATCTATCAATATTAACAAAACTTATAGCTTTCTTCACAAACCTGTTGATCCTCTTAAGGATTTATAGAACAGTACATGGTATTACAAGGAAAAATATTTTCCCGGTGGTCTCAGAATTCTTTAAACATATATTCCTTCCTTACAGTTAGTTGGGACGACATGTAGTTTCAGAAAGAAAGAGTAAACCTTTCACAAAAAAGATACTTCTTTACAGAACTCTGTTGCTCCCCAGTGTGAGTTGTTGTTTCTCATGCCCAGAACATGACCACCACCCATCTCTCAAAAACCATTCCATCGAGTGTGTCCATCTTATTGCAATAATTATAGTGGACTTCTGGTCTGAGGAGTGGGTCGGTGGGTGTGCTATACCCAAACAGCACTGAGATGGGATGATAGCACATGCTGCTGAGGTTTCAGGGAAATTGGTTGCTTAGAACTGGCAGGACAAACACATCCTTTCTGAATCATGTAGCAATAGAGAAAAACATACAAAAAGCAAGTGAAACAAAGTAGTTGTTACATAAGGCCACATATGCGATGCCGCGTTTCTGCAGTAATAAAAATGGCTTGATGTCATGGAGGCGTGTAAAGTTTATAAACCTGAAAACATTTGGGTATCGAAAACTTGTTCGCCTGGTAAAACGTTTACCATCATTTTATTTGTCAGGTTTAAGTCTACTACAACCTTAGGAGCTGGAAGCCAAAAATATCCGTGTTGGAGTCACAAGGTGAACGAACAATAAAGATGCCCTTACAATTTGTGTTTATCTTGGCATATTTGCTGGGTGCACAAAGACAAAGGTCAAATGTCAGGCTATCTTCCGATACATTGCTGCTAATTTGGAAAGTGGTATTTACTTTTATTTCTCTGACTGCAAAGTGAAAGGCTCTTGTATAAGTGACCTAGTTGATAATCTTAATGGGTTATAGAAATTGAAAGGAAAGGCTGTAGGATGTCATTTCAATACCTGTAAATTAACTATACACATATTTCAAAATATATCAGCATCCATTAAATAATAAATGAAGCAATTTTGTTTTGTAATTTTGAAGTGTGATTAAACAAAGACTATTACTTTGTGATGTGCAAATATTAAATATTTTCTTAAACACAATTTCCAAACATGTAAAACTCCATGTCTGTGCAAATTTGGTGGCCATTTCAACTGAAAATGTACGGTCTATAAAAAAATAGAGTGTGCTATCTCAGTAGTGCTCAAACATGCTGGACCAGCTACATTCCAAACCTTTACCACTCTCCCATTGAATGGGCATGGCACATTAGCTACTGTTGTTTTTTGTGTACCTCTTGAATTTTTCAAAATCCTTATGAATTTTGTGATATAACATTAATGGCAGGGATGATGCAAAATATTTCAAACAACATTACATGACACATTCACCGATTTTAGACAGAAATCTGATGCTGCACATTGCACGTGTTAAATGTAGTGGCACAGCAGTTGAGATAACTGAAGTAACAGCACTGTAAAAGTGTGTTTGAAAGTGTTAAAAAACGGGAAATTAATTGCTAACTGATTATAATGCTTATTAACAGGTTTCCATAACAAGAGTACTTATGAAAATGATGATTTATAATTAATTTACTAATGGTTCTAATGGAGAGGCTTAGCATTTCTATTGCCTTAAATTAAAATACATTATGAATAGTTTGTGGTGCAATTATGCAATAAAATTAGTAAGCAAGCTGAAACTTACAAATGTCATAGTAGAGACCATAATGATTAAAGAAAACAAGAAACAATTTTAGTAAAATTATTTTTTGAGAATAATTTACATATGTGGATGTTCATCATCAAAAAGACTTTATTGTGGTTGTATATAACCATAAAAGCACATTCAAATTTTGACAGTTACAGATCCAGGGTAAGTTAGAGGTATAAATTAATAACTACATTGGCATTTGGGCATAATAGAACAATACCATTACTTAAAAATCATCAATATGGGAATTTCATAAATGTAAAACACACTTTAAAAATTTAAATTAAATATACAAATACATAAAATTCTAAAAATACCGCACTGATCTCCCAATTCCAAACTACATAACACTGACTCCCCCTCCACGTCAAACTAGGGATTAAAACATCCATGATAACATGTAAGAAAAAGAGGGTGCTATACAATACTAGTGGTCTGATCCGATTTTAACAAATTTCTACGAATTGACCACAAGGAAAACAGAAACTTTGTTATTGCAACCACATAAACCGGGTCAGTATCTGTTTTTAGGATCCTGAAAAAAATCAGGTTACTTCCTAAGCCCAGATTCCTACACAGTTGAATTATCCATTTCTGCCTAGCTTTTTTATATGCCGCACAGAAGAGGATTACGTGGACTACAGTTCCCTCCTCTGCTAGGCATCCAGGGCAAGGGCAATTTGGAACTCCCGCCCACCTGTTTACAATTGCATGTAGCGGGAGAGTTCCATATCTAATTTGGAGGAACAGCTTTTTTGCTAAAGTCGGTTGTATAGAATCTAGCACCTGCTCAAATTCATAATGACACTTAAAATCCAGAAACCCGTATGTAAGGCTCGATAAATTTGCTGACTGATAAATTTCCATCAATTTGTGCTCTTTAGGTGCATTTGTCAGTGTTTTCTTGGAAGTCACTAAACAGGAAACTTCCGGATTTGTCCAGAGATTCTCCATACCAATTGCGCTAGAAGTGTGCCTTACAGATGATAACCAAGGTATACTGCCTGCCCCTAGTGATGCCATTACCGCTTTCAATTCTTCCCTATAGCTGGCCAACTCGGGAGTGCTCCACAACCGCCGCCAATAAAGCAGCGGCGATGTTGAAATAACATCAGCAATTGGGAGAATATTTAAATCCATCCTTAGCGGTGTGTTTTTCGTCAGGGTCAGGATTTGTCTGATAAAATTATTTTCAGTTAATATGAGGGCATTAGAGGATCTATGCCACCACAATTCCGCCCCATATAGGGATGCTGACCTAGCTTGGACTTTACATATTTCAAGAGGTGGGCTTATAGTTTTTAAAACACAATTCTTTTGGACTTTTAGGATTCCCCCCACAGCCTGCATAAATTTCAAATTAGCCTTCCATCTGAGGGCTCACCCCATTTTGTCATTTAGCGTGAGGCCCAAGTAATCGAAGACGGATACCCTCTCCAAGGGTCTGTCCTCCATCATCAGATGAGGGCAATTAATGGAAGTAGCATTAAAAACCATGTATTTGGTTTTATTGATATTGACCACAAGATTCCTCTTTTTACAAAACTGGCTGAATTCATTTAACACACGCTGCATGCCCATAGCTGACTTTGAGAGCAGCAGGGTGTCATCCGCAAACATTAATGCGGGAAAACTACGTGAATCCAGTTTCGGGGAGAAGATCTTCTATCAGCCCATTTAAAAAGAGGGAGAAAAGGGTCCGCGCGAGCACACAACCCTGCCTGACCCCCTTGTCAACAGGAAACGGAGCCGTCAGTTGCCTATTCTTACCATACCTTACTCTCGCATAGGAGCCTTCGTGAAGTCGTTTGAACTGAAAGCATAGATATGGTGGAGCCCCCATAGCCAGCAAAATACTCCACAGCTGGTTGCGGTCCACCATATCAAATGCCGATTTCAAGTATACAAAGGTTAAGTATAAGCTACCCCCTCCCAACACTACATGCTTCCAGTGAATTAACTGAAGCCTAAATAGCTGGTCAATTGTAGAGGTTTTGGCCCTAAAGCCAGCTTGTAACGGGGTCAAAATGTCTTGCAATCGTTGTAATAAAACCCTTGCGTAGATTTTTTGGGCTACATCGATCAGGCTAATTGGCTTGTAATTAGCTGGTTCCATAGGAGATCCCTTTTTATAGATGGGGATAATCTCAGCCCCGCCCACGTAGAGGGGGCTGGAAGACCCTGTAGAATTGCGTTGAATAATAATTGGAGATAAGGAACCCACACTACCTGTTCGTCTCTATACAGATCTCCGGGAATCCTATCTAAACCTGGTGCTTTATTCCGTTGGAGCTTCGCTAAAGCCAATTGTACCTCAGCCACTGTGCAAGATGGTATGCACCATGTGGGATCGGGAGCTTAGAGGCATACCGGCAACTCACTTGCTTTAACTAACAAGTTTGAGTATAATTCTTTAAAATATAAGCGCCATGCTTCCTCACAAATATTTGGGTCGGTAGTAGACTTGCCCTCTGGCTTCCCTGTGTGGACCAGATTTCAGAAGGCCCTCGCATCTTTTGCGTCTAAGGCAGACTTAATAGTCTGCCATCTTTCTGCTTCCAATTCTATTTTTGCTTTAAAAATTATTATTTTTAAATCTGCCCTTGCTTCCTTAATACCTAACCAATTGCCCTCCTTGAGGGATGTTAGCAGAGTTCGCTTTGCTACCCTACATCCCCTACTAAATCACAGATTTTTATCACCACGGTATTTGCTCTTGGTAGGCCTGGTATTATAAAAAAAATTCACCAGCGTTACAACCATTTCCTGGTGGATTTCTCCCAGATCCTCACCAATACCACTATTAAGGGAGTTTTCTGAAACAATGCTTGTCTTGAGTTTTCTGAAACAATGCTTGCCTTTTCTAGCAAGGGAATTATACTGTTATACATTCTTGCCATTGTTTCTGTAGATTGATTAATTGTAGCCCAGCGAATATGCCTCCCTCCATCCACTACTCTGAAATCACTTCTGGCAGGGATTACAGAACCTTGGTCTATGTCGTTACAACAAAATCTAACAAAGTGACCAGAGGATTATGGTCATTTTCAGTGCGCTGCACAACGCAAAAATCTAAAACTTTGTGCCATAATTCTATACTGATTAAAAAATAAATAATTGCTGATGTTTGGCCTGATCTTTTAAAGGTTGGTTGCCCTGGGTTATCATTCGGGAATCGCCCATTACAAGCCCTTATAGAAAAGGTAAGAGTGAGGGAAGTCATTTGAAGGACAAGTTGAGTCCACCCCTCTGCAGAATATGTGTTTGTAGGTGGAACTAACCAAATTGCATCCTCATCAACAGTAATAGGTTTTGAATAACCATTGAGGGGTTCATAGTGGCAATTGAAGTCCCCACCAATTAGAAAATGCACATCACCCGAGAGAGAGTTCAAAAGACTTTTCAAGGAATCCAATGTCGGGGAAGTCCCTCCATACTGAACTGGGCGAGAATAGCTATTAATAAGTGCCAGTTTTTCTGAATTTTTATGAGTCAGGAGAATGCAGGTTATATCTGGGAAGTGGGTATCAACTCTTTTCACCACACATCCAAGGTGGAGTCCCACCCATATACACAATCCCCCCGATGGTCTACCTTTGGTTCCCTTAACTGCTGGCTCCTGGTAAGTGACAAATCCCACTCTGTGAACGGGAGTTAGGGCCCAAGTCTCTTGAAAGAGACAAATCTCATGTGAGTCAATAAAGTCTCCCCAATTTAGTAAATCAAATTTAGCCAGAAGGCCTGCGATGTTCCAAGACAGCAATTTATACCACCATTGGAGCCCTCTAGGCCATTCCCTTCACTATTGTCAGGCCCTGTGTTCTCCAGTAAGCCTGAGTGGTCAGTACATAAATGAGGATGGAATAAATCTTCAGGATATAATATGCATTCACTGGGTGCATCAAATATATCATTTGTTGAAACTTGGATATCAACCTCAGCATTGAAATCAACTATGGATAGTTTTCCATTATCACTAACCCTTGGTTCCTCAGTTATTGACTAGTCTTGCTTCTTCCCCCCGGGGAGTCCTTCTTTAATTATAACCCTCTGCCTCTCTGGTGGAATAACTAAAAATAAGGGGGTGGATGGTAGTCAATCTACCTGGTCTAGTACGCTAAACCTGTTACTCACTGGAACACCTACCAGGTTCTGATTTCCACCCCATTGCTCTCTATGGCTCTGGCTTACATGTTGGGTTTGCCAACCCCTATAATTTCCATAGAAGCCTTGAATCAGACGGGGCGCTAGGTGGTGCACAAGCAGAATGGCCGCAGTTCTCTGAGGCTCCCGCTGTCCGGCTGCTGATCCTGTATTTATCCTGGGCTTAATTACCCTTTCAACGAGTGATACGAAGTGACTTAACTGGCTAAAGGCTTGAAAATACCAACGCGCTGCAGGTTTGGTGCGAGAAGTGCAATACGAGCTGCAGTTTCCCGCTCGATAAGTGGCGCGGGTCTGGCTTGCAGAGAAGGTGGAGTCTGACCTCGGCGGCTGAAGCAACGCGAGCACCGAGGCCGCAATGTGGTAGGCGGATCGCGCACCTGAGGCGGACTGAAAGACTGGGTGGGCCTGCCTGACATCCGGCTGTAGCAGATGCGGGGAGAATCTGCAAACTCCGACGGCCCTGGCTAATTGCTATCTGCCCGGAATTGGATCACAAGTAAGGCGTTGCTGTCCCGTACTAGAGGTGGGCCGCGGCGACAAAATGGCGGCGGTGACTGCGACTGTTATATTATGAACTGTTGGGAGGCCATTACATTGCCCCTGCAGAGGAACTCACGGGGTCTCCGCCTGCGCGGCATACTTTCGTCGGCTGGTGACAATACCTGCTGCCTGATACACCGGTGAAAGCCACTGCCATACTTCATTGCCGGCTGGGGTCTATGTGTGCCGTGCTGGTGCTGTGGCCTTTTTCGCGCTTGTCTCCCAAGTGCTGTCGGGGGGTTCATGTGTGGTTACTACTGCCTCTGGGGGATATCACTCGGCGGTGATGTTGTAGGGGCACTGTCACCACTTGAGATATCATTGATCTGTACTGCGGTTGGACGGCCATTACCTCTGAGGATATCGCAAAATGGCAGCGGATGCCGAGATGGCTTGAGCAGTTTGCGGGGTCTGCTGTCCCAGAGTCTCCGAGAGATTCGAGGTTGTTCACTACATCTTGCTCACTTTTTGGCCCTGAACTGGTGGATTTCAATGCTGGCTGCGCTGAGGCGAAGTGGATTGTTCATGTTATCGAGGCTTACCATATAAGCTAGAGGCAGGAGGATCTCTATTCTTGTGACGCATAGAGTTGGGCCACTGGTGCTGTGTTCTGCCTTCTCTGCTCCTCCGAGCCGGGATTTAGAACTCTTGTGGTACCCCTAACATTCTTATTATTCATCCCCTGAAGTACTGGCTGTAACTGTCTGAGTCCCTCCTGCACAGCATTATACTGCCTACACATAGTAAGACCCCTTTGGCATCAACCTCATCCTCTCAGGATACCCACGTCCATAAGAATTGCTGTTCGCCCTGGGTGCAGTGTACGCACATAGACTTGGCAGCGGTACGTACCAACCACACAGGGTGAAATGGGTAGACCGGACCCCAGGCAACCCCGTATTACCTTCGAAAACAAAAAATCTGCCAAGAAACCACCTGAGGGTGGGGAGGAGCAACCCGAGGAGACGGCAGGTGCTTCATTTCATTGTCCGGATAACGAACTGCATACCATCCTTACGGAAATGCGACAGGGCTTCGCAACCATAGCGGACAAGGTAGACACGTTTAAGACCCAAATAGACAGTATAGCGCATAAGCTGGATACCCACGAGGGTCGGCTCAAGGAGGCAGAACAGCGCATATCTGAATCTGAGGATGTCACTGAGCAACTAAAGAAAGCAGTCACCGGGAGAGAAGACGCTGCCATGTTCTCCCTTCCCGGGACAACGCTGGGGACCGGTGCTGTTCTGTGTGCTCTGGAGGTTATTAAGACTGCCTTTCTTGTCACCGCCCGAGATTTGGAGTGCCGGCTTGATGCTATTTCTCCTGTGGGCCATGACTGCCTCCGAGCGCTGTACACTGCGTCACACCCTGCACCGGTCCACCTTGATCTCCTTGCCGAGGTTCCTATTGAAATGCAGCCTGTTCCCGGTTCTGATTCTGCTGAGGTGCTGCCCTCGTTGGTTCCGTGGAGGTCTGAAGTTCGTGGTTTCTTGCACAGGCTGGTATGTCGTCCACGGGCGCCATGTTTGCCATCTCCTTTGTGTTCTGGTGGCGTGATTTTTCGATCCTGTCTGGGACTGTGGCGGACGCCCTGGCCGGCTCTCTCCGACAGACTGAAGCGCTGCTTTGCTCATGTAGGTTTCACTTTTGGACATGCACCGGTGACTTGCGAAGACTTTTGTGGGCTACCCCCCGTTCTGTGTTGGCTATCCGGGGGGCCTCTCTCCTCCGCGGCACAGGCCGTATTGCTGGACTCCATCTACCAATTTGATCGCAGGGGGCAAGGTTAAAGCAGTATAATTGGGTCGCTATTCCTTCCGTTGCTGGGACTGTGTTGGGTGAGCGGAACATTGAATACGTTGTCCGTTGGTCACATATCGGATGTAGTGACCGGGAGCGGGCGGCCTGGAATATATTTGCGGATTATTATCCTGTTTCGCTAATCCTTATCGCCTATGTTGTGTCTTTCTCTCCTCCTCCACTTTAGTACTTCTTGTACTTTTTCCCTTCTTTGGGGCAGTGTTGGGGCGACAGGCACGCTGTTTATGGGTTGGCCGTAGCCATTACAGGGGTGCAGGGTGGTGGGTGTGGGGGGGGTTTGTTATTTTAGTTTATTTTGTTCTATGGTCCGTATCGCTCTTTTCTGGCTTTGGGGGGGTTCTTTCCTCTTTTGTAGGGCTGGCTGTCCCATGGTTTTGCACCTTCTTTTCTTCTCGGGCGTCTTCTTTGGCCCATGTCTTTTCCTCCTTTGGGGTGGGACTCCTGGGGTGATTTTTGTGAATGCTGTTTATTGTATTATGGCCTGTTGTTCGGTGTCACCGTCTCGGTTGTCTTCATTATTTAGTTGCTACGGTCGTTGCCCGCCCCAGTTTGCTATTGGGGTGTGTTCCCCTTGTCTCTTATGATTCTATTTGCGGTGCTATGTTCCTGTGGTGGCAGCCCCTACTCCTCTTCACTTTAAAATGAAAACCTCATATCCTCTGTTGCGGTCCCCACAGCCGTGTCTGGTTTGTCCTACCGTATATTGGTACCGATTGGTACGCATTTCTTCTGTTTCTTTTTATTTAAATGTTTTGCGGCCGGCCATGATGGTTGTGGGCCTGCGCTTGTATCCTTTTGTTTCTCCAAATAAAGGTTTTCGAAGAAAAAAAAAAAAAAAAAAAAAAAAAAAGAAAGCAGTCACCCAAATGGACAAACTGATGCGCATAATAGACGCCAAGAATGAGGACATCGAAGCGCGCAGTAGAAGAAATAACGTTCGGATCTTGGGTATTTCCGAAAGTACCAACACGGGGCACCTAGAACAATATGTCGAGAGACTGCTGACGGCGATAACTGCTGAAGGAGCCCTCTCAGCTCAATTTATAGTTGAACGAGCGCACCGATCACTGGGCCCAAGACCACCACCGGGGACGACTCCGAGACCCATTATAGCACGGCTGCTTAACTATCGAGACCGCTATGTTGTCCTTAGAGTAGCGCGGGAGAAGAAGCAGCTCAACTATGAGGGCGTCTCATTCACCATCTTCCCAGACTTTACTGCCCGAGTGCAGGAGGAGCGTTGCAAATTTAATATCGTGAAGCAGAAGTTACGCCAGGAGCAGGTGGACTATGCTCTCTTGTACCCGGCACGTCTGCGCATCACACACCAAGGGACACAAACCTTCCACACCACTCCGCAGTCGGTCGAAAAGTTCCTAAAAACGCTGAAGAAACGTAAAAATGCCCTGGCTGATGCTGAAGAGATCGATGAGGAGACGCTGTCTAGAGTGGAGTGAGAGCGGTCAGGCATGCAACCACAGGGCCTTTTTCTATACTACTGTGACCCCACCGCTGCGGTGATGGCTGGGAGAATGCTGGACGCTCCAAGACTGTAACGTATATTTGTTCTGCTGACTGATAGTTTATGTCATTTGCGTCTTAACGCGCAGACGGTTGACTAATTGAGGGGTTTGAGGCTGATGTTCTCCTGGAACGCTGGACACCCCTGCTAACATTGGGAATCGCTACGGCCTGAGGATTCCCTCTTTAACAGCAGGGTTGCCGTGTGCCATGTAGATGGTTACCCAAATGGGAGTACCCCTTTTACTCTTTGGTTTATTCTGGTTATGGGGGGTGGGGGGAGGGATCGCTGCTTGCATGATTGGGGTGCAGCAGTGGGAGGGGGGAGGTGCAGTTACAAAGGATGTTTTTTTCTTACAGAGGGGGCGGGGAAGATGCGTGTTCCATATAGGGGTCAGTTTATTTGCTGGAGAGGCAGTCACAACAATGGCTATACAGCACACCACAGATACACACCATATGTCGAGGTATGGCATGGACAGGGAAAGAATCGCAGTTGAGATTTATATCCTGGAATATTAGGGGACTTAATGATGCTTGGAAGGGTTGGAACATTATTGCATATTTGGAGCGTCATCAGGTTCATATAGCAATGCTGCAGGAGACGCATATAGCTCCACATCCACACACACACAATTTGCTAGTAAGTGGGCGAATACTCGCTTCTTCTCTTCCTACTCCACTTACGCTAGGGGTACTGCTGTCCTGATTAAGCGAACAGTGCCATTTGTGGTTCTGGGTGAGGCCCTTGATCCTGCTGGACGATATGTCATTCTGTGGGGTCGTCTTGGGAGGAACACGGTTACCCTAGTAAACTGTTACGCCCCCCAATGTTGATACACCTACATTTTTCACGATGCTCTGGGGTAAGATAGTAGATATAGGCTCCCTACATGTCATATGGAGGGGGAGATTTCAATGTTGCACTGATACCTACACAAGATAGGGCAGATGGGGTCGCACTATACAAGACAAGATCCAGGGAGGCTTTGATGGGGATAGTGGAGGAAGGTGACCTGACGGACAGCTGGCGATATTTCTATCCACTTCGTCAGGAAGGTACTCACTTTACATCATCGACAGGCACATGGGCACAACTGGATTATTTCCTGTTGACCAGGGGCCTTCTTGCGGGGCTGGAACGGGCTGTACATTTGCCCAGAACATACTCTGACCCCAGCCCGGTCCTGATTCATTTGCATATGCCCGGGTGGGATAGCCCCAGACCGCAATGGAGGCTGCAGCCCACTGCCTTGTTGGATGAGGTCTTTAGGAAGGAACTTGGGGAGGAAATTGCTGATTTTTTCCCTCGAAATAAGGGCTCGGTTGACAGTGTCGAGGTCATCTGGGAAGCCTTTAGAGTAACGATCCCGGGCTACTGTATATCGAAGAACTTTGGCGTCCTGCGGATATACAAAGAACGATACATACCCTTGACCGAGAAATGAAAGAACTAGAGAACCGGATGGTGGGAGGAGAGGTGACACAGGCACACGCTGAGTTTCGGGCTAAGCTGACGCAATATGAAGAAGAGGCTGCGAGAGAAGCCAAGTTCAGGGGTAGGCACTGGTCGGCAAGAAAGTACTGTGAGGGTGACAGACCTGGCAAGGCGCTTGCGGTCATTACCCGCAACCCACATTTTACCAACACTGATCTGGAAGTCACTAACTCGGAGGGAAGGATCTGTCGGGACACTGAGGGAATATTGAATGTTTTTGTCTCGCACTACAGCACATTATATACCACCAAAAGCTCGGGGGACGTACGGTTTGACGAGTTCCTTGGAAATGTCGCCCTAAGCAGGCTCAGCGATGTCCATAGGACCTTCTTGAGTGCACCCTTCGAATTAGACGAAATCAGAGAAGCAATAATGTCATTAAAACAATGGTAAGGCTCCAGGGTTGGACAGACTCCCAGCGGAGTTCTACAAGAACTATATTGATATAATGGTTCCCGTTCTTCGTGAAGTCTTCGAGGAGTCTTTGGGTGAAGGGGTTCTGCCCCGCTCGATGCGGGAGGTCATGATCACGTCCCTCTTAAAACTAGGTAAAAATCCTAGGTCTTGTGATTCATATCGCCCACTATCCCTGATAAATTGTGATGCAAAGATCCTAGCCAAGGTGCTGGGCACTTGTTTGTCCCTCTTGATGACCAAAATCATATTGCCGGATCAATCGGGATTTGTCCCGGGGCGCTCCACTACCCAAAATCTGCGGACCTTGTTCTCATTGATTCGGACAGTGGCTCCTGATTTCCCTGTGGCAGCGATTTTCCTTGACGCTTCCAAGGCGTTCGACTTGGTTGAATGGAACTACCTTTTTGCCGTGTTACAACGCATGGGATTCCCTAGGCTTTTTATCTCCTGGGTTCAGCTGTTATGCACACAGCCATCTGCAAAAATACTTATTAATGGCCATTTGTCCCCCTCGATTGATATTACACGCGGTACTAGGCAGGGGTGTCCACTCTCCCCCCTCCTATTCGCTATAGCCATAGAGCCGCTTGCCTGTCGTCTCCGTCAGCTACACCCAGTCTTGCGTTTCGCTGCTTCCAGCGTCAGATTGCAGTATCACTGTACGCTGACGACATGACGCTCTTTGTTACTGATCCACTTCATAACTTAAATCCCTTGTTGCGGGAGTTCGTTATCTTTGGCAGATTATCTGGGGTATAGATAAATTGGAACACATCGCAATTCTACCCCCCTTACTGACGCAGTGTCGGAGTTCTCTCTGGACTTTCCTTTGGAATGGTGCCACTCAGATCTCCGATATTTGGGCATACAGGTTTCCAGAGATAGAGAGGAGACGCTTCGTCTCAATTGTGGTGTTGCTATCACCAAATTGACCACTTCTATTGATCGTTGGCTCTCCCTCCCTTTATCTATGGCGGGTAGAGCCTCACTCATTAAAATGGTGGTGCTACCCCGCTTTTAATATCTTTTTTTGAATATTCCCTATTATCCGGGTGCTTTTTTTTTTCAGGACATTAAGAGTTGAACTGAGTCGATTGTTCTGGGGGGTAAACAACCGAGGCTTTGGTGGTCGGTACTGGCACAACCGTATGACATAGTGGGTTTCGACCTTCCTGATTTCGAAGTCTACTATATGAGCGCCCAAGCACATTACGCCTATCATTGGATGATACCCAAGCCCTTTATGCCTCAGCTGGCGGTGGAAGACTGGGTGGCGAATCCTCTTCCCCTGAGTGGCCTTATACAAGGCCCTGCTGCGGCCATAGAGACACCATTTACGACTGTCACATGTACGATACATGCGTGGCGGCGCATAGCTAAAATATTATGTTGTACCTTACTTTACTCGGCGTGGATGCCCTTGACCTATCATCCTAAGCTGGGGCTGCTACAGGAGACGGGTTTCCAATTGCTATGCCAACGACTTAAAGTGAAAACGTGGGGTGACCTTTTTACTGAAGGACAATTCAATGCCATGGATCTTTTTTTTAAAGATCACGACCCACTCCGCTTGATATTTTTTATTACATGCGGCTGCATCAGGGGATGAAGGAGATTCTGCCGGAATACCCCCAGGAGCCTGAATACTTGACCCCACTACATTTTATGTTAGGTTTGCAGGATGGGTCGCACCTTGTATCGGGCATATATGGACATGTTAGGGCGCAACGACAGGGGTTTTAGGGGTCTGCCCGATCACACTGGGGAGACGATCTAGCACTTGAGATCCCCGACGAACAGTGGTTTTACTGTTGTAACATTACGGCCAGAATCTCTGCTAGCTGCAGGCTCAAGATTATCCATTACAGGTTCCTACAGCGATTGTACTATACACCAGTGAAAAAATTCCGATTTCACTTGTCTGATGACGATAGATGCGAGCGCTGTAATGCGGGAGGTGCTGGATTTCTCCACTTGTCTTGGGAATGCCCTGCTGTTAGGGATTATTGGCAGCAAGTACACGAGACCCTGGAAGCCATGGTGGGAGAGACACTGGATGCTAACCCCCTGTTAATGTTGGTTGGGTATACACTGCCTGTACCTAAGTCTTACAGGAAATTCCTTGATATCACTCTTTTGCTAGCAAAGAGGGGGGTGGCATATCGATGTGGACGGGGAAGAGCCCCGAAATTCGAGGACTGGCTCAATGATGTTATTTATTGTCAAGAACCGACTGCTATCTTTGCTGAAACACAGCTAATGTCCAGTAGACCTAAAGACATATGGGGACCATTGACCACCTATCTTATCTCTCGAGGTGAGAAAGATGGACTCAGCACACGATGAGATACTTAGCTCTGGCGGTGGGGATTTGGACGCTTAAATGCACTGTTAGAGTATGATACCTGTTATTTGATGTCCTACTGCAGCCCTGTTTCTCAGTTATATGCATCAATGGTTCATTCCCTGCATTCTATATTTCTGTGCTACTTGGCCATACTAAATTTCCGGGGGATATAATTGTATGTTTTATGCCCTGACCCACGATATTTGAAATATTGACTGCTCTGAAATGTGGTATTGCCCTTCTGTCCTAATGTTGTTACCTGTTGCCTGCTCAACCTCTTGATGCTGTATTACCTCATGATATGTCTTTTTCCTGACCTTGTATGGAACACAAACCGACATACCCCTATATGATTGTCTTTATTAAGAAAATGATAAAAAAAAAAGTTATTTTAAAAAAAAGTATTTCTAGCAAGAAAAGAAAAAAAAAAGCCTTGAATCAGACTACGGTTAGGGGAGGATAGAAATAGGTTAGATCAAGAGGTTGGATTGTCGATTGGGAGTTTTTAGAAAAACCCATACAAACATGTTCAACCACCCTACTGTCCTTAAAATTAATAACTATACAATCCCCCTCCACATCTTTAAGTCTACGACTCACCCATCCCACTCTTCTAGCAAACAAGATTTGACATTGGACGTTACTTGGTAAAGGTCTATTATTGTTCAACCAATGTATCGATTCGTTTTTTAGTTCAATATATGAATCAAATCTATTATTGTCCAATTTAGGGACCCCAGCTAGAACAACTACATAGGGGTGCACTTTCCGGTGGTAAGTCAATATGTGGTAAATTAGGCTTCAATTGATCAGCATTAAGTTGATTAGATGGATTTCTGCCTGAAATTTTCCACTCTGCCTCTCCAGACTGTTGTATCACTTTAGTCTTATTCTTACAAGCCATGATCAAATGATCATCCGTGTGGTCAGTAACAGTTTGGTGGGTTGTAATAATCAGGGGATTAGAAAGACGATTACAGGGGAGTATAGGGTTTGTGGGTGAAGGCCCATCTGGAACAGTCTTTGCACGTGTTTGGCCAGAATTCGCCTTTTTGTCCATTTTGTCCTTAATGTAATTGCGATTCTCCTATTAACATGACCAGAGAATCTGGATTTCATTAAAGACACGGAGGCTGACATTATGCATTTATCCTTTAATAGCAACTCACACAGCCGCACTACATCACAAAGGATAAAGTTCTAGAGTCATAACAAAGGATGTATCTAGGAGATGATCTGCCTCTTTTAAAAGAATCGCAGCAGGAAGAACTTCAAAAGGAACTGAGAGATCCGGTAACGGGAAACAACTTCATGAGATGAAACATCAAGGAAGAAACTTCAGCAAGTCAAAGGCCAGCCGGTTAAACGGAGTTGCCTGAAAGAAAGAAATGAGTAAGAACCAAGAGCCTGAAGAGCAAGTTCATCACATGGTCATAGCAAAGATTAAAACCAATTGGAGCAATTCATAAAATCATACACAAATACAATATATCAAAGATGTAGATGTAATAAGTTGACACCCCTCAAGATGTGAAAGGGAGGAGGGAGGGATAATGTCAGCCTCCGTGTCTTTAATGAAATCCAGATTCTCTGGTCATGTTAATAGGAGAATCGCAATTTCATTACAAGACCGGAGGCTACATTATGCATGTTCGTAGCCCCGAAGGACCACCTCAGACATATGCTCGATAGGCTTACAGTAATGACGAGCAAAGGTATTAGCATTTGACCAGTCAGCAGCTTTCAGAATATCATCCAACTTACCACCTGACCAGAAGGACTTACTGGCCATAGCTCCTCTGACAGAATGTGCTTGGAACTTAGAGAGGTCAACACCAGCGAGCTTCATGGTAGACTTAACCCATCTAGCAATGGAGGTGGAAGAAACAGGTTTGAAAGGTTTCACAAAGGAAACTAAGAGTTGATTTGCGTCATTGGGGCGCAGGAGAGACATCCTAGCGTCATATTCTTTCATGCAAGTAACCACACAAAGTTTAGGTAAGGTGTCAAAACGAGGATAGAAGATAAAATCTGACATCGTTTTGGTTCTTCTAAGTAATTCGAACTTGACACCAAACATATCATAACATCTATTTGAAATGTCTAAGCTTCTGATGTCAGAAACCCTCCTACAGGAAATTAAGCACAAGAGTGTAGCAAGCTTAAAGGAGAGAAACTTTCTATTAAGGGAAGAATTATCTGGCCAGGAACAAAAAAGGTCTAAAATGCACTTGACATCCCAAAGGGTCTGGTATTTAGGTCTAGGGGGTCTCCTTAGTCTTATACTCTTGAGGACCCTACAAATGATAGGATTTTTACCTACCGATTTACCGTTGATAGGAGCGTGACCAGCGGAGATTGCGGATCTGAAGCAGTTAATAGAGCGATAGGAAAGGCCTCTGTCAAATTGTTCGACCAGAAAATTAACAATATTCACGACAGGAGTCTCCACGGGATCCAGACTCCTTTCCAGGCACCAATGAAACCATTTCTTCCAAATGCTGTTGTATCTAAGGTGTGTCCCAGGTGCCCAAGATTCTCCGAGGAGAGAGAGAGCTGTCGACGAAAGTCCAGACAGCTCGTTAGATTGCCTGACACTTTCCAGGCAAGAAGGTTCAAATTCCCCTCGAGAATAAGACGGTGATCTTCCCCGTCTGGGTTTGAGACCAGGCCTGGAGAGGCTGGGATCAGAAAGGGAATGTCGCATGCTAGTTCCAGGGCTGTCGGGAACCAGGCTTGGGACGGCCAAAAGGGAGTTATCAGGATCAGGGAGCATTGATCCGATCTGACCTTCTGAAGGACTCTCTGAATCATGGCGAAAGGAGGAAAGGCATAACCCAGGAAGTGGGACCAGGGTTGGAGAAACGCGTTCACAGCAAGAGCGCCCGGGTCTGGCATCCAACTGAAGTAGTTGGGAAGTTGGAAGGTGAGCCTGCTGGCGAATAGATCCACGTCTATGGGACCCCAAAAGTGGGAGAGGGAATTGAAGACGTTCACGTCGAGTTTCCAGTCCGAGAAGTCTATAAGGAATCTCGAATTCCAGTCTGCTGAAATGTTCGATTTCCCGGGGAGATATTCCGCCCTGAGGGAGATTTTGTGTTCCAGACAGAACATCCAAAGTCTCCTGGCAAGGTTGGAGAGATCCGCAGATCTCGTCCCTCCAAGGCGATTGATATAGGCCACAGCGGAAACGTTGTCCATCTTCAGAACAACGGACCTCCCTTGGATGGAGTGTTTGAAGCTCATAAGAGCGTATAAGCCAGCCGTCAATTCCAGAAAATTTATGTGTTGGGAGGATTCCGATAGGGTCCAAACCCCACCGGTGTCCTGGTCCCCCAAACGAGCACCCCAGCCATGAAGACTGGCGTCTGATTCTAGGACAAAATCCGGGGATGAGCCGAAGATAGCTTTGCCGTTCCAGGCATCTAAGTTCTCCAGCCACCAAAAAAGCTCTGTTCTCGCATCCGGATCTAGAGAGACAAGGTCCCCATACCACAGACCTGAATTGAGGGCTTTCCTTTTTATTCTCTGAAGTGCGCGGTAGTTCAGAGGGCCGGGAAAAATGGCCTGGATGGACGAGGAAAGGAGCCCAAGTAGTCTGGCTAGTTCGCGGAGAGTTAAAGACTCTTGTTTCAGAACAGATCTGATCTCCTTCCGGATCTTGGCAATCTTCTTGGCCGGAAGAAGGAGAAGACATTTCGTGGTGTCTAGAGTGAAGCCGAGGAATTCTATAGTTCTGCAGGGAGAGAGCATGGATTTGTCTCTGTTGATGATGAACCCAAGGCTCTCTATCAGGTTCATGGAGGTTTCTAGGTCTCTTAGGAGGTCTGAACGGGATTGGGACATGATAAGAATATCGTCCAAGTAAATGATGAGGCGGATACCCCTCTCTCTTAGAATTGTAACGACACACTTCATGATCTTGGTAAAGCACCAAGGGGCAGAAGAGAGGCCGAAGGGAAGAGCTTGGAACTGGTAGAGATGTTCCTTCCAAGCAAATTGAAGGAAGGGTTGATGTTCCTTGTACATGGGAATCGTGAAGTAAGCGTCCTTCAGGTCTAACTTGGCCATCCAGTCCCCTTCCAGAAGGAGATCCCTCAGGAGGTGGATACCCTCCATTTTGAAATGGCGATAAACTAGGAATTTGTTGACTTCTCGAAGGTTTATTACGGGTCTCCAACCCTTGTCCTTTTTTTGAACGAGAAACAGTGTGCTTATGAACCTTGCATCGGACCAGGGAACCTCCACTATTGCGTCTTTTTTGAGCATGGAAGCGATTTCTTCCTCCACGATCTTTTCTTGATCTTCTGAGAGGACAAAGGGGTGGGGTAGGTGTGACTGGAGGGGAATCTGTAAGAAGTCTATCTTGAAGCCCATGACGGTTTCTAAAACCCATGGGTCTTGGGTAATTGAATCCCAAACATGATAAAACTGTTTTAGCCTGCCCCCTACTATGGGAGGGATAGAAGAAGGAGGAGTAGTACTTACTTGTAGAGTTGGAGGTGTTGGGAGCGCCTCGACCTCTTGAACCACGGTTTCTCGGGCCTCTTCCTCTTTGGGGGAAGAAGGGTTGTCTAGGGGGGTAGAAGCCCCTTCCTGTTCCTCTGAAGGATGAGTAGGGTCGTTGGTTGCCTCGGCCGGAAGAGCAACCCCTTCTACCGGCCTGGCCAAAAAGGTTGGTGTTGAAGACCCGTCTCAGGTTGTTCTGGGCTCTATCAAGGGCAGTAAAGGTGGATACGTATTTGCCAATCTCTTTGATTATGTCCTCTCCGAAAAGGAGGCCTTTGGGGTTCTGGGAGGGTTCCTTCTCCGCCATGTCACCTAATTTGGGGTTGATTTTGTTCAGGATAGATCTCCTCCTCTCAATGTTCAAACTAGAATTGGCGTTGCCAAGGAGAACGATGGCCCTTTGGCTCCAACCTCGAACGAGGTCGACGTTCAAGGGGGTAGAGGAGAGGTGGGATTGTTCCGCCATATCTAGGATTCTAACCAAGGGTCCTAGGACGTCTAAGAGTCGGTCTTGGCAGCCCTTGAGGGCCCTCTCCAAACCTTTTCTAGGGTCACGTCCTAATTTAAAAAGGAATTTAATGAGGCTAGGGTCTAGGTTTGGAGTTTGACAGACTCTGTCATCAATGGTAGGTCTGGGGGATTCAGACCTCATTGTGTTTCTGGTGTTTCTATCCAGAAGGTTTCTCAACCAGCGTGCAACAAATTTGGAAACATGATCCTGCGGGAACCATTTAGAGCTGTTGGGGTGAGAAATGTTTAGGGGGGAAAACATTTCCTCTCCAATAGGGTTTAAAATAATATTCTTTGGAGTAGGTTCCGGATCGAAATGGGAGTTGAGATCATGTTGGACCTCATCCAGGTCAAAGACGAACTCGTCTGAAGGGTCTTTGGAGGAGTTGTCATCCAAGGAGGAGGGAGAGGAGTCAAGACCAACATTTCTATTTGTTTGATTAGCACTATTCCAAAGTGTGCCGCGAGGGGCACCGTACACATTTGTGCCGCCATGGGCACCGGTCAAAGGAGTGTCCCGAGGGACATCAGGTTCAAGTGGGGCGCGGTGGCCTCCCATCCAAAGTGAGGTGCTAGGACCTCCTATGCTTTGAAAGGCGCTAGGGCCTGTAGTGCTTTCGCAATGTTTGGTCTTTTTGGGTCTCTTACCGTGTAAGGGGAGATCCTGGGGGTCACCCGGTCTTTTAGAGAGCATGACATCTCTGAGGGAGGACATCATGCAAGACTTAATTTCTTGTTGCAGAAATTTTTTCATGGTGTGGTGATGAAAGACTATTAACAGGTAAGATAATAATCAAATCCCCCTTTTACTCCTCTTTTTTTTTTTTTTTTTTTTATTGGTTTTTTTTTTTTTTTGCAGGTGAAGCCTCAGGCTACTCCCCCTTTTTTTTTTTTTTTTTTGGTAATTATTTTATAGGTAAGGGGGTATAATTACGGTGAGCAGTATAATCAATATGAAGTAATGGGAAAAGTTAAGGTTTAAGGCTACAGCAAAGTATTGATGAAATGAAGGGAAGTATAGATGAAATGAAGGGACGCTTATTGTAAGGAAAGCGTGTTTAGAAATATCCCTAGATAAGTCAGGGAGACGAGCGCAGTGGTCGTAGGTCCCCGGCGGCTGAAGCAGAGCAACTGACAAGCTAAATCAGTCGTGCTCGAGCTCAGCCGCCGGAGGAAAGGAAAGTGGCTTGGCAGGGGAGGCACGCAACGCGGGTGTCGCGAGCGTGCTTTCCTCTAATCCAAAAAGGCAGGAAATGGAGCGAAATCGCAGGCGCGCCTCTGCTGAATGAAGCGGAGATCCGACGCGCGTTTAAGGCGGCGGAAAGAGGGAAGGACGGTCAGAAAGACGGTATGAAGGGGAGCGCGGTCGCGCGTTTTATAGGGGAGAAGGGGGGTGGACAACCATAAATTGGAAGTCCATTAGTAGGGAGGGTGGGATGGGAGGGGGGAAGCCTGCGCCACCCACCACCATTAAGATCTGTGCTGAGACACGGAGTTAAAGGAAAAACATGGCGAGGTTACCAGAAAAACGCTGAAAACAGGTTTAAAACGCTGAAAATAGGTTCAAATAGGCATAAAAGTACCTGGGTTGAAAGGGTAGTACAATACAATGAAAATAAAGCGACATAGAGATATAGAGTATAACAAAATACAAATCTAGGCTTAAAATCAAGGAGCAAGTAATAGTAGTGACTTATCTGCTGGCGAGCCGCTTTTAAAAGAGGCAGATCATCTCCTAGATACATCCTTTGTTATGACTCTAGAACTTTATCCTTTGTGATGTAGTGCGGCTGTGTGAGTTGCTATTAAAGGATAAATGCATAATGTAGCCTCCGGTCTTGTAATGAAATCCAAACTCGACCTAGATAATTGTACAATTTTAGTTAACCTTTGTTCAATTAATAGCAATCTTCCCTCTAAGGGCTGTAGTGAAGACAATATAAGGGCACCCAGTTTCATCAGCAATGATTCTTCAGTAAGACACGATGTGTAAGTGCTGTTTGCCACATCAGAAATGGTTGTTACAGATGGAGACTCTATGGCTTTTAGCCCCACAGTAGCAGGATCCTTGGCATTATTAATATAGGCTGCTTAGGCTTACTGCCCCGGATAGGTGCTCCCGTCCGCTTCCTTTTAGGAATAGCCCCTTCAGTATGCCCGCATAGCCTAGAAGAAGTACTAGGCTCTGTGCTACATACTATTATGTTGGTGTCATGATTAATCAATAGATTGTCTGACATTGCACCGGTTGTGACAATTCACCGGTCTAGGCTATTTTACCCATCGCTTGAGATGACTGAGTATTGGGTCCGCTCGGGAGCCCAGCTGAGACAACCCTTTGGGGCAGATGCTCGGGTGTGTGAGCATTTGCCAGGGAATCCATCAATGATCTTTTAGCAAATACAGGGTCCTGGGAGAGACGGCGCTCCGTTAGTACTATTTCATGTTCCAAAACGGATGCTGCCCTCATAATAAATTGATCTAATGTCCCGGCTACATGCCCTGCCGTCGTCACATTCTTCCTCCTGCCTTCACGCCCAGCCATTTTCCAAACCAAATATTGTAAGCTTTTATACGTACCTACACGGTAGTGGAACGGCCTGATTCCAAAGTGTTAGAGGGTGGGCCCGATCCGGTCTCCTGCAGGCTACAATGGGCTTAACCGGGCCCGCCCTTGGCCCGGGCTTCGCCCGGTGCACGATCCGCGCAGCGGGTGCCGCGAGGAGTTTTGATGCGGCTGTGGGCGTGTCTCGGCATCACAGCGGGCCAGGTGCGGTGGTGTCAGGGCTTTTGGGACTACGAGTCCCTGCGCAGCAGTATCCTCCTTCCCACAATGACAGGCTCAAAAAACCAGGCGAACCGGCACCCATATGTGGATGTTGAAAATTGTGCCACTAGGCTATAGTTAACGTTAATCAATTTCGTGTCATAATACATTGTTAAAGCTTTACTATTTGTTTTTTATTATGAAGTGTTTGATTTAATGCATTGTACTTGGTTCTAATGGAATTAAATACATTTGAAGTTGACATACGCATTTCAAGACCTTTGAAACCTGTTCTTTTCTAAGCAGCATTTTTCCATTTAGCCAAGTACAAAGGTCCTTTGGCATAACATAACAAACTTCTTACCGATGGCAAAACTGTGAGGCTCGGAAAGCCAATTCTTGCTCATGATCAGCATGGGAAGGTATGCCGGAATAACTAAATTGTATTTAGTGATTTCATAAGTAACATAATCATGCGATGAACTGACTAGTGGAGTGATAATATATTACTAAAGAGTCATAAAGATTGTGAAACAAGAGACCCCAAGGGAGGGGCAAGGCCATACCTTTTCTTTTCTTTGTGAGGCTACGCGATTATTTTCTTGGAAGACATACTTTATGCCATGCTTTTTCTTTCCTTTGCAAGAGATACATATGATATATATTTTTCTATGTGAGAGGACTCAAAACTTTCCCATGCTTCTATAAACCATCATTGATCTCTTATTTTGGACTGAAGTTTGCTAACACTGCTGCCTTAAGCAGTTTAGCTGAAATCCTTTTTTGCCAAACTACATGCTTATGGACTCGCCGGTTAGTGGACTTTAATTCGAATCCTTTCTACTTTAGAACCTTTGGATGCTGTTAGAGAAACACACTATCCTTCTGCCTTTAATGATAGTAGAACTCTGTAATCTTGTATCTGATTACTGTTTTAAAGCATCCTCTTTGGATTTGCATTTTTGACTAAATGTGTAGTCTTGTACAACAGGCTGTAATATTCATGACTGAAATGCTTAAGAGTTTGCTTATCTGTATTGATTTAGGATCATTAATACAATAACCAAACAATCTAAATTGTCTGAGTCTATTATTGTGTCCTGATGTTCTTTCATTCAGCTGTGTTATTTTTCATTTAATTTTAAATGCATTGTAGGGAGAATCCGCTAATCTTTTCAGAGTATCAAGGTTTTGTTTATTTTTTTCTGTGTTGCTGTAGCAGAGATCCTAGTGTGCATGGTTTTAATTAGAGTTAACTTCTTTAGGAGGTTGGATTTTCCCATTGCAATACTTTATTTCTATAGAATGGTCCTAAGAGTTGTGTATTTGAACCGGATCTTGAATTTGTGAGTTAGGTCCTCATTTGGTGGCTAACGTTGTGGTTTGGACACCCTAATTCCCACCCCTCCTATCTACAGAGAACGGTCCCTCAAAGGACCATTCATCTCTGTGGTAAGGGTAATGTTGTGATCCATCTAACTGAGGGGGGCCCAGTAAGGTTAGAAGGATAAATGAGTAAATAGTGGAAGTAAGAGATAAAATTAAAACTATTATAATGCTTCCGCTGGATCAAACCTTTGGTAGCAGAGCTATGGTTTTGCTTAGAGAAGTGAAGTTTTTGGGGAGCCAAAAATTGTTTCCTTGTCCAAGTCCAAACAGTTCAAAATGTTGGTTCAGCAAAGAGAATGACTGATGGAGTACTGATGTAGTTTCATTCTGGATGAAGTCAATATGTAACAGTAAAGGAGTGTGAGTATTAATAGGGATGCGCGTGGCTATTGCTTATGCTAAGATTCCGTTTTTTTTTTAATGGATGTGTGTTGTTGAGTGGAGGGAAATGGTTAACGTCCATGTGTGATTGTGGCGCTTGATGCAAAGAATTTGAAGTTGTAAATGGGTTAGTCGTGGCCTAAGTTCCCGAGATATTTCCTAGGTGGTTTGTCTCAGTGTAGAAGACACTGAGTAAGTTGTCTGCTGTTTGTCATGTTGATCGTGAAACGTTGTGGATAACATCTTCGTAAAGGGTTCTCTTTGTGTGTTAGTGGTAAATGGTAGGTGTAGTTGATCTCAGGTGTACAGGGAATAACTGCTTCAATTAAGGTGAAACCCCTCTGGTCGAGATTTGATTGAAGTGAATGATTGTAGGAAAAAGTGTAGTTACCTTGTGAGAGTGTATTTCTTTTAGTGGAGCAGACAGTTTTATTTGTTGCTTGCCTTGTATTGTGATTCTGCTTAGAGAAAACGTGCCGAAGAAAATTGTAAAGGAGGGTGAGCTGCTGCAGAGAGCGAGATTGAAGTCACAGTGTGTCGCACTGTGATTGGTAGGTTGGCGTGAAGTTCCACTGGGATTGGATAACTTCGTTATAAGAGTTGCTCTGTTATTGTTTGAGATAGCTGAACACCTGAATTGTGGGAGAAAATAATTTCCTAGTTTTTATGGAAAACATTTGTGAATGCACATTTTGAAATAAAATAACAAATTTTAAGACATTACAGAAATTGGAAAAGAAAGATGAGACCATATCTGTTAGAACAAAGGTAGAAGACCCGCCTGAGGGTATGCCAGGATACACTATCATGGTGGTAAAAGGATTCCATCCATGTTTGTGGCTTGAGTTTGGCAAAAACATACAGAGGGAGAAGAGGATTTACAGTTTCCTTGCTATGGGACACTCAATTAAGAATTATTGAAAACTTAAGAAGGAGAATGTATGAAATGAAATCACTTCCCAGACCGACCGTAAATGAAGAATTAAATGCATGGCAACACATGGCTCATCAGAAAGAAAAGTATCAAGGAAGATCCAAGAGAACTATAGATCATTATGCAGAAACTAGGTGGGATGAGTAACAGAAAAGGTGGAGAGCAGATATTGTGCATGGCAAAAGATGATATCCTGTGTTAGAAGTCGAAGGAGACGACAAGTGAAAGAGAAAAAGAAACATACAGAGACAGAAAATAATGACACTGGGAAAGAAGGAGAAGAGAGTGGCATTGATGACGAACTTTTAAATGATTTATTGTTGTATTGTTCACCACCTTACAATGAAATTCAGAGTGAGGGTTTGACAAACAGTGATACGGCTGAGGTTCCGAGTGCACCTTTAATACAGGACATACCCAAAGAGCATACACTTGTTACTCCTGTAAAAGGAAGGACAGAAATAACAGCTCCAATGACTCCGATTGATTCGAATGCTCCAGACGCTTTACCTGTTATCATTACTATTGGGCCTGTTGTACCTCTGTACAAATCGGGGTTCCATGTAAATCCTGTACACAATTTGGCTACACCAACTGGAATAAATACAGCACAAGGTAATTCATTAGAACTGTCAATGAGATAACTACTTCAGATGCCTATGGTCCGATTCAAAACAATATTTCTACAGATGCTAGAACTATAAGTAACCTTGCAAATCAGACTCACGTTGACCCAACAAGCAGAATGTTGAAGGGGTGTCCATCTTTTTATTGACCCACAGCGAGTGGACCTCCTGAAATAACTTACGATGCTTCTGACATGATTGTGCACAAGAGAAATGCAGTTCTAGATACATCTGCATTAAATATGCAACGTGCAACAAATGCAAAGTTTAGCAATGGAGGATTTAATTTAAATAATCCATGAGAGCAATGAGGATTTACTCATCAAGAACTTGAAGAATGGCTTAAAGGATATAGTACTCTGATGAATAATCAGAATTCTGAAAACGGTTCAGTTTCCGCTCCAGTCCTAAATTTGGATCCAGTTCCACTACAAGTCCAGTTTCTTTTTCAGATCCAGCTTTGATTGCAGTTCCAAGCTCAAGTTTGATTCAAAATTCAGTTTAGAAAAAAAAGCAGATTAGGCTAGAAGTGGAGTCAGAAGAAGTGATTTTGGGAACAATTGGCCCTTTATGACTAGATGCATACCAGAAGGAGGAAATATTGTTTCTCTGTAAAGGCATTACTCAACTAGAAAGATTTACATATGAAAAATTGATTGAATTGGCTCACAAAATGATGCAGATATCAAAAAATCAAAGGTTCTATAAAGGCCAAACAGATTAGATTTTAGTGACAAAGATATTGTGAATTTGAGGGTTCATGAAATGAAATTGCAAATGAAAGAACTGATGACATTGCTTGTGAAATGGAGTGAGAGAAAGAAATAGGAAGGTAGATGGTCAAAAAGGAGGAAAAAGAGTTAGACATCAAACGCAAAAGGAATAAATGATGGACGGAATGCTAAATAATGTAAACATCTACCTCCAGTCACAAAAATCCGGATTTAATCCATTGATGCTCACCACGCCACCCCAGTTTGGAGCGTGTCATATACAAATCAGCCTTGACCCTGCTCCTCATCGGAACAGTCCAGCTGAACTGTCAAGCCAGGTACAAGATCCTTTCACTTTGCAGTCAGAGGCATAGTGAGCAAAAGAACAATGGACTGAACCAAGATCTGTGACAGGGGGTGAGGGGCTGAAATGTTTCAGCACTCTGACCATCATGTTGTTGTGTTTGCAGGGTGCAGCCATCACCTGATGTCTTGAATGGAAATGTAGCAGAAATACAGATGCTCCAGAGGAGAGAAGTACCTGGTGGCGGTTATGTCCATGTGCCGTGGACAATAACTAATATTTTGTCATTTACAAATCATTTACCGAAATTGAGAGAAAATCCAGTGGAATGGTACAGACAGATTAAAATTGATTGGTGAAGATTTTTAAGGTTTTGTGGATTGTTTTGAATACTGTGTTTGACATTGTGGTTCCAGGAGATGTATGGGCCTAATATAACGTTACTGTGGACTGGCCTGAGACAGAACCAGTGAGGATCCTAAAACAGAAGCACCTTCTCCAGTGGTATTGAAAGAATACCAGCAGGTAATACATCACCGGAAGACTAAGATTTCCCCTAAAGAGATTGATTGGGTACAGAGTTACAGAACAACCCAGGAACTAAAAGAGACAGCACATGCCTAGTATGAGAGTTAGGTACAGGCTTTCAAACAATATAGTGGATTGGATAACATTGCTAATAAAGATATGGGACATATTGTTTACAGATTTGTGCTTGGTTTGAGAACTGAGATTTCTTCTATGATTCGACAGAACTGGTTTGTTGGCATAGCAAAGCATTAGATGAGATTTTGAGTAATGCTAAATATTGTGGGGATGAGATTGAAATGCAGCTCAAGAAGCTTCAGGAGAAATTGATGACTGCCCGGATAGGAGCGATCCAGAAAGGTTAGAATCAGATGAGATTTGAGTTACATGGAGGATATAATCAAGCTCTGATGATGCAGGGTGTAAATGGTTTACAGCAACGGAATTTTCAGTTACAAGGTAGAGGTCGTGGTAACCCAGTAGATTCAAGAACTCTTGTTGGTGTGCCGCTTTTGAAGAAAATTAATCCATGTCATGCTTGCGTAAAATGTGGACATTCGGAACGCAAGTGTAAGTCAATTACGAATAATGTAGGGAATCAGATGCAGAATGTAGAATATGCACAGTCTCAAGGAAATTACATGGAACAGACTCAGCAGGCACAAGGTCAGAGAATGCAAAATCCAAATGTATCTCATTTAATACAAATGCCACAAGTTCTAATGCCTCAACAGAATGATCAGATGCAAAGGTACAATGTAAACCAGAATCAGCACTTGAACGGAAACCTTTTCCAGAACCAGAATGTAGTGCAGCAGTATTTGATTCTGTTAAACTATTTTGACCAGGACCCGTCAGTCTGACAGTGCCTGAAAGGGGAGGAGGACTGCGTACTTCGAGCAGCCAAAAGGAAGACCAGAGTGGTCTCTATGTGGATGGAGAAGTGGATGGGAATCATGTCTCATTTCTTTTCGACACTGGTGCTACCCGCTCTACTGTGAGAACCACAGAGGTTCATAACCTACCTCTCTCTGGAGAAAGTATCCAAATTATTGGATTGATGAACAAAAAGCTGCGTAGCGCAATTTCAGAACCTGTCACATACAAAATCGGGTCCTTTGAGGATCAAGAACGATTTGTTGTGTGTGATACAAGTACAGTGAATCTACTTGGACGTGACTTATTGTATAAGTTAAATTGTTAAATTTACTGCACACCAAGGTATATCGAGTTTCACACAAATAATGAGGACGTTGTTTTTAAACTTGTTGAGCAAGCACATTTTGTATACCTATATTTGTCAATAACCATGCTTGTATGTGCCAGGACCTCCCCTTGGTTTTATGCTGACTATGTAGCAAATGCATATATAAGGCGCTTGTTCTCTGTACTCCTTAGACTGTCTCATACAGTGGCCTGAGGGTACTGTGTGACGCAGTCTCCCTCATGTGAGGTTAATAAATGCATTTTTTTTATATTACAGCTTCCGTGCCAATCTCTTCTTTGTTGGTTTAAAGGACCAGGTGTATCAGTGAACCCCTAAAAAAGGTTTCTATTTCTACAAAATGGCACCCAGACGCGGGGCCAATCGGAGAAGCGGCTACCCAAGGGAGTGTTCTTCATGGGTGACAGGAATCTACTGAGGACAGGATAGGAATCTACTGAGGAGGTGCAAGGAGATTCTTTATCTTTGCAGACCTATATGTTTCTGGTTTCTCTGATCTGGCACTCCAGGAGGTAGCCGCTCCCGACTGAGATCTTCTTTGGCGTGAGTATTCTAAAACGGCCGTTAGGTCATTCAGAACTTGGCATTGGGAGGCTGGAGATTTGTGCTTGGTAAGGTTGTCGAAATTTAATTTGTTTGTTTGGCCAAAGACTTTGGAATTTGGAAATATATGTAAATTGCAATTTATGTAGGTAGGTAATGAGGAGATTTTTCTCTAAATTGTGAAAACTGCACATTTTGAGTTAAGTGCTACTTTGTGTATAATATTGTATATTTTACAATATTTTTGGCATGCCTGTTTTTAGCACACTTCGTAGAAAGTGTTGCTGTCTTGGAGGTACCAATATGTATTTAGAAAGTACTCAGCTGATTTCCCTATAGGGGATACCTAAATAGGTTTAGGTATATTAAACAAAGGTATTCCTTCCATGGTGACTAAGTACACCATGGAACTAAATATATACATAAAAAGTATCCTAATCTGCGCACTTAGTAACATTAATAAGTGGTGATATGCAGAGCGCATTTTGAGGGTTCTGCCAGCCAAAATGGAAAATGTCGTGTATTTTGGCTTCCTGAACATGGAACAGTCTTTGGGCTGTTTTGGTGCAGTCTTTTAACACCTTTAGCGCAGCGCAAATTTTCGCGCTGTGCTGAAGGGTATAAAAAACGGGCGGGCCGTGACGGAACGGTTCCGTCATTAGCACAGCACAACCGGCGCTCATGACGGCACCGTTCCGTCACAAGCATCGAAGGGGTTAAACTACTTTTGAGAGCTTTTCTTGTAAATATGACTTACAATTAGTATTTACAAATGGTTTGGTTCGAGTACAGTCTGTGGGCTGTCTCTTGTTTTTGTCCTAAGTGTTGATTTGTGGGTTGATTGTCTGTTTGAATGTACATGAGGTTTGTGGTTTGACACCTGTGGTACTTGTGTGAGTGAGTAGCGATTGCGCCCTTGAGCCCGTTGTGTTGTGTGTTCTGAGTGTATGACCCCCTTCTGAAAATGTCTGGAATGAGCTCAATTTTTTGTCATCATTTTGTTATGCAAATGTCATTGAAAGGATTACATTAAAAATTCCAGAAATTAATTATGAAACATATGCTAAACAGCTGTATGCTATCATTAAAATTGAAAGAGTAAGAAACTATACATGTGTGTAAATTGCCACAATGCTAAAGATAAAATTAGAATTCACATTCAATAGGAATAAAATAGACCTCATTGAAAGAAAGAAAAAACGAAATTGTGTGCTTTGCAATAACTAGGACTAAAATATAAAATGTTACAGCATTCTCGTTAGATACATTGTATTAGATATTAAAAGGCATTCACATTATTAGAGTAATTAGTTGCTGTAAAATAAAAGTGTCTCCACATTAAAATACAATAGATTTTGTGCTGGCTTGAAAGGCGTGAGATGTTGGCGCCTGCTGGTCAGGAGCACAGCTGAGTCAATAACACATGGCTATTCCTGGTCACAAGCCACACAGAAGAAAATGCTGGGTCAACTAGATCTTAAGTTAATGCAAACATGGTATAAAGACGTGCATTAAAGACTGCTGATTTTAAAAGTTAGAAAAGACAGATTCATTATTTTGGATAAAAGAGAAAAGATTAAAAGTAGGGATTTTCGGGGGAGGAGCCAAGATGGCGATCGGAACAGTCGCATGAACACTTCGCTCTGAGGTCCCTTCCTCCCCGCACGCCTATCCTGACGATAATCCTGAGCGAGGCTTTTTGATCTACGTTGTTAGAGAGAAGCGATCACTTACCATCTATTTTTGGGGCCCCACCGTGCAGTGGATCCAAAGAACTGCCCTCGTCTGCTTGCCGGCCTTTGTGGCGCTGACGCCGGGGCCTCGAGTGCAGAGGTTGCCCGGCAGTGTTCGTAGTGTTGGCGGCCCTGGTTTAGATGAGAAGCCGGTCAGTGGGAGCCTGAGAGCCGCGAGCCGAGAGAGTTGGTGCTGGTCCACTCCCAATAGTGTGTTGCCCCGTGAACCCGAGCTGTCGACGAGCCGGAGAGAGGCCGTGTCGCCCGGTTCCCCTTGGGTGTGACGCCCGCCCATGTTAATAGTCCCGTCCGGGAACCGGTGGTTGGCTCCCGGCGAGCTGCGGGGAGCGCACCCGGCCTTTTGTTGACTCTCCTTTCTGCCCCAAGCGCCGACTGTCGAAGTTCAGCCGTGAGACCTGTTGACTCTGGTGGTCGGACTGGACTCGGAGGTGGAGGGGAAGTGGCAGAGAACGAAATGGCTAAAATGGCGGATGGCGCCTTGGTGTGCACCCCTCCCGGGGACGGAGAAACCGCTGAACTTGAGACCCCCGGAATTCGGTTACATGGGGAGACGCTTACGCATAGCCACGTACTGGTTGCACTGGTTGCCCTGCGGACTGCTTTGCTCCGGAGCTCCCGGGACTTGGAGGGGCGGATCGTCGCCATTGCTGATCCGCCATTTTGTAGCGTAGTGGATTTTCCCCGAGTCGGTGCCGATGAATCTCCTTCTGTCGCAGTGCCATGTTTCCCGGATGAGTCTACAGTTTTGAGGGTGCGAATGGATCTGGCTCCTGAGCTTGTTGTCGTCTCACCTGTTCCGCAAGTGGTGGTCTCATCGCGGCCTTTTTCTGCCCAGCAAGTGGAGAGGCTCCATCGATCCGTGGTGCGTGGGGCCTGGGCTATGCTGCAGTGCTTCCCACATCCTGTGCTTTCCTTTCCGTGCTTGGCAGACCTGTTTTTGGACTTGGAATTGTTGGTGGTCGGGGTATTGCTGCATTCTGGCCACCGCCATGCATCGTCAGTTGTTTCTTGGTGGCTGGGACGATGTTGGGCGGTGGCGCTACCTGCTCTGTCTGGAAAGATTGAACCTTTTGTATCGAACTGTCTCCTGACTGCAAGGCTGTTTAACATTTCTACTATTAACAGACGTGGCCAGGGGTGACCTCGCTTGGGACTTGGAGGGACTTCTTGCTGGTTAATGGTGATTCAAGGACACGTCTTGTGGGGCTGTTACTGATTGCGTTTTGTGCGCTTGCTGATACTTGTACTTTCTATGGCTTCTGTTTATACGATTTTAGTATGCGGGGGTGGGAGGGACCGGGTATCTGAATCGCCCGCTCCTCTCCTCATAATTTTTCTTTATTGTCTTTCTCTCCTTCCTCTCTTTATTTCCTTTCTTTAGGGTAACTCTGGGGCGACAGGCACGCTGTTAGTGGGGTAGGCCATAGCCATTACGGTGATGTAGGGTGGCGGGTGTTGGGGGGGTTTTGTTATTTTAGTTTGTTTTGTTCTATGGTCCATTTCTCTCTTCCTTCTTAGTAGGGGTGGCTATGTCTTCTTCTTTCATCCTTTTTTCTGTCGGGCATCTGCAATTGCTTCTTCTTTTTGTCTTGTACGGGTGGGTTTTCCATACGATGTTCTCGCTAAATTGCTAGCCATTGTTTGACCTTTACTCCTGGCCTGCCTTCGGCGGGCGTAGTGTTTTTTCGGCCTTATTGCTCATCATCGATTCCCGATTGCATGGAGGGATACGCTCCTCCGTCTCTTCTTGTTTATTGTGTAGTGTGATGCCTCTGCTGATATAGCCGCAGCCTCTGTTTCAATATTATACAAGTGAAACCTCTCCTATCCTTGTGCTTCGTTGTGCTACAACCACGTAATATGACTATACCGTGATTCCTCCTTTTACCGTAAACATTTACAATGCTCCTGTCTCTATCTCCTGATTTTGCGGCCGGCCCCTGTGGTTGTAGGCCTACGCCTGTACTGATCTGTTTGAGTAAATAAAGGTTTTTTTTTTTTTTTTTAAGTAGGGATTTTCTTTCTTGTTGCTTTTTACATAAGCACATCTGTGGTTCTGATGTTAAATTATTACTGTCCTTTAAAAAGTGACACAGACTTTTCATGTTTCAGTAAGGCTTCTGAAAAGAAAACAATTGACTAAATGAGGAAATGTATTTTGTTAAAAATAATTGCACTAAAATTATTTTTGATCCTTATAATATCTAATAATCCTACTGTGAATAACATATGACCCCTAGCATCAAAGTTGAAATTTTAGCAGCATTTTATTACAATGTGAGGAATAAAAAGTGAAATTTCACTTTACCCAGGCATACAAAACTAATTTTATAAGAGAGTACCTTATACATTTCTGATCCCCCATCACTGGGATATCTAGGGGAGACCCTGGGGGTTCCTAATATGCCAAAACATTGTAGGTTATCCTTACCCTACCACCAAAGTCGAATTTGGGCACAATTTACTTTTTAAAAGCAATTCTGCCACTCAGGGCAGTTTTCAAACTGATTTCAGGCTTCAGTAATGCATAAATGCAAGTATAGAACAAACAGTTGACCTCTATGCTGCTAGACAACACACTGCACACAAATGAAAATAAGTATAAAGAAACCAGCAGAAGTTATTATCCTACCTTTAAATTATTAGCAAACAGGACTGCCTTTCAGCTGTGAATCTACGGAGTTGCTTTGAATTGGAAAGACCACATGATATAGCCTTTTCTCAGACATGGGACAACAGGTTTAAGGGTCAAAGGCCAAGGTCTGTTTTTAAAACTGACCAACCCTACTGAACGTGCAATTCCCACGCAGGGAGCCACTGTGACAGTATGTGATTTCTACATTACACTATGGAAGCTTGTAATGCTGAAGAGTAGTTTAATCAACTGATTTCTTTGTATTAATTAAATATCCTGATTCTCACACTGTAAGGTAAAGCACTATAAGTAATGTTTTAGGTAAGATTAGCTAAAGGAGATTTTGCATATTCTGTTAGGAGCACATGGGGGTATCACAGTTTTCTTGAGACATAATACAAGTGTAGGAGATATGCAAGTGGGGTTTATCCTATTGAATAACATTTTCAAGGGATAGCAGCGTTTGTAGGTCATATGCAGAGAATAGCTCTGCCACGTATATAGCACTAATGGTTTTAGCCTAAATATTACTGTGCAAGGGCTGAGATAAGGAGGCAATGGGATTTAGTTTGCATTAATTCGCCCTCATGTTACACTAGTACAATTGCTGAAGAAATTGGTAATTGGTTGTTAACGCTTTCTAAGTTAACTCAATGTGCTTGTGTTAAGCTGAATAACACAATGGCCTCTTTCTAAGATATCTCCTACAAGTTTGTTTGTGCCCAGCTGCCACAAATAGGGATAGATAGTGTCGACAGAAGGTAACCTGTTTCAGGTTTCTTACTGTCGAAATGGAGGAATGGAGGTTAGCTCCTGGGCAAATTAAGGGTAAGCAAATTTATGCTTTTTTTCTCTTTTTCTCACTCTCTTTTGAGCCTTTTTATTTTTGAGTGATTTTTAGAGCGCGCAAATACCCAAGAGTGTCTCGGCGCTATAGTTGCAGAACTCTCAATTTGGGAGGGGAGGTTAAGTTCAGAACAACCAAGTTTTGATTTTTTTCCTGAAATTGAGTAGAGTCGGAGCAGTTTTGATGTGAAGGGGCAGCGTATTCCACAGTTTGGCTGTGGCGACGGAGAAGCGTTAGTCGCCCCAATTAGCTCTTCTTGTGCGAGGGACTCTTAGCAAGTGGGCTGAAGATGAGCGTAATGTTCTTGCGTGTTCGAGCGGGCAGAAGACTTGTTTTAGAAATAGTAGGCCTTGGTTGTGGATAGCTTTATATGCTATGCATAGAGCCTTAAATTTGATCCGACTCCTTACTGGCAGCCAGTGTAGCTGTCGGATGTAAGGGGAGATAGATGAAAATTTAGGGATAGATAACAGGGTCCTGGCTGCTGCATTTTGCACTGTCTGCAATTTGTTGAAGACCTTTTGTTGTGCGTTTAGTAACAAGGCATTACAATAGTCTGTTTTAGAGAAGACTAAAGTGCTGACTAAGGTTTTGCCTGCAGACGGAGGTAGGTAAGGGGTTAGCTTTTTGATCCTTTTTAAAATGTGGAAGGAAGAGGAAACCACCGAGTTAGCATGCTGTTGGAAGGACATCTTGTTATCAAAAATGACTCCTAGGTTGCGTACCTTGGTCACTGGTTCTGGAGGTTGTCCCATCTGAGGTGGCCACCATTGCGGGGACCATGCAGGTTGTAGCCTCCCGAATGTCATCACTTCTGTCTTATCAGAATTTAGTTTAAGACAATTGGATGACATCCAGGAGCTTATTGCCTTCATTCCGTCTTGGAAGTTGGCTGCCACAGAAATGCCGTCATTGTATACGGACAACACCAGTTGGGTGTCGTCTGCGTAAGTAGTGAGGGAAATTCCATAGGATTTTATGACCCTCGCCAAGTCCGAAACATATATGTTGAAAAGTGTCGGACTTAGCGAGGATCCCTGCGGTACTCCGCAAGGCAGGGAGAAGGTCTGAGAGATGTACTTACCTATTTTCACTGTTTGAGGGCGGTTGGACAAAAATGAGGCGAGAAGTTTTTTGGCTTTGTTTTTTATTCCTATGGCCGCGACACGGTCGATCAAAGTGACATGATCGACCGTGTCGAAGGCTGCGGAGAGATCCAGTTTTAAGAGCGCAGTCTCTGTTCCGTGGCCTTGTCTAAACCCAAACTGGGTGTCGTCCAGTAGGTTGTTGTCATGTATGTAGGTCGATAGCTGAGTGTTCATGATTTTTCAAAGATCTTAGCAGGGAACGGGAGACATGCGATAGATCTGTAGCTGGCAGGAAGGAGAGGGTCTAGGGTAGGCTTTTTTAGAAGAGGTTTAATGATAGCCTCCTTCCAGACAGAAGGGTAGATGCCAGTTGCGAACATTGCATTACAGATGGTGGATAATGAAGGGGCGATGGATTCAGGGATGAGATTAAGAATGCCAGGAGGGCAAGGGTCAAGGGGTGAACCCGATTTGGTTCTAGCAATCAGGAGGTGGATGAGTTCCTGCGTGGTGGCTTCAAAGGCTAGGAAAGCTGGGGCGTCATCAGAGGTAGGTTTCCGAGTGGAAGTGGGAAAAGGGGCAGGGGAGAAAGTGGTAAAGATAGTTCTGACTTTGTCTTCAAAGAATTTGGCCAAAGAGTCCGATAGAGCCTGTGATCCTTCTGAGCGCGGGGCGAGGGGATTGGATAGGTGAGTGACCACCTGAAATAGTTTACCTGTCGAGTTTTTGGCCTGATTGATTTGATTGGTGTAGTAGATGGTTTTCTCCGCTGTTATGAGTTTTTTGTAGTTGGATAAAGCATTCTTGTATGTGATTTTGTCAGGGGGACTGAAGTGGCGGCGCCACTGCCTTTCTAGGTTCCTGCAGTATTGTTTCTGCAGTCGGAGCGGTTCGGTGAACCAAGGGGCGGAAGGGAGTTTTCTACTCCGGTGTGAGATTTTGATAGGTGCTAACTTATTGCAAGCTGCATTTAAATTGTTCAGGTAGTTAGCAGATGCTGCTATGGGATCCTGCTCATTTGGAGCTAAACTGTCCCGCATTATCTGTGTGAGCTGGTCAAGATGAATGTTTTTCCAATCTCTAAAATTGGTAGGAGAAGAAGGTGTAGAGGGGGAAGTGCTGGAGTTAGTTAGGATGGAAAAACATACGGCGGCATGATCCGTCCAAACTAGTGGGGTCACCCTAGAGATGGATATATTTGGGTTGTTGGTAGAGAGTCCATCCAAGGTGTGTCCCGCCTTATGGGTGGGTTCTTTAACAATTTGCAGGAGACCAGCTGCAGCGAGGTCGTTGATTAGCGTTGAAGTATCGGGGTCGTCAGTGGCTTCTAGATGAAAGTTGAAGTCACCCAGAATGGTAAAGTGTGGGGATACTACTGAGGCCTCGGTTAGGTTATCTATGAACGAGAGGAATTTAGATCTGGACCCAGGAGGGCGGTAGATTAACATGCCTTTGAATGACGTTCTACCGGAGAGGCCTATAGTAAAGAGCAGTGCCTCGCACTCAGAGTAGTTTGACTCGATTGTTGTTATTTTGAAGTGATCTTTATAAATAATAGCTATTCCTCCACCCTTTCTTTTGGGTCTATCTAGCTTACATACACAGTAATTGCTGGGTGTAGCAGCTCTGAAATCAGGACCGGAGGAATCGTCACCCCATGTCTCTGTGACAAATAGCAGGTCTAATTTATGACAGTTTTGTGTTTAGGCAGGGACCGTACGTTTATGAGTGCTGCTGACACTTGATGGGGAGAGGTTATGTGAGGAGTAGACATATCCTCGGTGCATGTGGGACATTTGAGTGGTCCTATGCAGGGGTTTGTGTAGTTGAAGTGAGGTAAAGTGTGAGCTTTCTCTGCTACAGGTCTGATGCTTAGGAGTTGGGCGGAGGTGCAGGTTTGTACCAACGAGTTTTGAGTGGGTCGTGAGAGCGGTGGAAAAGGCGGGGTGGCCCTGGCCCCGTCCTCGGCGCGGACGAGCGCAGACGAGCTTGCCTTATGCGCGCCTTCTGCGCGCAATCGTCGCGCCCGCTGCGCTCGTCCGCTGCGCTTCCGGATCCGGAGCATAATATATAGTGGAGAGGTGGAGTGTAGCGGGGGGGCGTGGGCCTGTCTAAGCTGTCTAGGAAATGGCCATGAGACATTTAATTGGCTATTTAGAAATACTGTTAGCATTAATAAAATGAATAAATAAATATGCCATGTTACTGTGCATCCCGTCTAATGAAATTGTGAAAGGATGAGTAGTCTAGATTGCTGTTCCCTTATTTGACCTTTAAGGGGAACTATATGTGATTCTCATACTACATAGTTTTGCAAGGGCATTGCTAGTCTTTTATTAGCTAGTCTGTGTAAATAAGCTGACAGTCCTTATTAGAGCTGGTGAATAGGGTTTTTTTTTCTTTTAAAAATGATGTTGCATAGTCTAGTTCATAATGTCAGGAAAGACGCCCATGTGATCCTCAGCAAACATTTTTGAAGAAAAATATTGTTTTATAGGCGTTTGTTTGTCATAACATGTTCTGCTGGAGAAATTTATGTACCCACTATGTTGAGTTTTTTTTAGTTATTTATGTAATAAGAATCCCTGTTAAATTAGCAGTTTGAGATTTTCCCGCTGCACCTATAACATGAGAGCATGGTCCTAAGCGTATAATGTAGGTGCTTTTATTAAGAAAAATCATTTTAGAAGTATTTGCAGTCCTGTACAAGTAATGCAAGGTTTCCTTTTTTCTTGAGGTTCTTCAGATTAATAATATAGGAATACACAAATGTAAGGATTTGGAGTATGTCTGTATTGTTTTTCTTTTTTCCTCAGAATTTCGTAAATGAACACAGGCTTCCTTGGCTGCTTGGGATTGGGAGAAACAGATTAAATAAAGTAACATATTACTCTTGTCAGTTCACCAAAGAGTTCGTTTTATACTTGCCAATAGGACCAGGCTGTTGTTTTTTACTCTCAGATAGATGGAAGTGGTTCTTGGGTGCCTTGCTAATGTATGGGGCGCCCCTAGACTAAGGAAGTATTCTGAGACTACCCTCTCTGTTGATAGATTATTTCTGTGCCTGTTCTAAAAACCTTTTGTTCTGACCACTAATAGATATTTGTTGCCCTACAACCATTGCCAGAGGGGCCCGGACATCAGATCCAGCCTGGGGAGTCAGCACCAATCCAGCTTGAAGCCAGGGTGAAGGTAACCAGCACAGGGGTTGCTGGCAACTTTGACCTCAGTGAAGGTGGAAGACTGAGACGTGAAGTGTGTACCCCTGCCACTGTCTTGGGCAAAAGACGGGGTCACAAAGCAGAAAGGAGAAGTCGTGGATCAAGTTTTTGATGCCCAGCTCAGAGTCACAGACCAACCAGAACAGCAAGGAGGCTTTTGCTTGAGGTGATCCCCTTTGAAATAATGGTTGTTTCAGGTACTTCAGCATCACACCCCTGATTCCTGGTCCCAAAGTGAATGAAAGTCTGCACCTTTGTTTGTTGATCAAGAGATACCTGGGCACACTGGGTACAATCTGTGGCCCCAACAAAAGAGCAGTGTGCCAGCAGAGCAACACAGGAGTTAGGGAAGGACTTGAGTTTAGGGTACAGGTGCTATGTCTTTGGTGCCTGTTAGATTTAAGTGAAGAAATCTGGTGCACTGCCTGAGACACTGGACAGGATCATTGAGGGTATGTGCCCCGCAAGGTAATTACCCTATCCTGAAAGAAAGACTTTTTCTTCTCAAACTGGGCCGTGATTGTTTTCTTGAGTTGTGAGTTGTGCAGCTCCACCATGGGAACAACAAGAGCCTGCCTGTAAGGCTCAAACGGACACAGGGAGAAGATTCCCCTCTGGCTGGTTGTACAGCAGCTTCAATTTCCCAAGGACTTCTTTTTGTTAGCAATGTACCCCTTTGGTCGTCCCATTTGTGAGGAGGAGCCGCCATTTGCGGCTCCTCCTCCTAATTCCCATGGTCCCGTTTGGTTTTCCTGGTCCATTGCAGCCAAAATAGTATTTGTAATAATCCTTGTATTCTCTTTAATATTTGCAGTAGGAATAATGTTTATTCGGCAAGAGAAACGTTCTTCTGAGCAGTTGACAAATGTTACTTTGCCCTCCTCTTAAAGTATATTGATTGATACTCTAGCCCTCATGAAAAGAACACTGGAAAAGTCCATTAGAAAATGTTTTTATTAGATATGTGCTGTTGGCTATTCTGAAATTGAAATAGATGGTCACTGAAATACATAGGAGCCCTGAAACATAGATTTTAACTGGATGGTTTTGAGATTTGTTTTCTGCTTAGGGTTGAAAAATATTGATAGTTCTGTTTGTGATAATAGTCGTTACTCTCTCCTATGACCCAATGCTCTGTTCCCTTTGTGCTTCTGTCTATACCTTATATACCTTATATATGCCCGCTTAACAATATTTAGAATGAAAAATGCCCACCTAGCAATGGATCAGAATTTTGATGAATTTATGAGAATAAATGTGCAACATATTTTGTATGTTGTCTTTAGCTCATGCTAAAAGGACCGTCTGTTAACCCCTTGCTTGCTGCCGCCGGCCCTTGGCAGCACTACCTCTCTAGTGCTGCCGTCGGCCAACGGCCGACGCGGCCCTGCCCATTTTGCGGAAGTGCCGCACTGCCGCGAAATCGTGGCCGCGGCAAAGGGGTTAAAGATTGCGGGAATTGCTGTTAGCATGAGCTAAAAGCCATTTGTTCCTGACAGCCATTTTATTTAGTCATGTGCTCACCATGTGCTTTCTCCCTCTTTCAGAGCCTTGAACATGCTCAGAAAGACCAATAGCTGCCAGAATGCACCTGCTCCTAGTGTAAAACTGTCTGGCTATTCTTACTGATGTAAGTAGTTTAGTCTCCCCTCCCACTTTGTTGAGCAAGCAAATTTTGTATACCCATATTTGTCAATAACCATGCTTGTATGTGCCAGGACCTCCCCTTGGTTTTATGCTAACTATGTAACAAACACATATATGAGGCGCCTGTTCTCTGTACTCCTTAGACTGTCTCATACAGTGGCCTGAGGGTACTGTGTGACGCAGTCACCCTCATGTGAGGTTAATAAATGCATTTTTTTTATATTACAGCTTCCGTGCCAATCTCTTTTTTGATGGTTTAAAGGACCAGGTGTATCAGTGAACCCCTAAAAAAGGTTTCTATTTCTACAACCCCAACAGAAATCTGATATAGGAATGTATACTCTCCTGACGAGTGTGGATTTGCCCACTGAATTGAGAGACACTGTGTTACCTAAAGTCTCGGACTTTACAGGTAAAGATATGGGACTGATCAAAGGTGTTGAACCAGTCCGAATCACTTTTAAACCAAATGCAGAATTTCCGAAAATCCCACAGTACAATTTGACTCCAGATACTATTGCCAGAATGACTCCTGTAATCGACTCAATGATTGAACAAGGGACCTTAAAGGAGATAATGGGAAATCCATGTAACATCCTATTATTGACTTACAAAAGCCGAATTGTATTGTGCAGATTTTATGCAGGGTAAAGTCAATTTTTAACCAGAGACTTAAAAAGAATTGCAAGTCTCTGGAGATGCCAAATTATTCAGTACATTAATGACCTACTGGTGGCGTCAAATATGAAATAAGCTTGAAGAATAGATACTATAGAACTACTGAATCACTTACCAGAGAATGGACATAACGTATCGCCAACTAAGTTACAGTTTTGCAAAACAGAAGTCCTGTACTTAAGACATCAAATTTAGAAAAGAGCGAGGAAAATGTCACAGGAAAGAATCTCAGCTATTCTTAACATGAATCCCCAACAACCCAAAAGTAAGTCTGCATGTTCTCAGGAATGGTGGGCTACTGCAGGCAGTGGATTCCAAATGTTCTTTGACAGCCAAACCTCTTCAGAGGTTGAAACACAAAGACGTGTCTGATCCGGTATTTTGGGATGACAATTGTATGACAGCCTTCACAGTGCTGCGAGAAAGCCATTGCAGGGCACCAGCACTGGGAATGCCTGATTACAATAAATGCTTTGTGTTGTTTGGTTGTGAAAGAGAAGGCTGTGCTCTTTCAGTGGTGACACAGATGTGTGGCAGCAATCACAGACAGATTGGCTACTTTTCAGCAATTCTTGACCCCATTATGACCGCTTTACCTTGATGACTGAAAGCGGTTGCATCTGCATGAGTGAGCCTTGAGCAGTGTGAAAGTCAAGTTATGGGACATCCATTAACTGTATTTGTACCTCATTCAGTGGTGTTACTTTTAACAAGTACTTGTACAGAGTATCTGATAGTCGCTTGACTAAGTATGAACAGATTTTGCTTGGTGCAGAAAATGTGACACTTAAAAGATGCATGAATTTAAACCCGGCTTTTTTGATGCCATTGCCTGGAAATGAGTATGTGACTGATGAAGTTGAACATGATTTTTTGGACGTGACTGAATTGTATACAGAGACACGTCCCGATAATTTGGATGAACCGTTGCCTGAATCCGATCATCTGTTGTTTGTTGATGGATCCTGCTTGAGAGATAATGAAGGAAATCTGAAAGTTGCATATGCGGTGTGTAAAGTTGGAGGTGTTGCAGAATCATTATGATTGCAAGGAGTGTACCCTGCACAAGTCGCCAAGTTTGTTGTCTTAACAAGAGCTTGCAATGTTTCAGAGAGACTCAGAGTTACAATTTAGACTAATAGTTGGTATGGCTTCGGAGTCATGCATAACTTTGGGCAATTGTGGTCACATCATGGGTTCATAACATCCTCTGGTTCGCCAATACGAAATGGAGTGTGTGTGAAAAACCTTTTGCGGTCCCTACAATTGCCTGCACAAACTACAGTTGTGAAGTGTGTTGCTCATAGGCAGGGCACTGACAATCTAACAGTTATTAATCAATAAGATGATGAAATGGCGAAGTATTGTCCATTAAATATGCATTCCTTTAATTAGGAAATACTGGAAAAAACATCAGACATCACAGATTGTAATTTATTGCTGTCAAAAGTAGATACCTGGGACAAGGTGAGTAAGTTACAGAAGGAAGTGACAGAAGCAGAGAAGCAAGGGTGGGTGCGAGCAGGTAGTAACAAAAGAGAGGATGATGCTTGGTGGTTACCCTTACTCACCCCTCCTCCTACTCCAGTGATCTTAGAGGATGCATGGAAGCAGTATGTACCTGGATGAGCCAGTCCTACCTGAAGCTGAATGGCGAGAAAACAGAGCTAATGGTGCGGGGTAACTCCCCTCAAAAATCCATTGACTCTATGTGGCCGCCAGCACTAGGACCAGCACCCCCAGCCAGGGACACCATCAAGAGCTTGGGCATTTGGCTGGACAACGCATTAACCTTCGGCCACCAGGCAACCAAACTATCTGCCACCAGCATGGGCATTTTCAGACTCATCCGAAAGATCCTCCCGCTCCTCCCTCTCAAGGCCAGACAGATCATGGTCCAGGGTCTAATCCTCTCCCGGCTGGACTTCAGAAATGCCCTATACTTAGGAGCCCCTGAATCAACCCTGAAAAAACTGCAAGTAATCCAAAACTGCGCCGCCCGTACTCTCCTGCGCATCCCCCGACGACAATCAGTGAAATCTTAACTAAGAGCCCTTCACTGGCTGTCAGTTAAGGATAGAGTCAATTTCAAAAGCATGTGCATCGCCCACCGTGCTTACTGGAGGAAAGGAGCAATCCTGATTCACACCTTGATCACCCCCTACCACCCCAACAGGCAGCTGAGGTCGACCCACGCCTTCCAAGTCATCACTCCCAGGTTCAAAAGAGAAAGGAGTGGAGGAAGAATGTTCTCAACAAACGCGGCAAAACTCTGGAACTCCCTTCCGCTCTCCATCCGCTCAGAACCTAACCTTCTGCACTTCCGGAAAAAACTTAAAACCTTTTTCTTCAGTAGATAACTTCGACCCGCTCTACCCACCTGTATTCTACTAAAGCGCTAGGACGCCTGCGGGTAGCTATCACGCTATACAAAAACCTATTCCATTCCATTCCATTCCATGCTTGGCTTTACACTGATGACAGATCTGTATTACCTGTTAGCTTATTGTCACATATGGCGAGACACTGTCATGGTCCTGCATATGTAGGAAGAGATGCAATGATGCGCCTCTTCCAACAGGTGTGGTGCAATCCCAGATTCCGAGTGAAAACAGAGACAATGTGCCATTGATTTGTTGTTTATCAACAACAGAACCCTGGAAGAAAAACACAGGTGGTCATGAGTCACATTGGTAAATCTGCAGGTCCTTTCAACAGAATGCAAATGGACTTCATCAAGATGCCCCTTTGCAATGGTCTGAGGTATGTTTTGGTCACTGTAGTTTCTCAAAATGGGTTGAAGCTTTCCCAACACGCAGGAATGACAGCTTGACTGTGGCAACAATATTGTCAAGAGGGTTGATTGCACATTTTGGATTTCCGACTTCTCTTGAGTTGGATCTAGGAACTCATTTTAATAATGAGATTCTGAAAATGTTATGTGGAGAACTTCAGGTTGAGCAGAAGCTCCATTGCAGTTACCGTCCAGAGGATTCCGGATTGGTGGAGCAGGTGGATGGCACATTGAAATCCAATTGGCGAAGTTGCGCGCGTCAACATCTTTGAAGTGGCCTGATGCATTGCCTCTTGTGTTGATGAGTTTGAGAGGTTCACCAGACAGGAGGACTGGATTGTTGGCACATTAAGTAATTATGGGCCGAGTGATGAGACTGCCAGCTGTTTCTGCTAATGGGTTTGTAAATATAACAGACAACCTTATATTGGACTACTGCAAGGGTCTAGCTCAGAGGTCTTCAAACGTTTTGATGCTGAGACCCCTCTTTCAAACGTTTTTAGGTGTAAGGACCCGATCCTGACAAACATTTCTGAAACCAAGTACTCCTCATGACCGACAACTATCGACAACCAATTCCCACAGCAAATCATTATTTACGGTGGGGATATAATATTAAACAGTGTTTAGCAAACCAAAGGTCAGTGAGTGTGGGGGAGTGGTCAATGGTGTATCTATAAACAAATGGCCTAATTTATGAGGAATTGGCGTAGGGCAGCGCCGCTAGTCTTCTTGTTGCGTTGCGCTGCACTACGCCAATATGAAATATGGTGCATTCCTGTCCTTTCTCCTTGCGTTGGCACACAAATTGCTGCCTAGCACCAACATTGGCAGGAATGATTTTTGCGCAGGAAGGGGCACTTTCCTTCAGAAAAACAATCCCAAGAGGCGTTTTCCTCTATTTATGTGAGTTGCAGAAGGCAGCACATATACAAAGAGGAAAAAAACGAGGAGAAATGAAAACATTTCTCCTCGTTAACCTCACGTGGTGGTGGGGGGGGGGAATAAGGTTTTTCACTGTCCCAGGTTTACATGATTTTGTAAATCTGAGTCAGCATCAAAATCCATTGGGGTTGCATAGGAACCCCCATGCAACCGCCATGAAATGAATCCTTGAAACATAGTAAGGCAAAGTAGTTATTTGCGCTGCTTTGTTTTACTCCATATGTATGTGGCCATGCTTAGCCATGCAAGGGGTCTTTGCGCCGCCTCATAGCTATGATTGAGACACTTGACCTGCTGCAGCATAACAAAAGTGATGCTCTGGCGGTGCAAACCTCTCATAAATAAGCCCAAAAATATTCTGTAAGTTGTTTAGGTCTTTCACCATCAGGTAGCTGCATATAAAATAATGGCCAGTTTAAATGAAAAATACATTTTAAAAAGTTGTTACTCAGAGGGAAGTGCACTGTAGTACATTATAAAAACCTCTATTAATTAAAGCACTGCAGAGGACTGCGAGTAACCAGATAATTAAATCTTGGTTGGTACAGTTCAGAATAGTGGCTTGTGTATTTGCAGTGCTATGAGGTCACAGCCTATGACAGAAAGCACTGTAAATATGCAAGTCATTACAATTAAAAGCACGCACTTCACAGCCCAGTTGTTAACTCTTTGCACTACCACTCAAAAAAACAAAATCTTTTTCATCACAAAGCTTGGAGTGATTCAATCAATTAATGCCAGAACAGGCTTACAAGTACCCTTTCACTTGCAGATTAACTAATAGCACACATTTGCATTTAATTCAGGCAAGCAGGCACCCTGGCACAAAGGCTTTTCACAGCACAGAAGACTCAATTAATGAACCTTCAGCTGAAGTATTTGGTCGAAATGATCCGTCCTGGGACGGTTGTCTTTTTCCAAAACAAAAGTGAATGTTTTGGATTAAAGGCATAAGTGAGGCTGGGGGATGTGCGCCCGCCTCCCTTTCCCAGGCTTTCCCGGGCCTCTTGGCGATCGCACCCCATAGATTGAATACCTCTGGTCTAGCTGATGTTGTACGTTCTGTCTGCCACCTTGTTTGGAAGGCGGATTTTGCGATTCAACAGCAGCAATGCCATACCTCAGTCTAGGTGACTGGGTAATGGTGAAGAAACACAAGCACAAAACGTGTTTGGAACCGTGCTGGAGAGGGCCTTTCCAGGTGATCTTAGTTACCAACAGTGCTGTGAAGTGCGGATGTCTCCCAAATTCGGTACATGCCAGTCACACTTGCAGAGTTCCATGTCCCCTTGTTAATACAACAACACCAGCTCCTGATGTACCGGTGGCTACAGTGAGACAAGTGATCAGGTTAGTCAAGTTGTTTGGGGCCAGCAGGCTGCTGGGACAGCAGTCGTTTGGCCTGAGTGGGATCCAAGAGAGTCATCTATAGGTATCGAATGGTCTAAGCAAACAAAGTTGACTGTAAGAGGTACTGATCCTAACGAAGGGCCTAGTGCAGTAGCACTGGAAGTCTCCACAGGCTCCTAGAATTGTGGTTTGGGGGGGTGTGCTGCGTTGGGGCTCCGCTGAAGAGGAGGCACTGCTGTGGGAGGAGTATAGAGGCCTTCGCAAGAAGCCAATCTCGTTGAGATTGGGCCGTGCTACTTGAACAGTTCCGCAAACAAATATCTGAGATATGATAGGCACTCATGATTCCTAGCAACACAAACTTAGGCATTCTGCCACCTCCTGAGAAACATAGGGCCCCTAAACCCCCTACTGATGATAACTCCATCAACACTAGGACCACCCAAACTTGTTCTGCGGTGTGGGTTAGGGAGTTCTGGGTATTGTTTCATACTTCCATTTTATTATTATTATTGTATGATTATGGTGGCCATTTCATTGCAATGCCTACATTGCTCGTTTTCTTTTCTGTATACCTACAACTTTGTCTGTACTACCAGAAATTGTTCATGACAGCATGTATATGTTACTATTGTACCAATACCAGCCTGAAAAATAATAATAAAATATGTTTTTAAAAAAAGAAGGGCCTAGTGCATCAAGAATGCGAGTGGTACCCCAAGACTGTTGGCCCAGAGGAGGTGAGATTCTGAGAAGTTGCCTGATAACAGGGCAAGTACCACCAAATATTCCTGAAGGCTCTGAGCAGTCTGATCAAAGTGATACCGATGATGAGCAAACCGTTGTGAGGAGATTGCGAAGAGCAAGAGTAGCCAGCCAAAAGTACTCATCTCCTGAATAGATTTATCAGGCAGCAAATGAATGGGAACGTGAATTGATCAACCATTGCTTTAACAATACGAGTCCACCTGAAATTCCTATAAACAAACTTTTGGTTAGAGATTTGACGCAATGTTTCTTGAATATACTCATCAACTAAGCTGATATGAGAAATTTCCCGTATTAAAAGAAAGTGCTGAACTGTGCCTTGATATTTTTGTGCGGAACTTTGCCAATATTGCTCAAACCTCTGTTGCTATTTTTGAATTTTTCTAAATGATCAATCTTAATTTTGAGAAGCCAACACTGAAATCTCTCCTAAATGCAAATGTGTATATACTGAAATCTTCTCTATTATTTCTTTGATATTACTTGCTTTGCTTGTACTTTTAAATTTACCAGGCTATGCTCCTACAAAAGATTCTAAACTTCTTCTGAAACTTCAAGGATTATTGACACTTATTCTATTACTTTGAATGCTAAAGCTTTAATTCATGATGATACAATAACTGGGTTGTCAGCAAATATTTATACTTGATTACTGAGTGCAGGGGCGTAACAAACACCCCCGCGCTGCAGGTGGGGCCCCAGTCTTTGGTAGGTGAAGGGGGGCCCACTCAGCTCATCGAGATCTGTGAGAGGCTCTGAAGCAGAAGCTGCAGTGTCTGCAGCCTGCTCTGAGCCCCTCGCTCTGACCCAGGATTGAAGAGAAACAATGTAACAAGTAACATTGTTTCTCTTCAGTCAGAGCCAAGCCCGGAAAGAGGATGGGGGTGGGGGCCCCAGAGAGCTGGAGGCAGCACAGAGCACTGCTCAGGACCCTGACAAGGGTGGGAGTGGGGGCCCTCAGAGAAGCATTCCCCACAGGGCACAACCTCTGAGAAGGGAGAGGACAAGGATGGGGTGGGGGCCCATGAGAGAGCAAGAGGCAGCACAGAGGAGAGCTGACAGGGGAAAAGATGGGGGTTAGGGCTCCAGAGACAGCATTCCCCACAGGGTACAGCATCTGAGACGGGAGAGGACAAGGATGGGGGTGGGGACCCCAGAGACAACGCAGGAGGCAGCACAGAGGAGAGCTGACAGGAGAAAGGATGGGGTGGGGGCCCCAGAGACAGCATTCTCCACAGAGCTCTGCTCCTCTGAGGCAGCACAGAGCTGACTTCGGCCAGAAAGTTTGCAGCTTCAGAAACAGGATCTGCTGGGATGCATTTGTAGGTGAGAGTTAGAGCTATTGATGTTGTAAAGGACAATGCATTTTACCTATGCATTTTCTGTTTAGAGTGGAGGAAATGTGTGTGGTGTCAAGTGGACATATATGGTTTGGATTGAAATTGTTAGCTGTTGAATTGTGTGGCGTTGATTGGATCTGTGAAATAATGTGGCATGGTGTGCAGTGTAATTATGTGGTATTGAGTGGAGTGGGATTGTGTATCTTGGAGTGGTATTATCTGGAATGGTATTTTGTGGAGTGGTATGTAGTAGAGTTTACTAATGTGGTGTGCTGTTAAATATTGTAGCATGATGTCTATCGGCTGCGGCTCATCCACTTCAAATTTCTGCACAGATATTATCGCACGCCGACACTGTTACACCGCATGGGCATCCGCGCGGATGCCTCCTGCTGGAAATGTGGAGGGGAAGATGCGTCCTTTCTCCACGTAGCATGGAGCTGCCCCAAACTGGACGCATACTGGTCGGAGGTCTTTACAGCCATTAATCAAATCATACATAGAAATGATACACCGACACCGCTCCTGGGATTGTTGGGCTATGTTAAGGATACTGAACCCTGCGACAGAAAACTGCATGCGCTACTCCTTCTCTATGCCAAGAGACAGATCGCACTGCATTGGGGCAGGAGGGCTCTTCCCTCGTTCGCGGGGTGGATTAGGGATGTGACATATGGCCATGCTCAACTGACGCACTATTGGGAGACAATGCCCACCGCTTCCAGACCTACTGATATCTGGGACCCGTTCATACAATGGGCTAGAGAGCGGGCGGGCTCAGACACCTCGGGGGGGTCACCTGATGCGGGTGTTTCGGATGATATGGGCTGAATGTGTTCATTATGAGGTTGAGTGATTGCTGCTCAGAGAACCTGCGCTGGTGCGGTCCTGCCCTGCACTGACACACGCTCCGAACCTGCTGCCCCACTGATCCTGCATATGACACTGGCCCTGCCCCCGCTGACCCTACTTCGGCCTCAGAACTCGGTAGATAGCCCCACTCAGCATCCTCCCCCTCCCCCCCCCATCCCCCTTCCCCCACCCCCTCCGCCTACACGTAACAGTGTGGAGGTCTCCGCACCCCTACTCTAAACATGGCTTGCCTTGTGCTCATGGTGATCCAGCACAGGTCCGCGCAGCCCCATGGATGGATGGTATGTTGGGTAGTTGTCTTTATGTACTGGCACCTAAGTTTGCTGTTTTCGTTTTCTGTTTGTTAGTGGGATACATTGGGAGAAAACAGTGCTGTTAGACGTATTCTTTCCACCTGCCGCAGCAGCAGGTTGCTGACCGCTGCTCGTTCCGAGGCAGCTTAGTTGCTTTCTAATTCATCTGCGTGTCTACATCACTGGGAGAAAAGTAAGACCACTTAAGCGCTGAAGTTGCACTGCTCACATTCATGTTTTTACTGTATTGTGTATATCTCTGGAAGTGCTAAACCCGGCCAGGTCCTGGACCCCGGCCTATTTTACTGACTCTTGTGCCTTGTACACCTGATAGCGGCCTGCCTCCGGGTTGTTGGCGTGACGCCGTGTAAATCTTCTGTCTCTTTATTGCAGAATAAATGTCTTACACTAAAAAAAAAAAAAAAAAAAAAAAATAAATATTGTAGCATGATGTGGAATTTTGTGGTGTAGATTGGATGTATGTGGTGTGTTGTGCATTTGTGGTGTTAGTCTGAACTATGTAGTTTGTTGTGAATTTTGTGGTGTGGAATGGAAATGTGTAGAGTTGAATTGTGTGACGTGGCAGTTGCGGTGTTGAGTGAAATTATGTTGAGTGGTATTATGAGACATTGTGTGAAGTGTAGCTATGTGGAGTGTTGCTACGTGACAGACTGGATTTATGTGGAATGTATGTATGCAGTATGGAGTAGAGCATAATTATGTAGATGTTAATTATGTGGAGCTGTGTGGTATATGTGGAGTGTTATGCTGTATGATAAATGGTGTGGGGATGAATTGTGGAATTGTGTGACGTGTGGAATTATGTGGCGTGGCGTATAATTATGCGGAGTGGAATTATGCAACATGTTGCAGAGTTGTATTTTGTGGAGGGTAATTATGTGTTTTAGAGTTGAGTGTAAATATGTTGTGTGAAGTGTAATTATATGGGTTGAAGTTGAATTATGTGTAGTTGAGTTGTGTGGAGTGTAATTATGTGGTTGGGAGTGGTATTAAGTTGTGTGGAATGTTATTCTGTGATGTGGAATTATGTGGTGTGGAGTGAAGAGGAAATATGTGTATTTTTAGGATTATAATAATGTGGTATGGAATATTGCAGGGTTACATTATTTATAGTTGAATTGTGCGGTGTGGAATTATAAGCAGGGGCGTAACACAGGCCCCAGGGCGTAACACAGGCCCCCGCAGCCCCTGTGTTCGACGGGGGCCCCAGGCTCCCTCAGCGGTGCCAGCAAGCACTACACATCAGTGACCGTCTGGGATAGGTAATTAATTAATATAGGTCGGGGCGGAGCTTGCCGGCGCCAATGGTGGACGCCTGAGCGCTGAGCTCCGCTACATCGCCGATCATTATCCGATACTAATCCTCCTGCAGCGGCTTTGGTCGACCGCCGCGGGCAGCCGATCACCCCCTGACCTCTCTGGAGCAGTCGGAGCTCGGTGCGGTGCAATTTGGCCCTTCACAGCGCGGGCGGCGGCCTCTCCAGCATTTGGCAGCGGAGGCCGCGCGGCCCCGGACTAGAGTGGTGAAGCGCCCGGCTTGCGTCGCCCGACGTGCGGCGACCCTGGCAGCCTGGAGCCACCGCGGACCGGACAACAAAGAGTACCGGCCTGACACCTGACGACCGGATCGGGGAGACTGAGGTGTGCTGGCTCCTGTACGTGGCGGACACAGGGGGCAGACCCTGCATCATACATATTGGCCCAGGTGGGGGACGAATTGTGTGCGTGGAGCTGCCCGGGTGCGGTTGCTGACCGGGACCTGGCTGTGCTTGCGCCTCACCCGGGGGTCTGCCGATCTCCTGCGCAGAGGCATCGGTCACCGCCTGGGAGGCGGGCTGCTGGGTGCCCCCGGTGCCATTATACGGACACTGCCTGAGAAGTGCGCCCGAGCGACACCCTAGGACGCCATTTTGAACTTTCAACGGCACTGCGGGGAGGTGCCCGAGGACGCCGGGGGTGGCGGCGGACGCTGTCTGAGACACATTGCGACCTCCTGGGGTGCCTTAGCCTTACCCTGCCCGGACCTGCGCTTTGGAGAGCCTGGGGTGCCTGCTGCTGTAGTCAAGAGGGTGGGCTGCCTCTTTCTGCTGGGGACATTGTCTGGACACTGCCTGAGTTGCGCACTTGCTGAACACGGACGCTTTGGTCCTGAGACGTTGCTGTGAGAAGGCGGCGAGAGGGGACATCCCGTGATTGTGGCGCCGCTTTTTCGGCCTGGCCATTCTGCGCCCACTGTGACCTCCAGGGGCGGACTGTGATCTGCCCTGCTCGACCGGCCTTGCGTCCGCCTGCAAATTGGCAGTATTGGAGCTGCCCTGACTGCGGCGCAGGGTGGGCCCACATTCCCTTGGCCTGCGACCCGTGGAACACTGGAGGCATAGCTGGCTGCTGGGGCCAGGTGAACATTTGGGCTTCCCCATTCTCGCTCCCCCCCCCGGTGCCGGGCCACGGACCAACGCGGAGGTCTTGCCCTTCAAGATGGGGAAAGGTGACAAGACCCAAACGAAACTCCCTTTTGAACAGCGGCGAACGAAGGCTCCCGACACAATAGATACCAAAGGCCTGCGCCTGGGAAAACAGGTGCAGCCACATGGCATCATATGGCGATGATCTTCTCTTATTCCTGAAAGACCCGGAGGGGAAATTGCGAGGAGCCAGGGATATGATGGAGGAGCTTGGGGCTCTATCGGGGCTTAAAGTTAGCTAGCAGAAATCTCGCCTTTTCCCAATGGTGGGCGACAGACCCCACCGGAGGGACTGGGGGACCTGCTGTGGGAGCCTCACTGCTTCAGATACCTGGGAGTGAAAATATTTGATTTGCTGCTAGACCTACAGGAAGGAAACATAGGGAGGCATTACGCTCATTAAAGGATAGCATAGCTCATTCGGGGGGGGGGGGTTCTCCCATATCAGTGGATCGCCCTGTTAAAAATGGTGGCTCTCCACAGAATGCTATATTTCTTTACCATACTTCCAGTATGGGTGCTGGGTGCGCGGTTCCGAGAGCTTGACTCATGCTTGTCAGCTTTCATATGGGGACTGGCTGACGAAGGGTGACCCTCACGACACAAACGCCCAGCAGCAGAGGAAGGTCTAGCTGACCCAGACTTCGAATCATACTACCTGGCAAGGCAACTACAGAGGCTTACACAGTGCGTAGCCAGGAGATTGACACCAGATAAGGAGGTAGGCCCTATCATCCCTGATGGAGACATACTACTGCACACCCTCCTAAGAACAGCGGGGACGTTGCCGGAATGCACAAATGAATACAAAGTGATACAGCGATGCTGTCGCAGGTGCCTCCAAAAGACACGGACCTGACGACCCTACTCCCCGGACCTATCAATGACCGTGATCCGAGAGCTACCACATGGGGGGGGGTAAGTAGAGGGGTCTAGAGTACTGGACACAGGCAGGAGCTACAAAAGTGGGAGACTTATACAAGGGCAGGGAATTGATCCCATGTGACACATTTTAGAATGGAGATGGGTATCACCCAAGGCCAGTTTATGCTACATAGAACGATCACCAGGGCCATATGAAGGCACTGGGGGTTGGGCAACTTAGAGCCAGACAATCACTCCACGTGTGGATACATAGGAACAGCAGGGTGCTCCATAAAGGCCGTCGCTTGCCTTTACAGACCAATAGGCAGGGACCCCATCAGACCTCTGACAGCGTTGAGAGACTGCTGGACAGAAGACCTAGACAGGCCCTTAGAGGACAACGACTGGGAGAACACAATGGATAGGCTCAAGGTCTAAAAGAATGCCCGCTCTAGGCTGATCAGTTTCTACATTCTACACCGGGCATACCTCACCCCAAATCGTATTACCCGCTACTTCCATAGGGAAGATGTGGGCTGCTTGAGATGTGGAGAGGTAGGAGCGGACCTTCTACATATGCTATGGCGCTGCCAGGTTATGACTCCTCATTGGCAGGCAAAGACAAATGAAACAGCTCGAATTATCGACGAGAGGTCCAGTGCACACCGGCACACTGTCTTCTTAACCTATTCCCCCACACAGCTAAAACAAAGGTCACCAACAAATTTCAGAACTTGCCTTTCATTCTAGCCAAGAGAGAAATTACTAGTCGATGGAACGCACCATGGGGGCCCAGCATAGCAAGGTCGAAATGGGCATAGGAGAAATGGGTGGGCTGTTAAGGCAGGATCCTGCTTAGGAATGCACGAAGGGGACTAGGCAAAATTGAGAGGACCAAGTAATGGGAGGCACTTGTAGAGAGCATGTGACATGAGGACATGGAGTCTGGAAGCACAACACCGCAGACACAATCCCAACAGGAAAGCCCAATACGACACAAACCAGAAAGGGCCATCGAGCAGGCACCACCAGTGGAAGAATCCTAAGAAAACTAGGGGAGGCCAGAGGGGGTTCAAAGATAAAGAACACCAAAGGGAGAGAGGGTTATCACCACAGTAACCAACAAAGAGCATCACATGCACACATAGGGTGACATAACAGTGACCTGCAGTGGGGACGCTGGGGGGGGAGTTGTTGGGGTTTGTTATTACAGGAACAGCTGCATGATATATAATTAATGCATTAAACAAACCGAATAATGGCAATGCGGAAAAAGTGGCGGAAGCTAACACGAAAAATGTATTTAACTAGACAAATGTTAACAAGAAAATGCAAATAAAATCTGTTTACAAAAAATGCTTCCACGCTTGGCTAGGTGACCTTCACTTAGAGAGTATTCAGGAGATCAACTAGTAAGGGCAAGAGATGTGGGCTTGGGGTGCTGTAAATCCTTACCCTTACTAGTCACACTAGATGTGACACAACTCTATACCCAAATACCCCAAGATGAAGCTGTGGCAGTACTGGAACACTTTTTGGATTGAAGACCTAGACCAGTTCAGGTGCCCACAAAATTTCTAGTGGATTTAGCAACTTTCGCTTTGAAAAAGAACTATTTTTGCTTTGGGAATGAATTCTATCTCCAAGTCAAAGGAGTGGCTATGGGGTGTCCCTTTGCCCCAGAGCTGGCGGTATTATTTATGTCGCTCTACGAAGACACCTATGTCCACAACAACAATCCTTTCATTGAACATGTTGCTACATGGTGGCGCTTTATAGATGACGTCTTTATGATTTGGACAGGTGGGGAAGAAAAACTGTTATCTTTCTTCAATTGGCTGAACGCAAGAACATCAGACATACAGTTCAGCATATCTCACTCAGAGAGTAAAATCTTGTTCCTTGACGTTGAGGTATTCCCGGCTGAAGGCAAACTAGCAACATCATTATTTATCAAACCCACGGATCGTAATAAGGCTCTACTCTTCTCCAGTAACCAACCGAGGAGCTTGAAAGAAAATTTGCCCCTTAGTCAATTCTTACGAGTGCGTAGAAATTGTTCATCAAATGAGGACTATAAGTTCCATGCAGAAAATCTGGTATCTAAATTATGCGATTGCGGTTACCCGAAAAAGCTAGTCCGCAATTCAATGAAACGAGCCAGGTGGATACCCAGAGAAAGTCTCCTTGAGCGCAAAAGTAAATCTAAGCTAAAACGCCAAGTGTGCGTCACCACCTATTGCCCTAATGCCAATCGACTCAAAAAGATTATTGGACAAAACTGGCACTTGATAAAAAACTTGGATGAAAGCTCACATGCACCACCGCTGTTCGCTTTTAAAAAGGAGAAAAGCATAGATAACTATGTGGTAAGAGCAGCGATCAAAAAAGAGGGACAACCTTCTATAAGACAAATGATGGGACTGACTTCCATTATTGGCCACCACAAATGTGGCACTTGCTTATGTTGTGACTTGACTATAGAGGGAGCCCTGTTTCAACACCATGGCATCTCGTGGAAACATGAGACTTTCAGTAATTGTAAGAATAAATTTGTAGTCTATGGAGTTTTATGCCCATGTGGACTCCTATACATCGGAAAGACCAACCAGGAAATCCGCCACAGAATTTCACAACACAAATCACGAATAAAGAATAAAGTTGAAACTGCGCCACTGGTAAACCATTGGAATCGATGCAAACACCATATAAATGACTTAAAATGGACCGTTATATCTCGAGTTGAGAAGGACCCACGCGGTAGCGATTGGGATCTAAAATTATCCAGACGAGAGGCACACCTCATTGTCAAGTTTGATACAGCTGTGACAGGACTCAACGAATTGTCAGAAATCTACAAACTGTAGAATTCCACCTAAGACTGAAATCTACCCGTAGCTCCCCTGCACCTGGATAACCCTTGCCTTTACCCCCATTCATTCTCATTTATGTCACCCTAACTTTAACATACACGTTATATACATTATCGTGTGGCTTTATACTTTGCACGGTAGCCCACGGCACCTCGAAGGACTGCCACTCCACTTCAGCTTTCTTTACACTCGAGGACCGAGATTTTTTAATCTACCTGCATTGCGCATGCACAAGAGATTAGCTTCCCTCTAACAATAGGAACATTTTCCCCTCAACATATACGCTTCGCGCATGCGCAAGTAATTAGCGCTGACCCGAACGCCGAAGGACTTCGATGCGGCTAATCGGACCCTTCCATTCCGGTAAGCCCAATGATAAACATTTTTGACAAGCGCCAAATAGTCTGTTTAATCCCTGGTTTACGAAGTCGTTCAATTCCTTTTTAGCAAGGCGATTTGATGATCACCCTGCCCTGCAAATTGATTTCCAACGTGGCGAATTAGGTCCCCTTCGGAACGCGCAGTCCCGGAACCTCTTGGTAAGATGCTTGCCCAGTTGGTAATGTTTGACCCTTTATTTAGTAGCGACTTGGCACTCACGATACGTCTTGTCCTACAGGTCCACTAGCAGTTGTCATTTATGTACCTGCACTTCAGGACACGTTACCATCCAGGACAAAGGTACTTTCATTTGTTATACTATACCTGTTAATTAGACCCTGTGTCCCCCTTAGATCACATCATTGTCATACATAATTTTTTGTATTTTTTCTTCTTTTTTCAATGTATGCCTACAGGCTGCTTCCACTTTGAATTTGTTTCTCTGGATATACTCCTATTGGTAAGCTGAGTACCTTTAGGTGTTGTAGTGCTCTCTAGTGTTCTTTTTTCTGAAACCTGCATACATAGGCTCTTCTTTCTCTTTTTCAGAATAGTTTGGCCCTGAAGAGAATCCCCCCCCGACTACTCGGGATTCGAAACGCGTAGGCCTCTTTTCCCTTGGTCTGCTTTTTGGTTGTCCTAGTGTTGATCTGTGCTATACTAGTTGTGACATTTGTACATTCACTCTTGTAAAAAAGTTCTGAAAAAGTAGATTTAATTTAACGCTAAGGAGTGTATTGTATTATTTGAATCTTCCTATATTGTCCAGCAGACGTACTACTTCCCCCACTGGTGTATCTACTCCCCAGTCTGTGTGAAGTATCTTGGTATGAATGCACGAATGCTTGTGGTATGACTGTGATATGTTTGATCTATGACTGTATGGTTCATTTTTTTACCCTGCACTGTGTCCTTTTTCATCTTTGTCAAAAAATTGTTTATTGACATTATACACTAAGGTCAAAGTCATTGCACCTTTCAATATATTTTGTAGAATAAAACAGCTATTGAATAGCACCTCCCAGTTTTGAACAGTAGTCTTTATTTGGTTGACAAATTGGTGTATGAGTTAGTTTATCAGTATTGGCATCCCACCTCTGTTGTTCCAAAGCTAAAGTGAGGAGGCTGTTTGTCACTTTGTCGACAAAAATATCTGCCGGCTCTTCACATTGATCCCATGAGAGTGAGGGAGGGGGAGTAATATTGCTAAGATCAGACAAGTCTTGGACCACTTTGAAGAGTGTTTTGTGACAGTTTTGAGCTTTTGATACGTTTTTCAGAGTAGAAGATGGCTCTAACATTTCTGTGTGATAAATATTCAGAGCGGTCTTATATTTTTACTTTGAATAATTATCATATCAAAGATCAACAAGTGCCTAAAAGTAACTTTCGCTTGGTTCAAACATAACCATCTAAAATGTAATTCAGATAAATCCGAGATAATTTTCTTTGGCTCCCCCCAGCTGGATGTATGGAAACAATGGTGGCCGCAAGATATGTCCCCTCCCCAAGGCCGCGGTTAGGACCGTAAAGAACTTGGGCATAAAAATGGATGATGCCCTCTCTATGGTACCACAGGTGCAATCGGCAGTCAGAACCTGTTTTGGTTTCCTAAAGATGCTTAGGAGGTTTTTATTTCTCTTACAGATTGAGCATAGAAAAATGGTTATTCAGGCCCTTATCATCTCAAGGCTGCACTATGCCAACGTCCTCTACCTGGGCCTTCGGAGTTCTTACTCAACAAATTGCAGGTAGTACAGAACATGGCAGCCAGGGCTGTTGTGAGCTTAGGGCCTAGAGATTGGACTTCCCGCCATCTCAGGGATTTACACTCTTTACCGGTGCGCAGTAGAATGCATTTCAAAGTCCTGGTCCTGGCCTTTAAGGCCCTGCATGGGATAGGAGCTAAATACATCTCCTGAAGAGTCTCCTTTTATATATCTGGTAGATCATTAAGATTTGCCCACCAACATCTCATGGCCACTCCTAAATATTTTAGAGCTCGCAAAGGCGGTCGCTCTTTTCAAGTGCTAGTGGCCGGACTTTGGAATAAGCTGTCTCTTCCACTTAGGAAAGTCACTAACTTGCTCGTTTTCAGGAAACAATTGAAAACTTGGCTGTTTCAACAGACACTATAACTTTCTCGGCCCTCCCCGGTTCCTTTTTTCCCCCGTTTTCCTCTTCTATTTCCCCATGCTTGTTTGGTGTTTTCTGTCTTTTAGCGCCGGGACACTCTTTTGAGTAGCTGCGCGCTGTAGAAATTTATTTTAACATAACATATCACTTCCTCGAGACTCTTTCGAGTCATTTACAGAGTTTCTTTTCTTCCTGTAAGGTGTTGTTATACAGGGGCAACGGGATGCTGCCCAGACACAGATTTGAGTTTTGCTGCCAAGGTTGAGTCAAGAGAGCTTCGAAGCCAGTTGTCAACTACAGGAAGATCAAGGGTGACCTGATGTACTCATCGAGGCAGGGTATCCAATAAACACATGTTGAGGGCAGTGATGTGGACTCTGGCCCAATCTGACCATAACTTTAGACCCTCTTGCTGCGTGGGTGAGTAAGGAACAGGAGGGTATGGAGAAGTTCAGTCGGGTATTGTAGAGCACCAGTTCCCGGCAGGGCCAGGAGACCAATAAATTAAAATGCCAGAGAAAGTGAATTTGGGCGTAATACTGAGAGAAGAGCTTCACAAGCTGAGGAGGGAAGCACCCAAGTTTCACACCGAAACATGTGGTTGATAATGGCAAAACCGCCATCTATCTTATCCCTGCGGTTCCTTCTCACAGTACAATAATTATATGGTGGAGCAGCAATTACATCTGGCATAAATGCTTCTTGAAACCATGTTTCTGTCAGGAACATGGCATCAGGGTCATTATCTACGAGAAAGCGGTTTAAGTGCGGCTGGTGACAGTTCAGGGAGTGACATTTTAAGCTGTGGAAACAGATACTGTTTCTAGTCAGGACATCGCTTTCCAAGGTATTCCTACCCTTAGCCACCAAAAAACGGACATTGGGTGTGTTGTTAGAGATTATGGTGGAGTTTCTGGAATTACAGGAAAAGCCACAGTATTTACAGCTAGCATTGTAAGCTGAGGGATAGAGCGACAAGCGGCATGCTTCTGCACACCTTGGGCAAAGTGCCATAAGCTGATGCGGGGACTATATATTTCTGGGAGTCATAGAAGGGGCAGGTGTCCTTGACCCGGATGGCACGCCCACTTGGCACAGCCGCTGCGCATCAGCACCAGGCTGCCCTTTTGTAACTCGGTTGAATGTCCCAATGATGCTCAGCTGCGCACAAGTGTTCAAGATGGCGGCTGTCAGAGCACAGTTGAAATAAACAGAATGATGCATCTGCTCAAACGGGAAACCCGTGGCAGACCGAGGAGCTCGGAGGAAAAGAGCAAAGTACTAACAGATGGAGTAGCTCAAATATCAGTAACTGCCCCTTTTGTCCTGATATGAACGTATCATTGGAACATATTTTCTTTGCTTGGCCAGTGTACCGTAAACCTAGGTCCTGCTGGCTGAAACCCATATGTTCAAACTTGGAGACAAGGTCCAGCAGCGAGGCATTCAGGATCCTCAAAACATCTGTGGAAGGGCCTATAGTGATTGCCGTTGCAAAGTTCCTAGGCTCGGTGTGGGTGATTCGCTGGAAAGAAAGGAGGCTTATGTAAACGCTAATGTCCATGTCCTGTACGTTTATATGATCAATCTAGCATTATGCACTTTATTATATTGATGATTTTTTGTAATTTGAACTAATGAAGGCTTGTTCCTCCGACGGCAGCACTGCCGGGTGCATTTTAGTGTTTTAAGCTATTTATTGTATTATATTGAACTTCCAGGGTGGCTGTTTCAATTTTAGATATTCTTTCAAGATGTATGTTGGATACATTTTTTTACATTTTATTTTCACCTCCCTCTGTATGTTGTTTCAACTTTTGTGATTTTTAAAAAATCGAAATAAAGTTTATGACTGACTGACTAACTAGTAGTTGAGCATGAAATTAAAATGCGTTGTGTGCCGGTTGTGTTATATTTGAAATCACAGATCAAAGAATACTTGGTATTGCTGAGTATTCCCCCTGTAAATCCCTCAGTCTGTTAACTGATACCAAATGCTAACAGTGGTTTTTTTTTTGCAGTGTTATGTTTCCTAACATAGGCCTAAGTAGCAAAGCAACCTTTTACCTACATTTGTACTACCTTGCTCTGCATAACGGTTTTAGAAATTACCTTTTACCCAGTTATATGCTGAAAAAATGTCGATTGGGTTCCTTGAAACTAGCCTTATTAATTATGCATGAGGATTTTTAGCATCATATCTTAATCCCCTGCACGTGATGTATTAAACAGGATTAACATACTCTGAACAAAAGTCATCTATATCTTCATCCTAGGGCAACTTTGCATAGTTAAAATTATTGATTTAGGCTCCTACCTAATTGTACTTACAACATATCGATTGTGGTAGAAACCCCCGAGGTTACATTTTTTGTATAAACAAACCGCTCCTTCACTGGGTAACGGAGGAGATGCTTCTACGCTGACACTAACACTAACACTGACACTTAGGGCCTTGCATGCTGAGGCTTCAACATGCAGTGGTCTGACATCACTTGCGGGGTGTCGAACTCGTGACCAAGACGGTGTCCTTCATTCTCTCCCATCCGGTACTGGGGTTGGCTCTTTCCTAGTAGATTCTTGGCTTCACACCCACATACAGGCTAAGTACACTTAGGTAGGGTCTGCATCACAGGAGTACGCAAAGATGACTGTTTTTATATATTCCTGCATATATGAATTGCTTTAGCGCCATGATAGAAATGTATCGACTGTTCACTCTTTTGGTGTTTGTAATCTCGTACATTTGCTTCTGTCTACTGATTGTCACACCACATACGTTTTATACTAGAATGACGCTGGTTCAATAAATGCTTCTTAAAACCATCCCCAATGTTTATTCTGTGTATCTCTTCGAGACTAAGTGAGCATGATTGACTAAGCAAAAAGTACTGTACTTTTTCCACAATCCCTGAAGGGTCAAGGGTTGTCATGTTCAATGGTTGCCAGAAACTTTACACTCCTTGGTAAGGTACGGGGGCTTAAACTGGCATTGTGAGCTAGCTGATCTATAGGCTGACATATCCTGTGGGGGTGTTCGTAATCAGTCTAGACACCAATCCCTTAGCTTATGTTGTCCTACAAACAAGCAGATCCTATGTATTTTTAGGAACTACACAACAGGCAGTGGCAAACTAGAAAATACTAAAAATAAAAAATAAACATTCATGGTAAAGCCAATATAAGTACCCAAAGTGTGGTACCCTAGGTCTGCCTGTCTGCTACGCGTCAGCGAAAGGCTGCCCTTTTGTAATGCAGGTGAGCGTCCCAATGCTGCTCACCTGCTCACATTGCTATCATTGTCTGAAGGTGTAACTACCTAAGAAATTGTGAATCCCTTAACCTGGATGTGGGTTGTCAAATTCTCACCTGAAGAAATTCTGATTTACACTCTAAATGCTTGAATAACGTGCTCAATTTGTAATATACATCTGGTGTACGTGATATTAGTGGGTTACGGATACTTCAGCAGTAAAGGGAGCATTTTTCACGTATCTTTTTTTGTTTGAATATATTTATTGCATTTTGTCATTATTCAACAGTACACATATGCAGTGATAGCAAATAAAAGGCGCTGTTACTTGAGGTATGGAGTCCCAGGCTATGGGAGGGGGGTAATGGAAGGAGGAGAAAAAAGGGGGGGGAGGTTGGGAGCGAGAAGAATGCTAGGGGTGTCATTAGAGAGTATGGAGTAAACGCTCACGTAATACCATTCTGTAGACACACCTGGTGGAAGGCCGCCAGGGTACCATCCCACTCTAGCGCAATAGGGTACATCCGGAGCCCCGCCGTCTCCTCCCGGTGCAGTGCTACACTCTCAGCTCTCGCCCAATTATCCAGTGATCGTCGCCACTGTACCGTTTGGGGGGGGAGACTATGCTTCCACCGCTTAGTAATGAGACGTTTCGCCGTAATCAGTCCCAGGTCCCAGAATCTCACCTGGACTTTCGTCTGCTTCGTCCTTTTAAATAACCCCAACAGGCAAGCTTCCCAGGTATGTGGTAAGGTGCCCCCTGTCGCTTTCGCCAAAGCAGTTGACACCGCGGTCCAATAAGGCTGCAGTAAAGTGCAGGACCAGAGGACATGTAGAAACTGTGCGTCCACAAGTCCGCATTTAGGGCACTGTGTCGTGGTGAGTCCAAAGTAACGATTAATTTTGTCTGGGGACAGATACGCTCAGTGGATCACGTAGTACTGTATGATCTTAAAGCGTGCATTGCGTGGCACATGTAGAGCTCCGGCTAGTACCCTCGCCCACTCCTTGTCAGACCAGTCCCGTCCTCTATCAGCCGTCCATTTGTCTCGCAAGCGCTGAGGGGAGAATTGTGTGTGTGTGCAGCGCTTGGGCAATCCAATGTATGAGGTGAGAGCCGTGTCCCATCACATGCAAGTATTGAATAAGTAGGTGCGTTGGCGGTTCCTCCGCTAGCGGTCCCCAGGCTCTCGTCAGTCTGTGCATCAGTTTCGCATGTGTCAGGAATTGCCCTGCCGGCAACCCAGTGTTATCTGCAAGTGTCTCGAAAGGGAGTAGCACGCCCTCCTCGTACAGGTCACCCAAACTTTCTAAGTCCGCCGCTCCCCAACTTTCCAGTAGTGGCGCCGTGAGTATCCCGGATCCCCAGGGCGTACCCAGTAGCGGCAGGTTAGGTGCGTACGGTTTCACTGCTGCAGTGAGTTTCAGGCTTCTCAAGAAGCACTTTCTCGCCACCTCCAGGTGGAGCTGGTTCTGTACATGGGACTTAGTCAAAGGATGAAACAACGCATGAACCTGCGGGACCGACATGATCGCCTCTGTCGTGGTCGTGTCACTCAAATTGCGCCCACTCAGCCAGTAAGCCACCCATTGCAGCTGTGCAGCTAGGTAGTACAACTCGTGGTTAGGGACCGACAGCCCACCACTATCAGTCGCAGCATGGAGGGTTTTCAGAGCCACTCTGGGTCGGTCTTTGTTCCAAATCAGTCGCCGATGCATAGTTTCGAGCTCGCGAAAGGTGCGAACCGGGACATAGACTGGCAGGTTTGTATAAAAATAAAGAAGCCTAGGCAAAACGATCGCTTTTGCCAAAGCTATACGGCTGGGAACATTCAGCGGGAGAGTGTTCCAGAAGGAAACTTGCGCTGTAAGCGAAGAAATCGCTCTAGTGAGGTTGCCTTACAGTAGGTCCGTGGGGTCGCGGTACACATGGACTCCCAGGTAACGGAACACTGTGGGGTACCAGAGGAGCCGCTCGCCCATTACCGTGACGTCGCACTCAGGGATGTCTGCCGCAAATGAGTACACCCCTGACTTGGCCCAATTGACACGCAACCCCGACATTTCGCCAAAGCTACTGAAAATGTCCGTGAGTGCGCGGGGAAAGCAGGTCAGATCCCTAACATAGAGCAATAGGTCGTCGGCATAGAGCGACACCGAATGCTTCCCATCCATCAACGGGATGCCCCAATTCTCGCCAGAGGCACGTAGCTGCGCCGCCAGTGGCTCCATCATGAGCGCAAAAATCAGGGGGGAGAGGGGACATCCCTGTCTCGTGCCCCTTCGGACACGAATCGGATCCGAGAAAAGTTTGTTCGTACGAACCCGCCCCACGGGTTCAGAATAGAGGAGTTCCACCATGCGGAGATAGGCCTCACCCAGCCCAAATTTCTCCAGCACCAGTGCTAGGTAGGGCCACTCCACCGAGTCGAACGCCTTTTCAAGGTCGAGAACCACGGAGCCCGAGTGAGGCCACCGGGTCACCGCCAGGCTCTGCACCCGGAACAACCGTCTAATGTTGTATGACGTGTTGCGGGTAGGGACAAATCCGTTTTGGTCTGCGTGTACTAGTGCAGGGACCAGAGGTGCCAATCTCTGGGCCAACGCAGATGCCAGGATCTTGTAGTCCGAGTTAAGGAGGGCAAGTGGCCTGTAGGACCCCACATTCAGTGCATCCTTACCAGGTTTCAAGAGTGAGATCACATTGGCCTCATTTAGGGACGAAGGAAGCGCTGCATCCCGTATCGCTGCCGCGTAGACTCGCAGCAACTCGGGAATGAGAATAGTGGAATACGCCTTATAGAACTCCGCCGGCAGACCATCGGGTCCGGGGGACTTGCCGTTCGAGAGAGAGTATATCACAGCACGGAGTTCTTCTGCAGTGAACGGCGCACTCAGTTCCTCACATTGCGCATTAGTGATCGTCGGCAATGGGAGGCCTGATAAGTACTCCGTAATCTCTGCTGCAGTAGCTTGTAGGCGGGTGCAGTACAAGGTCCTGTAGTGGCTCGCAAATGCCTCATGGATGGCCCTCTGGGTGTAAACCACTTCACCCTGCGCATTGCGGATCGACATTACTGGCATCGTTTGGGTGTCCCTCCGGACAAGCCAGGTCAAAAGTTTGCCAGCCTTATCTCCAGCATTATGCATGCGCGCGGAGTGTGCTGCATAATTCAAGTTCTTCAGCCTGTCAAGGAGCCGCGCGTGTTTTCCGCGATTATCTAGTAAGGTCGAGTCGTCTCCCTCCACTGCCTCCCGTTCGCCTGATAGTAGTGTCGTCTCTAGTTGTGTCAGTTCCCTGTCCACCTGGCGTCTCAATCCCGCCTGTGCTCCCAAACAATGACCTCTCACGACCACTTTGAATGCATCCCATTCAACCTGCGGGGTAGAGGCAGTATCAGTGTTGTCTTCAAAGTACTGCAGGACACGGTTCGAGAGTAGTTCCCGAAAGGGGGCGTCCAGCAAGACATCGGGCTGGAGGCGCCACGTGGGTACCGGCGGGTGCGGGCGCACCCAGGCAAAGTCAAGTGTGTGCGGATTGTGGTCCGAATGAGTGCGGCCCAGGTACTGGGAGTCAGTGACTAAGGATAGGAGATCGCTGGTCAGCATGAACCTATCGAGTCTGACATGCAGTGCGTGAGCGCCCGAATAGTACGAGTAAGTCCGCGTGGTAGGGTTGCGGCTGCGCCAAGTGTCAGTGAGATCCCATTGTGTTGCCCAGTCAGCAAACGCGCGCGACGTACCGTGCATCGTCGCATTCGCCAAAGGAGGGGTGGACCTATCTAACAAAACATCAAGGACACAATTATAGTCGCCACCTAGCAGAAGCGGTGTCCCCGGCCATGCTGCAAGTGTCGTCGACAGGTGTGTGAGGAATCGTCCATGATCGACATTGGGAGCATAAATAGATGCTATTGCTATGTGTTGGCCATCTAGGTTGCCCTGAAGTAACACATATCTGCCTTCCTTATCTATGGTGCTATGCGTCATGGCGAAAGGGACCCCCGGGCGAATCCAAATGAGAACCCCACGCGAGAAAGCCGAGTAGCCTGTAGCATATATCTGCCCCCTCCAGCGGCGACGCAGTGTGTGTGTGTGTCTCTGGTTCCGTCAGGTGCGTCTCCTGCAATAGCGCTATCTGTACCTGGTGTCGCTTGAGGTACGAGTACACCTGATAGCGACGTGAGGGGGTATGCATACCGCGGACATTCCAAGTGCAAAATTTACCCACTGCCATTGTAACAGTTCACCTCTACCACCCAGTGCCCCCACCCACCCACTGCACCACAAATGACATCCCGCCAGTTCAGAGCGTCACAAAATGTCTCGCATGTCGTCCATTGGTTCGCATCCGCACTCCTACACACATTAGGGGGGAAGGGTAATTCGCACCAGTCCTGTAACCATAAAACACATAATAACAATGCCAAAAGGTCGACTGCAAAACATGCAGCCGTCCAAACGCTCCAATGAGCACTAACTGTTCGTAAGTTCAAATAACAGAAGGGGGGTTCACTAAGCACGTATGTTAAATGTACTTGTGATACATGCAGTAATGACATGGGCACTCCTCCCGTGCCACAGGCGTCCAAAGTCGCACTGCCCAATGTCAGTAGAGGCACACTGTTCCAGGCGCTATCAAGACGGCAGCGGTCCCGCAGTCGCTACAGTCAGTTCACATGCAAGGACTTACCAGCGGGGGTAGCACACCTATATCCCCCTCCGAGGCCCACCAGAGTCAGCACCCCTTGTAGTAGTGGGCCACCAGCCTGCTCAGCATTCAGGGCTTGTGTGTCCGAGCTCGGGCTTCTTTCCAGTGCCCGCCGGGCCTACGCAGCCGTCTCCCCGAGGCACAAAAAAAAATACAAAATAAAAATTGTAGGAGCACCAGGGTCGCAGGGAGGCGCGGTGCCCTTCTCCACAACAGCCAGTGAGTCCGCAACAGTGCTAATGAAGCAAATCAGCTGTTTGGGGTGTGACATCAGGGAGTTCAACCGATACCTGTGAGTCCGGCAGGCCATACATATATTCATCATCACTCCCCACGGCGCCAGGACTGGCACCCGCGGCTGGGGCATCCGGTTAAGTTCCACTGATTTCTGCCACTCTGCGGATAGCCTCTCGTTGCTCCTCAATGCGGTGTTCAGGGGTAGGGCCGATGTTCGCCTCTGGGTGCACCGAGCTCGCCGTTGAGTGTCTTCTGCGCCGGCGCCGTCGAGCACCTCCTCCACGACGGGATCTCGGGTCAGGGACGATTCCCGAGTCAAGCCAGGTCTCGGCAGCCTCCGGGGTGTTGAAGAAGTATGTTCTGTCCTGTGCTACAACCCGTAGGCGGGCAGGGAATAGTAGTGAGTATTTAAGTGCCATGCGGCGGAGTCGCTGCTTGACGTCTAGGAAGGAATGCCGCTGCCGCTGCACCTGGATTGTATAGTCCGGGAAGAACATAATCGTGGCATTGTCCACTCTGACCTCCTCCAGCTTTCTAACTTCCCGCAGAACAGTGTCCCGATCTCGATAGTTCAGCACTCGAATGAGCATGGGCCGAGGGTTGGAACCTTCAGGGGGGGGTTTGGATGGCACGCGATGAGCACGCTCTACCACAAAGTGCTGCGAGAGGGTACCTTGCGGGAGAATGCCCCTGATCCACCGCTCCACGTGTTCTGGTGCCTCCCGGGGCTCCCACCGTTCCGGCAGACCCACAATTCCGGATGTTGTTCCGCCTCACCCGTCCTTCCGCATCTTCCGCACGATCCTCCAGGAATTCCACCCTGTTAAGAAGGCTCTGCACATGTTTATCCATCTGGGTTATTTTGGGGGTCAGGTCCGTCACTGTGGTCTCCAGCGTCGTCGTCCTCTCAGATAGTTTTTTGTGATCCGCTCGGAGATGCGTCATGTCTATAGCCACGCTATCAATTTTAGACTCTAAAGTGGCGCGGGTCAGCTGCATTGATTCCTCGAGTCTTTCCATGGCCGCTAGCATCGTATCCAGCTTGGAGGCAGTGTGATCTATCTCCGTCTGCTTCGCCATTTTACCCTTCACCTGCGCGTTGCCTGTTACAGCTCTCGTTTTAGGTCCCCCCGACATGAGCAGTTGCGACGTGGCAGGGCAGAGGAATAGCGCAAAGAGTCCCGCTGTGGCACAAGTAAGTCAGGGCCCGTAGGAAGGGGGAGGGTCAGTGCAGGTCCAAGCAGGCCTGGTAGGGGTTACAGCTCCCTCACGTGCCTCATGGATACCGCTGCCAGTCTCAAGCGGTTCGACGTTAAGGTGGGACGCTCCGCGCGTGAGCCAGCGCCAGGGCAAGATGTGGCCAGGTTCCGCTGTTATCTCCGCGTGTCAAAGCAACGGGGGGAAGAAGCGCTGCACGCAATGTGTAGGGTTCAAGCGCTTTGACAGTCCAGGGTTAGTGGCGCATTCAGGGGTACCCCCGCAGCAGGTCAAGCCTTCCGGCATCGTCAGGGCAGCACTTATTCTCGACCCCCTCCACAGTGGTGGTCTCACCAATGCCCCGGCAGGACGTCAATGGGGGGGGAGGGAGGGACCGCCGCGATGTTTCGATGCACTGGTCTTCCCACTACGCTCCAGTCTGCCGCACGCGGCTCCGGGGCACTTCCGTGGCACCAATGTCCGCAACTCACCACCTCCGCTCTCGTCGTCACGCGGAACCACCGGTCGGCGTTGCGCTGGTCTCGGCTGTCCCCAGCGTCACACAGTGCCACCAGGCCTAACGTGTAGGCCGCGCTTGCTGTCTCAGGCAGTCTCCCCTCGCAGTGTTGGCAGCCCCAGGTACTTGATCCTCCGCCTTGGCGCTGGTAGGTGTGTGGGGGGCTGTGTGGGTATGCCCCGCCTTGCTTCCCACCCCTCCTGAAGCAAGCGACCACGGCCCTCAGTTCCGGGCCTGTGCTGTAGGCCTCATCCCCGGACTCGGGTGAGTTCAATGGGCCGGCACTGGGTGCCCCGTCAGAGAGGCCACAGATGGATCCCCGCGACGGCCTGTACCCGGGTGGCGGAGAAGGCACTCCAAGTACTCCCAGGTAGGCCGCGGGACGTACCACTCGGCTGCCGTGGCGGGGGGGGGGCACCTCCACTCCGATCCGGGCACCCAGATTCCACCGCTATGCAGGTCAGCAGGGGCCGGACTTGCTCCGCCACTCCGATCGCTGGGTCGGTCCCTCCAGGGATGGTGGCGGGTGGTTCCGACAGCGCCCAGATGCCGTCAGGGGGTGCAGGTAGCTGTCCGGTCCGTTGGGCCCAGAAGGCCTGTTGGATCCCCGGCCTCGCCTAATTTCTCGCGCCGGTCCGCAAGGGGCTTCGACCGGGCAGGGAGCGTTCGCTGCCACCGGAGCGGCCTGGAGTGAGTCAGCTCTCTCAAACTCCGGCAATCAGCAGTAGAGTGCACAGTGGCCACCCGATGGTAGTTTCAGAGTGCTGCGGGCAATAATAGGCGGAGAAATGGCCTGTGGCAGGGGAGTCTCTCACGGAGCTCTACCCAGGCACATCTGCCGCCATTGCGTGCTTAGCCACGCCCCCTAGCATTTTTCACGTATCTTAATTAAAAAGAAAGACATCCCACATTATTTCAGCCATTTCATGCATCTGCATTGGGTTTTTGAAAGGAACACTTGAGACAGAAGTGGGCAGAAGTGGTGGATTTTATTAAGTAAGGCATCAGATACAAAATGACTGTAATCCAAATAACAATCCTCTCCTGACTATCACACAGACCACCCTTAAGACTCAACCTGAACAATGTGCCAGGACAGTCCTTTATTATGAGCTCCAGTTGTTCTGTCACTTCACAGCAGGTCATAAAAGTAATCCAGGCCTTGTCCTAGCTCCCAGATCGATATTCCTGTCCCAAGCTCCGCTGCAAGCTCCAATCTGAGCTGGATGGACTAGAAGGAAAACATACAGATTGTGTTATGAATATTTATCTAGATAAAACGATGATTATTGTAAAATTATACAAGGTAGAAAGATGCTAAGTGCAAGAAGAAAAAAACAATGCAGCTAACTGTAAGGACTGGAATTGCATGCTGAGCGATAACTTCTTAATCACAACAGAGGTTTCTTAGTGGTACTTTTCAATCATCTCAGAGAAATAAGTCTGTAGGGATTCTTCTCAGTCAGACCTTTGGGGAGGACTACAGTGCAAAAACTGACAGTCTTGAAGGTACAGATACTTCCACGGCAGTGCAATTCAACTCATATCCTAATTTGTCAGACTTGAAGCAGCAAATTCCTTTTGGGATAGTGGTTAATTAGAAGCTACCTAGAGCATACTGAAAAATAACAATAAGGAAAAAAAATCCATCTTGAGGGATGTACCTAAAAGAAATGTCAGGTGGTCATGAGGTACATGTTGGACACAAAAGAGCCAAGCCTCCGAGGTAGGCAGGTGGAGATAACTAGGAGGGCAGTCACAGATGAAAGTAAGGCCTTGTGGCAAAGAAGAGGTGGACGAGGGTGAACTGGTGTGAGCACTTACACTGTACCTCTGCGGTATGTTTAATTTTTTGATTGGCACCCACTCCCACTCCCTCTCACTGCAAATTCATTTTGTGATTGCCCTCTGCATCATGTGATGCCGATCCACTCACTGTCAGTTTTGTCATTTTAGGCCTGGGTTGACAGTGCAGCTTTCAATATACATAGACTGGGATTTGGGTCTTCTTCTTTAACCCATTGGCTTTGTTTGGCCAGCCTCTATTTGCCATTGGCTTAAAACTTTGTCAATTACGTCTTGTCTCATCTCAGTGGGAAAGGTATGTATTAATAAGAACAATGTATTCATTAGCAAAGCAAGGACCAACCTTGGAGAAAAAAAACTTACCACAACCTGTTTCTCGAAAAGGCAAGGAGTAGTTTCGAACATGGTTCAAAATGGCTGGCAAACATAAAATGGTACAGCGAATGCTAACTTACATAGAATAATGCACAAGCAAAGATAACAAAAATTTTTTTATTCCCACAAGTAGGAGGGGGAGGAGTGATTTTATGCACTGAAAGTGTGCATGTCTGTTTGGTTGACCGTCCTAGGCCGGCCAAAATGACATGCGCACTTTGATATCTTCAGGCTGTTCCTGGGAGATATCATCAGTGCTCAGGGCCACAGGCTCCCTGCTGGAGCTTTAAAATGGCCCACTCCGCCTAATCAAAGCGTTTCTTTCATGTTGGGAGTAACTGCATGAGAGAAGCGCTCATGCTGGGAGTAACTGCACGAGAGAAGCGCTCATGCTGGGAGTAATTGCACGAGAGAAGTGGGGGTTTGCTAAGGGAGTCTGGGAACCTGTGCTCCTGGGGATTGTAGTAACACGGCGCAGAGAGGGAGTAGAGATCGGGTTGCTGGCAGCGAAAGGTAAGTGTGTTTTCTTTTTAATAATTTTTTTGCCGCGTTGGCCCCCCCAAGTCGAATTGGCAGCAGCCGCTGCTGATCAAATGCTACTGGCTGTTTGGCTGTATCCTTCGGTTTCCACTTACATGCTTGCATTGAACTGCTTGTCGAACTACTTTACAATCATAGCCCACTTTATTTGAAATAGAAACTTTATTTGAAAGAGAAACAAATCAATACAGACTGACATTTATTTCTTGACTAGCTTTAATGTGCACGCATTAGAAAACACTGAATTTGCCAATGTTCGTTTCTTATAGTTTATTCTGCTTAGCTGTGTAACACATCTGGTGCTGTAGTGATCAAATACCAAAATGTGTTTACCTCTACGCCTCCTCAATGTTGAGGCTATATTTACAGTGTCTAAGGATCAGAGATTGGTCTGCTTAATAGGAGCACATTCCTGGTTCACTAGTTTGTGTCGTCAAGCTCATGTGTCATGACTGCATGGGTAAAGAGTAATCAGGGAAAACTGAAGGGCCTTATTTGACAGCAGAAACAGGTCACTACTGCCCGGACAATAATGCAGTGGCCTTGCTCTTCCTAAACCCTGAAATCATTCGTCTCAAGCCTTCTTCTATGGAAGAAGGTTTCCATAGCATCTTGGGGTTTTAATTTGGTAGAGAGATTTTCCATAATTACATTTTGATAGAAAATACATTCTATTTGGTTTTCTAATCTAATTACAAATTAGACTAGAATGATGAAATAAACTGTGACTGCAGAAAATGTTTGATTATATGGGAAGATCTCCCAAGAAATGTCTTGATTTGCATACATAAGGGCCTATTCCAGGTGGGCCAGTGGGCCACTTTACAGCTAAAAACTGCAGTTTTCAGCCAAAACAGGATCACAAGTCACCTGCAAAAAGCCAGTGGGAACAGACATGGGAAAACGGATGTAATTTAGGAAAGTTGCAGAAAGCAGTGCATTGACTCTGTTTTCATTCCTGATGTTAAATCTCACCAGAGTCTTAGTACCGTAACACCAGGTGCCATATTATTGCACCTAGTTCCCAGGCCTCTAGTCATCAGCCCCCTAGTAAAGTTTGCTGCAATACCTATGAATACTTAGCTAGGGATTAGTTCTGTACAGTAATACTGAACTGTATCATCTATTATAAATAAAGTACATTTCAATATTAATTTATAGAAATAAAGATGGAATTATTGTACCTTTGATTAAGTGATCATTTATATATTCGTACCCCAGTCTTCTGACATTAAATTCTATTTTGATACTTAAGGTGGTTGTAATGAGTAAGTTATTTGCCATCGGTAATGCTTCTGGTGGATACTCTATCTAACTGCAGTTTCCTCACCTTGTGAATATTACCCTGTAGGAGAGTAGGGTCTGCTATCCTATGGTCACCCCAAATTTTTGCTTTTTGCTTCACTGGTTTTCGACTTACTGAGGCTGTGGGCCTGCTAATCAGACCCCCAGCCTGCTGTTCTCTCTCTAAATTAGTAATACATGTGCTATAGGTACATACCACAATTGGAAATGGACTCCATGTCAGCCCCTGTACCATGCACTACAGGTGCTCAGGGCATAGGTGCCACCAAGGCCTACCAGGGGCTGCAGCATATCTTTTGCCACCCCTGGCTGGTTCTTAAATTGACACAACTGGCTGATCACTCAGCTGGGGCAAGATGGTGTAATCACCTCTTGCTTAGATATAGTATACCTATATCTAAACCTATATCTGGACACATATAAACCGGTGAGCCACTCCTATGGAAGGCCTTATCAATCCTGGAGGCAGAGTGCGTGGTTTAATGTGAGATGGAGCTCTAGCATGAGCTGAGCCTGTCTGCAGCTGTCGGGAACAACTTCCTAAGCTGTTCCAGGATAATGCCATACCATATACTATTAAGTGCATTATAATCCTCGCGGTTATATAGCAACTTTGGTTTGGCTTTATCAAAACATGTCGTGTAAGGTGTCATACGATTTGGAATACTATCCCCTCGCCAGTTCTGGTGACGGGGATAGCATTCCACCCCTCTAGAGGGAGAAGACATGTTACTTTACTGAAATGCGGTTGATTTTTAAAAGAGCCTCAGATCCACAAAATGGATGCTTCTGCCACAGACACGGGTCTGACCCCCTGCAGCTGATCAAAACTCAGCCAAGGGGGCCTGGACAAAGGGTTTCCTGTCGCAGGGAGGTGTCCCACCTCCCCAGACAGGAGATAGTGGATTGTAGCAGGGAGGTTTGAAAGAAACCAGACACTGCATGGGGAACACAAGGCTTCCTCTTGCATAATCCGGCCAAACCGGTTCTGGGGCACACCAGCCCCCGTCCCAGCGCGGCCTGGATCAAAGGAAAGGGGTGTCCCCACCCCCTTCCTGGGTCCCACCCATAGGAGGGGACCTAGCAGGTAATCCAGCCCCCTAGATTGGTATAAGAATGGGAGCAGTGCCAATGCACTTCAGATTATCCTGATGAAACATAAGAAACGAAACTCTGGACCCTTCGACATCCTACTCAACGTAGAAGACTGAAGAATCTCCCTTGTGGTCAAGGAGTGACCACCCTGTGCAAACAGGCACCCTCCAGCACCTCGACGTCTGCTTTGTTGCAGTTCCCGCCGGAACTCGAGTGACAGAGATCGACGAGATCAAGCTTGCCTGCCTTCTTACAGCCCGATCCACAGTCCCTGCAGAGCTGAGACCCGTGGAGGCGACCGGAAGCGTGGGGCACGCCATCTTGAAAAGACCCCGAGACGCTGACCGTGCACCTCACGAGTGACCCTCGAAGCTGTACACCGGGGTTTGAGAAGCCCCAACCCTGAGCCACTCTTGCACCGAAGTTCACCCCTCTACACTCGACGAGTGCTGCGTGGGGCCCTTATGCTTCTTTTGGCTCAACGCGTTGGCCCGGTCACTTGCCAGCTGGCTTGTGGCCCCTGTGCCGACGAAAACCAAAATACGACTTGTGATTCTGGTTGCTCCAGATTTGCACCCACTCCCCTGAAAAGGAGTACCTACTCTGACCCTCCTGGTCCGAGTGAGAAGCAATCTTCCAGTTCCGCGTGGATTGCTTTTGCCAAGTGTTGTTTGCTCCAATCTTGAAGCCGACAGCGCCGACGGTGAGAGCCTACCTGGGACAGCTCGTGACACGCTCCTGGATGTCGCAGATGCCCCAGAGCCCACGTGGCAGCGGAGAGAAGCTCCTCGACAACCACCTGATTGCGCCCAACATTGCCTGGTTCCGTCCTGGTTCCACCCTGGTCACTGCTGAGTGACCCAGACTCTGTCCCCTCTGCTTTCAGGTACTTTACGACTCTGATCCACCCTTGGATCACACCGGACACTTCTCCTTCACATCGCCTGCAGCATCTTCAGCTTCAAGCACCCAGAACCTGCACGACGAAACCCGACGTCACTTCGACCCTATGCACCCGCTTCCTGTGGGTGAGGTAACATTGCAACGCCGGTGTTCCCACACTGGTACACACCTCTAGGGTCTGTGTCTAAAGTTTTGTCCTTCTAGGTTCAGCGGAAGTATCCTAAAACTCTGTTTGTGTAACTTTTACGCACCATTGACTTGCATTGGTGCATGCGTGTGCTTTAAGCACTGCACCCGAATCCCGCGGGCTTTTCCCGACTTCAGCATTGCTTGTCCCGACTGCTCCCAGCGATTCCCTAGGCCCTAGGCCTAACCACTGTTCGATTGGTATCTCTTATACCACTTTCTTAATATATGGCCTGAGTGGCCCCTCGCCCTCATCCATAATTGTGCAACTTTGTATGTTATACTGTGCTTTTGATTTAACGCTTGTGCCCCTTTGTTCATAAAGAGTACTGGGGATTATTTGTAGAAATAAATACATATATTTTTATAATATATACTTGTGTGGTGTCCTTTCATTTGATATTACAGGACTGTGATTGGTAAAACAGCTCGCTTAACACGACCTCTTGAGTTTAGCCTTTAAGGCTGCTTAGTCTATGCTACCATTAAGATAGCTTGTCTACAAGGTTGACTTACAACCAGACACCATAAGGGATAGTTGGACTGATACAAGGTGGTTCCAGAATTGGAAACATCATATATCAGGCCAACTTCTCACATACCCGAGGTGTCAAACTGGATTTGGCAACTTTTAGAGCAGTACACCTGAGCACCGGTGAGTGGTATCGTGTGGCTCTGCCGCCGATGTCTCCCACCAGAAGTAACGAGTGGAGCCATATGTAAGCTCAACCCATGCGCACTGACGTCAGATGCTCTCTTAGGCTCTTCGTGCCCTCAGATATAGAGCCCAGATGCAGACTGGCAAGGCAAATGTGCAGATCCTTACACTGGGACTTTTTTTTTTTTTAGATGGGAAAGAGTCCAGTTCACAGAACAAGGAGGTGGGTCTGTAATCTGTGGTCAGATAGAGTATTCACCAGAAAGAGCATTACCGCAGGTAAGTAATTTGTTCTTCTGATGGATAGTCCTACCTGCAGATTTCGCACCTTGTGGGATACCATAGCAGTACCCCCCCATGTGGTGGGTCAGTGAATTGGCTAATACCAAAAAGTGCTGAAGGATTGAGAGAGAAAAATGCCCAGCTCGACAGACTGGATTACTAAGGAAGTTGTGCTTCATGAACACGTTTACCAATGCCCACATAATCGCCAGACAAATCTCCAGAAGAGGCACTTCTTGTGTCAATGTAGTGGTAGCAGCTTTGGTGGAATGAGCCCGTAGTCAATTGCCAGAACCGATTTCAGCGGGCTATGGGGCAAGCAGGAGCTATTGAGCCAAACTGTGGGGTTGAGGCCTGTTATTCCTGATGCCGGGGGCCTGACTTGCTGCGGGTCCAAAGCAATTGGGCCATGTTCTCCTTCAGCACTTGACTCTCACTAGTAGCTTGGGTCGAGAAGCAAAACAATTATTGGAGTGGAGGTAGATGCAGTGGAGTGATCACAGGATCACAACTCAAAATACTTTCAATAGCAGCAATAAATGACTGTCAGATAAATACTTGATTATATGAAAAAAAGGGCATTTATATGCGAAAATAAAGTGAAATACAGCATACGCAAACAATACACAAAGTCCCCTGGGATGAGGGCTCTAGTGTTCGATAGGTAAGTCACTGAGTTCCACTTTCTTCTCACTAACAGTAGAGGTTATTCCCCAATCACTATAGGCGACATTCAGGTTAAGCACTAACAGGAGTACAAGTCTCAGGAGCCCCCTTCCGACTCTTCCAAACTTCAAAAGAGTTCCAGTGCCTGAAGCACTATGCATTCATGACAAGTTTCTGAAGGGACTTCGAGTCCTACGATCAGTCTTACCCACTCCTCCAGGGATTGTGAGACCTGAGTTTTTGGGAGCATATCACTCACAGATGTTGCGGAGAGTTGCAGTGGCTGCTGTTGGTGAGTAGCATTCACGGCTCTTCAGGGGCCGAGGTGCTTCCTCTGGTGAGACAATAAATTCCCCACAGGTAGAGTGGTCAGTTGCTCCTGTTCCGCCCCTCAGTATGGGGCTTGGGCCTACATGAGTCATCAAGGCGCCCTCTTCTCTCAAGGATGGCTGACACCAGGCAATGTCCCTTGTCCTCCCTTGTGGCCCCCTCTGGCATACGGGGTCATCAACCTTACTCAGCACGGGGGCGACAGCCCTATCAGCACAGCAGTAATTCCCTCTTCATGGTGCTCCACCCACCCTCTGGTTTATGGGGTCTCTGACTTCACTCCATGCACGAGCTATGGTCTGATTGTCATGGCAGTAATCTTCATGGCAGCCCCCTCTGGCAGACGGAGTCGTCGACATCCCTGCACACAGACTATGAGACAATTGGCACAGCAGTAGATTTCATGGTGGCCCCCTCTGGCATATGGGGATGCCAACTTCAGTCAGCACACAGGTTGTGGCCTGATCGGTACGGCAGTAATCTTCACTGTGGCCTCTTCTGTCACATGGAGTTGCCGACTTCCCTCTGCACAAAGGCAACAGCCTGTTCGGTGCAACCAAGGTCAACTTCGTGGTGACCACCTCTGGCATACAGGTTTCCAACTTGAATCTACACCCTGGTTCACTCCGTACAGTAGCCATCTACTCACACCTTGCTAAAGGGACCCACTCACCAGGACCCCTCTCCCCCCCGGACCTCGTTACCTCCAAGCGCTCTCCTCTTCCTCACAGGGCAGACTGGTCTTGTCAATCAGGCAGGCACTGGTGTTCCAGGGTCAGGTGGTCTTGGATGTCACTTCACCCAACTAGAAGACTGTCAGGTCTTAGCACCCAGCCCTGGTCACAAGCAGAAGTGTAGCAGGGCTTAGCCTTCTCGCAAAGCCTGGCTGGCTGCTTGATAGTTGACAATTTTGGGAGCCTCAAGCTTCTCTTCTTATAGTCCATTTCCAGACATAAATGTGATTTAGGGGCTGAGTCTATAACGTTGTGTTGGGGGTCTACTTCCCCTTGAAGTGCCCACTCCTCTGCCCTGCCTTTCCTCCAGAAATCACTGTCACAACCGGAGCTACTCCAAATCTGATAGTGCCACAATACAGGCCATGGGAGAGACTAGAAGTTCACGCTTGGGTGTCAGCCACAATGATGCATGCCTCAAAAGGTTACCGCAGGGACAGAACCCTACTCTGTATGATTCTCTTATCAGCTCCTACTCTTTACTGAGATGCGCCCAGGCTCCTTTTCAGGGACTTTTCCCTGTATTAAAAAGCAGCCTTTGAAGTGTACTGAAGAGCCTGGCTCTTCTTTCTACAGTGTGTGTCCCAGCCAGCTCACAGAAATACTGCAATCCACAAGTATGTCTGGTGGGATGCGCTACCTCCACATGCTCCTCCAGTCAGCCCTGGGTCTCCCTAAATGGAACCCAGAGTCCTCCTTGTATTGCACCATTCACAGGCACACATACACACAGCACATGCATACAATACACAGGCTGAACAGTGCTACATACTAACTTGATGTAGGCCAGTGGTGAGTTGAGCACACAGAAGCAGAGCTTTACATGAGTGAGCCTGTAGGCCTCATCTAGTGACACAGGTAAAACGGCCAGTTCACTTCTACTGATCACTTCATGGTATGATGTAACCACCGCACTCATGCTGCGTAGCTCCCAGCTAACGCGGTAGCCTTTCACCATTGTTATGTTATATTATGTTAGTCACTCTTTTATAGCACGCAAATCACCCTGGGGCATCTCGACGCTGCCTAGAGAAACGTCACTGGAGCGGGGTCCTGGGCTGTAGTAATCTAATACAAGAAGGCCTTTAGGTGTTTCCTGAAGGTTTCATATGACGGAGTATCCCTCAGGGCCTTAGGCAAGCTGTTCCAATACTTGGGCGCTAGGAAGGAAAAAGCTCTGCCTCCAGTACGATTCAGACGGATGCGAGGGATCTGAAGCAATTGCAGGGAGCCAGATCTGAGATTGCGGCCTGGAATGTGTTTTTTCAGTTTCTTTTGTAAATAGTGCGGGCCTCGGCCATTTAACGCACTGAATGACATACAGCAAATTTTAAAGATGGATCGTTTTTTTACCGGTAACCAGTGCAGTTCTTTTAGCAGAGGTACGGATGGGGAGCCTGCTGGCATATTTAGGATCATTCTGGCGGCGGTATCTTGAATGACCTGTAGTTTATTTAGTAGTGTCACACCCACCTCGGCCAGCAAGGCATTTCCGTAGTCCAAGCGGCTGATCACCATCGCTTGGACTAGCATTCTACGATGGGCAGTCGGCATATAGGGAAGGATTTTTCGAAGTAATCGTAAGCTGTAATAGCAGGAACTCGTTATGGCTGCTACGTGATCCTTCATTGACAACGACTGATCCAGTTTTACGCCCAGATTGTTAACACTGTGCTTGGGGATGGGGGCAATGCCCAACTGCGGGGGCCACCAATCATTGGACCAGACTGCTGAGGCATTTCCCAGTAACATGACTTCCGTTTTACCTGGGTTCAGCTGGAGACAGTTGTTAGTTATCCAGTTGGATATCGCCAATATACCATTGGAGAAACGGGATTTGTCAGATTTTGGATTGGGGCCGATGGTAAACAGCAGCTGGGTGTCGTCAGCATATGAAATCATTTCAAAACCCAGGGCTTCTGCTGCTTTTGCCAAAGGGGCAAGGTGGTAGCGCTCTGGGTGGCCCTTCCGGTCCAACAAGAGCGTAAGTCATGAGACAAGTCTATGTCAAGGTACAAAGGCACGATCTGTGTGCCCCTTCAGACCAATAATCAGCACCCAGGGGCCACATACCATAGCAGCTGGGGCACTCATGGCAGGGGTACATGTCTGTCACCATGCAAGGGACTTTTCGTGTTCCAACACACTGTCATATCTGAAAACCATATTGAAAGTCACCGTAGAGTTCCATGATCGTGTGAGAGTGTATTTGGCATTTATCCTGTAGCAAGTGCACGTCATGGGCAACTCAACCATCACACTCGGGTGGACCCAATGGGCATTTACTTGGCTGCCTGTATCGAGTGCACGTAATGCGCGGCTTCTCTCTTGCTCCTGGAGAATGTACTTGGCATATATCCTGGCTACCTGTAACCAATGCGTGACACAGATGACTTCTCTGTTGCTCCTGGGTGGCCACTAGCTATCAAAGTCTCAAATCTGTCTGGCACTGCCAACTCATGATGACAAAGAAGTGAATTTATTTTATAGACTAAGAATTAGGCTACAGACTCAATTGCTCTTTTGCGATGGTTTCTGTCTTAACATAACACATTCTTCTAACACTTACTACCTATCACCTCAGCTAATTACTGTGTATACATATTCAACACTTGTTGGGTTAGACCATGAATTATCTACCATGGTTGCTTAGCACTGCACCAATTGATAGTTTTGGTTGCTCCTTTATTGCCTTTAGATTGTACTTCCTGGTGGCCAAACAATACCACGAGGAGCTTGGCTTTTGTCAATTTTAGGATGACTGTGTGTTGCCCCATCCGGAACAGGATTATGAAACGGGAATCGGTAACTCTACAGCAGCAACTTTGACAAAGAGAAAAACCTACATATGAACAAAGGATAGACATTCCACAGATTTTGGAGCACAGCAAGGGACTGGATTCAAGCTTCCAAGTGCTCCAGGGACTCCTTTTGTGGGCGAAGTGAGCTTGAACGCTGTGTCCCAATGCACCCTGGGCACCTCATTCCTGCCCCTTTATGCCCCAAATTTGAAGGGTGGAGTAAAAGAGGTCTCCTGCACTGGTAAGACAGCTCATGGTGTGCAGTCGGAAAAGGACCCAGGACTCTCAACTGTACGGTTAGAGCTCGCTCTGCCCACTAATCACCCTGGAAATCTGATTACAGCGCCTTTCTGCCCAGAGTACAAATCACGACCTACCAGACTGTTGGAGAGTGCGGACGTGAACAAGAAGGGGCCATGCGCTGCGGTGAGTGGAGCTAAGGGGAGATTTACACTGAAAGCAGCTGAGGCTCCCTGATCCAGACTGGAGAAAGGTGATGAACTTCTTTACAAAACAAGATATCGAGGATAAGACTTGTTGAAGCCATTTTAACCTAACCCTCCCTTATGGCCAGCAGAGCAGCTCTACACCCTGTCCACCAATATGGCCGACACTGTAAGAACTTGTCATAGAAAGAGACTTAAGAGTAAATTTTGGTGGCCATCTTTGACTGGTGCTCTTTGTCTTCTCAGATTTACACCCTGTCCACCACAATGGCTGACGCCAAAAATATATAGTGATAGAAATAGGACTGGTGAGTACATTTGTAAGGCGGCCATCTCTGACTGGTGTTTTTTTACTTACCCCGGCATAAATTTAAAAAAAGCTGTGAGTGCACTGGGTCAAAGCATCCAATCATCTTAATGTTACAAACGAGTCAGACACATTGCAATAAGCATATACAGAGAAGAACCTTGCATCATACAATAGCCTCTGGAAAAAAAATCGAAGCATCTACACTACCTGAAACTGCACAACATTTGTTATCCTACAATAGCTCATCCCACTTATCGCCCATCTGCAGATTAAAGAAACACGATTTTCAGAGGATAGAAGTGATGCCACTGATGGTGACAGTAGCGCCACAAAAATGGTTGCAGTACGTCGAGTACGAAAGGCAAAGTTCTAGTTCTTTTTCCTAATTGAAGGGAACCAACTTTGGACTCACTAATAAAGAAAGATGGTGGGCCTCAATAGTATGAATCTGCTCACTCTGTCCCCCTCCGAAATTAACTTGCTCAGAATCAACTACCCACCTGACATCCAGATATGGGGCAAAGAAATTCAAACATAATATCTGAAGGAGCAACCCCGAAACTCTTATATCTGACTCCTATTTTTGACTCCCAAAAGGAGCCATTAAGACAGACACGGGACGCACTGCTAAATTACGAATGCGTTTTACTCCCTCAATGCTGTTAATAACACACAGAACATCCCCTATGGTCTCAAACTCCCAATAACACCCTCTCCGTTACTCAAAGTGAAAGCTACTCTCAATTTTTCCAAATGGCAACATGCTGATCCTAGCAGCGGACAATGACCTACAAGATTTTGATTCGATTTTTAGTGACCTGAAAAGGAAAGTAGCAGCCCCAGCAGAACCTCCTATTTACCCGTCTCATAATTCAACTCCTATTCATCACCTTACACCTAATAACACCGCCCACAGAACTATACCCAATGGAATTCATAGCCCGGCAGTATCCACAGCTTCACAGAGACTCCAACCAGACCCTTCTACAAACAGCCCTGCAGAAAACACAACCTTTCAGAGAATCCAACTAGACCCTTCTACAATCAGAGCTATCAGCCCAAGGAGCTGAAATCCAAAAACAGGAAGCGGGTCAGTGCCTAAGAAACACCCACCAGACAATGAGCAGGTGATAATAACTTCTTTGAGGTACACAAAACCAAACGTAAAGCCTCTCCTAGTCAACAACTAACAGGGAGACCAGGATCTCGGGCACACCAACAATTATGGAGAAGGAAATAACACTCTCCCACATGGAGAAACTCAAAACTTCAACCAGGAGACCCACAATCAGGGGCACAGACATTGACGACGACTCCACACTACTAAGAGGAAGGCAGGGCTCCCCAAACCCTGGGAAGAGACTTTCCCTTCACTCAGCCAATCATAGAGCAGTCTACCTAACAACTCCCAACCCGGCTGGATACCAATGAGAGAGCAGTAGCCCTGTAGATCCCAATGGACAGCCTTAACTGAAAAAGCTGGACACAGGACTGGCAAGCTCCTCATAGGGAAGAATACCACAAAAGCAAAAACGAAGGCAGGTTACCAGAGTCCGCAAACATTCACACAGAATGCTAATGTAGGCAGTCACAAGACTCAGCAAACAGTTGCACAGAAAGTTAATGAATGCGGTCAGTGCCCAACACAAAAACTTCCCGTAATCAAAATCAACAACAACCTGCAACTACTCAGGGCAGACAGAGAATGGGTGAAGAAGAAAGTCCTCATGATTATTTTCACCCTTGAGAAGATGTACACACTTGCTAACACTGACTCACATCCAGCAGAAATCATATCTACAACAGCAGACTCAACTCCCCGAGACAACAAGCTTCACCAGCTGAAAAGAACAAGCAATCACCTCTCTGAAGAAGAGGTGAATTTTCTGCTAATATTCTGCAAGGGCACTCAGAAAACCTCTCCAGACACAGCTTCCAATATATCAATCGTCAAGGCCTCCAACTATGAAAAAACAGAGATACAACCCCCTACAAGTCAATTACAACAACCTGATCTCAATTGCAATCAACACATTTTCCACCACAGCAACACAGAAAAAAGTTACAAACCTGAAATGCATGCTGCACAATTGCAGAACAGCTGCAAAACACAGTACAGACATAGCAGATGTGATCATTGCACATGATTTGGACATTCTCTTCCTGTCTGAAACCTGGCTCAACCCAAGAGCAGCTCCAATACTAGACCGTCTCATTCCACCAGAATTTGCCATTTTACGTCTAGACGGCACTTTGAAGCGGGCGGGGAGGGCTTGCTATAATCTATAGAAACTCCCTAACCTTAAACCCACTCTCACTAGAAACAACCTCATCGTTTGAACTCATGGGAGCTGAAATCAAGATTGAAAAGAAACTGCTAGCAAAAACACTCCTTTTATACCATCCACATGGTAAACACAATCTTCCCAGAGCAACTAATGGAAACAATCATGATCAATGCTACTTCACCCTCTAATACAATACTTTTAGGAGATTTCAACCTGCACTGGAACAATGACAAGACCCCACAGTGACAACACTCAGAAACATGCTTCAGAACATCAACATGATTCAAGTATGCAAGGGTCCAACCGACAACAAAGGGGTTATACTTGACCTCATCATCGCAAAACCAGGAGCAGTAGGTACACTAGACAACACCCTGACAGACTGGTCAGATCCTCTTCAAATTCTGTTCCAAATACCCGCACAAGAAATCAAAATCAAGGATCAAACGATAATGAAGTCTGCCCTAATACGTCTAAGGAGGTAAAAGAATAAACCTCCAGTTCCGTGGTTCAACCAAAACATAAACAATGAAAGAAGACAACTAATACATCTAAAATTAATATGGAAGAAGGACCCAAATATCACCATCTCAAACAGCTGAAAATGTGTAGAACCTCATATAAAATAATATTTGGAAAGCCACAACAACAGCGATCAGATCAGATCAGAACTGGACAGAGAGAAGAATAGTCCCAGAAAACTCATCGACATAATAAAACAACAGTCGGGAAATCCTGCAGAACCCATAATTACAAACTGTTCAGCGGACATCTGTAAAACCATCTCACCTTTCTTTAACCACTTGGCTGCTAAGGGGTGTGTGCGAGGTCCATTCACTTTCCATTGAAATCAATGGAAAGTCCATGACGAGTTACCCTTGTCATTAGCGCTGAAGGGGTTAAATAGAACGTTGCAACCATTAGCAAATCCCAGCCAAGCTAGTGACTAACTTAGGTTTTCTATCTACCCCACTCTCAGCGTTCACAGCAAGAACACTGACCAACTCTGCCCAGTGGTCCTAAGAATAAATTGAGCCTCCTCGAACAGTTTCAGATCTCTGAGGGGGAAAACTAGAAAACCATTCAGTCAATGAAACCCACCAAACACTTCCACAATCCCATTCCCTCCCACATACTGAAAGAGAACCATTAATCCGTCACTCCCTATAGACTCAAATAGTGAATGCATCTTTCCAACAAGGATCCCTTGCGGAATTCCTGAAAATGGGGCTAGTTTTAATCCACTTAATAAAACAGGCACAGACCAGAATGACCTAAACAATTTCGACAGGTAGCCAATCTACCTTTCCCGGATAAATTGCTTGAAAAATGAACCCATCAGCTACTATGCGAACACATCGAGAATTCTGACCTATTAGACAAACACGAATAAGGTTTTAGGCCATGGACACAACACTGAGGTCACTATTCTAAGCATCCTTGATGATATACAAACTTCACTAGACCAAAACGAATCCTGTCTCCTAATACTTCTGAATGTAACAGTGGCATTCGACACAATCAGCCACAACCGCCTCTGAGAAACTCTTGATCCAAGAATTGGCCTGTCAGGAGCCATGACCTACATCTGCACCTTCTAAGAAAAATGTAACCCTTTATACTGACCTCAAAACGGTGGTTCAACAGCGGTTCAATCGCTAGTGCTCTCAAGACTGGACAAAGGGAATGCCGCACTCATAGGTCTACCGAAAGCCAGCCTTGCCCCCAATGAAAGCAACAATCAATGCAGCAGCAAGACTTTTAAGAGGCAAACGGCGATATGACCACATTTCTTCTTCACTCAGACCCCTCAACTGGCTCCCAGTTAATGCTAGGATCCAAGTGAAGGTTGCATCCATTACACACAAAGCTCAACACAATTCTGGCCCTAAATACATGGCGAATAGGATCAAACTATCAGAAGGAGGAAGGGCTTCTAGAAGTGCTAAATCCCTCATACTAGAACCAGACAGTTAAAAAAAAAAAGACAAGTTCGCAATTTCGCTGGATCTGCTCCACAAATATAGAACTGTCTACCACCTTCAACTAGAGCAATTACCTCCTTCAGGATCTTCAAGAATGAAGTAAAAGCCCTACTACTAGAGAAACATGTTGCATAAAAGAACTCCTTTAAACTGTCATTCATCCAGTTTTGTGTTGTATATTATTGATGTTAATATCTCTTATAGTATCCTATTGTACTGGTACCGTGATCTTCGACTGCTCTGTACAGCATATCATTAAAAATAGGCGGTTTACTGTACGGCAACCCTCATTAGCTCTCTGTACAACACTCTGATACCATGGTGGTCTTGTTAGCACTTTATAAAACACAATAAATAAATATTTCATTGGTACCTTTACTGCCATATGGTAGCTATACACTTGCATGACAGATTGTGTAACATCTTAAGGACATATGGCATGACAGACTGTATGACAGTTTGCTATTTCTTAATATAAAAAGTGCATGATAAACTACTTATAAAATGTGCTGCAAATGGGAGATAAACACGCTAACAAATGTTAACTCAATTTGCAGGAGAAATATGTCTAATGGTGTAAGGATCACTTGGAGGCGCATGCTATTTCTCAGCAAAGAACTTCAGCATCTCATCATGAATAAAAAGTGTTTTATAAATGTGAATACAATAAAAAACAAAGTCAATGTTCTTTATAACATGAAGCATCCCAAATAACTCAAAACATACGGAACCTTATTTAATATATATATTCACAGGAAAAAGCATAGGTTTCAGGGACGTTATAGTTAGAAATTAGCATTTAAAAAACCTTTGATATTCACTGAAAAAAACACCGTTTTCAGGGACGTTACAGTTAGTTGGACATTTCACTCGTACAAAACCAGAGAAATTCGGCTGTTATAGTTTGGAGAGCTAACTATTACTTGCGCCCCCGCAATGCACTGCTGATGACGTCACATATTACATCACTGATGACATGGTCAGTGACATCACTGATGACATCTCAAATCTCACTTTTTTTTACATAAAAATTTTGGGAAGGGGGGCCGCGTAGCCCCCCTCCAGAGGCCAATTATGGCCCCGGGGACCGCATCCCCTGGGGCCTGGCCAGCTTTTTAAAATTCTTTTTTTGGGGGGGGAAGGGGAAATTATGCATTTGCGGTTTTAATCAAAATGTATTACAGGGGAGGGGGCTGCGAGGCCCCCCCTCTCAGGCCACTTGCTTTTGCACAAGGGGAGCTGCTGACATGCTGCTCCCCTCGTGCAAAAGCAATTCTGCTTTGTTTTTGGAAGCAAGAGTAGGTTTCCTGCTCTCGCTTCCAAAAACCAAAGCAGACTTTGCTATGACAGGGTGGGAGCTGTGCTCCCGCTTTGCCATAGCAAACGGCAATGTCTCAAGGGTGGGCACCCCAGGACATTGCAGGAGCCGGCCCTGGGGGGTGGAGGTCCCCAGGGCTATCCAGGGCTCCTAGAGGGGGGCCGCGCGTCCCCCCTCCCATGAAGTACAAAGCCCCAGGGAGGTGGTGGTCCCCGGGACTGGAGGGGGCCTACGAGGCCCCCCGCATCTAATTAATCAAAGAGCCGAGGAGCTGGGGTCCCAAGGGCTTGGGGGGGGGGCCCGCAAACACCCTCTATTAATAAAGAATACCCCAGGAGGTGGCGGTCCCCGGGGATTGGGGGGCCCATGAGGCCCCGCACTTAATTAGGCATGCCCTGGGGAGGTGGTGATCCCCGGGGCAGCGTGGGGGGAAGGAGCCCCGCCACACACTTTCTTTTAAAACAAAGTCCCGGGGAGGTGGCGGTCCCCGGGGGTGCGTGGGCCCCACATTAATTAATTAGGCATTGCCCCCGGGACCTGGCCCACCCGGAGGCTTAAGAATAATGAAGCGCAGGAGCACACGCTTCTTTTTTATTTTATTTTCTCGCACGGATTCGCGCACCCAGCGCGAATCAGCCAATATCTTTTTTTTTCTTAATGCTTTCTTTGGCCCTGGGGCACCCTGACCCCCTGAGCTGGTCTAGGGGGTCAGGGTGCTTCTACCCTGCCCCCTTTTCTTGTTTTTAACCTTTATTTCACTGTTTTCTTGTGACTCGGTTCTACTGAGTCACAATATGGCTGCCAACACTTCCGGGTTTGGAGTGTTGGCAGCCAATCAGAGAGAAGCTCGTGCCTGGGAGGCTTCGAGAGCCCTCCTCGGTGCCCAGTTATCGAAACTTTTCTTTTTCTAATTTCTCAGGAACTACTGAGCGGATTTACACCATTTAAAAAAAGGGCTCCTTCAGACCTACGTTTTTGCCAAATTTGGTGTAATTCCGTTCAGCAGTTGGGGCTGTAGCTTTGTCTAAAGTTCCTATGGAAATTAACATGGGGAAAACGCATTTTGGGACCCCCTTTTGTGTGTGTGTGTGTGTGTGTATATATATGTGTGTATGCATATATACATACACACCCAAACATACACACAACAAAGGAAGCAGGGAACTATGGGTAGTTCTCAAGCCTATGCTTAAAAACTCTGCTAGCGAGAGAGACATTTGAGGTGAGCAGATTCAGAGTGCTCAGTATACAGGAGCTGCTCTCCGCATAATTTGGGAACTACCCATATTTCCCTGTTTTTTTTGTGCAACATTTCTGAATCCCTCTAAGCCTGAAAGTGTATTGTCGTTGTGGTACTTGATGACCATATGATAGCACCACTGCTTTTAGCTAGGTCTGGTACCTACTCCCTATAAAACTTTGTTCCTTGGATACCAGACCCTATTTTAATCACCCCTCACACGCCTCACTAGTAACACTGTTAGGTAGACCCCTCACTTGCATTCATCTTTACGGCATCATCAGATCAAAAATATATCCGACAAAGAGCCCCCAGACCTGTCAGGCATTGCAGCGCCGGCCTGATGGGGAGCGCCCAATGATGAAGTATGATACCCTAACAGGTGTGTGAGGGCAACAAGATCTGATTTTCAGGTCTTCCTATGACAGGACTAGCAGCCACAATGGTTCACCTTTAGGGACCCCCCCCCACCACACTTTGGCTAAGGAGGAACTAACCCTATCTTGAGAGTTATGATATTGTCCCAGAGAGGAGCTTGGGTTTTGGACCTCGAAAAACCATGTTGCTCTTCAGTCCCTCTTTTGATTTTTGAAGGGTGTGTAGAACACTACATATCACTTTCGTATGGACTCCAATAGAAGCTCAAATGTATGTAAAGGCAATTAGATCTTATAAATTGCTTACGTTTTTTTTTGGGGACGGTGTAGCAGTAAGTTCCCCAGCAGTGAAAGCCAACAATATCGAATGTGTGCTTGGTAGCACTTTGATGTATAGGAGCTGAAAGAAGCTCGGTCAAAATGACCACAATTGGTGGGAAAATGCTTCACGTTGAAGGGGCAAAGCTGTAAAATGGGTTATCAGAAGAAATTTGGCATCTAGAAAATGTTTATGTTTTTAAAAAAGAATGCCAAGACGTGGCTATTGGATAGTCTAACAAGAAATGCTATACAGTGGCGGCTCCTCCACTACAGAGTAGGAGCGTCGCCCCACTGCTTTGCAGCAGTGAAATAAATAAAAAACGAAATGATAATAACTGAGGTTTTTATCATTTTCATTTTTCCTTTTATTTTTTTCCCTGTTGCGACAGATTTGCAAATGCAAAAACAACAGTTGATGGACAGAATGCAGAACAATATCATACATTCACCCCAGTACAGAGATCTGGGCCTAAATCCATCGTTCTTTTGCTCACCAAGCGACCCCAGTTCAGACATGGCCATATGCAAATCAGCCTTGACCCTGTGCCTCATGGGAACAGTCCAGTCCGAACTGCCAAGCCATGTCTTCCCTGGACTGGAATCAAGCATCCTAGGACCGGTTTCTGGCTATCAGCCGTCATCAGCCAGGATAGTTTGAGTCCAGTGGAGTGGAGAGCACGGGACTCACGTCTGAGCATACCCGTCCCACTCGGGTAACAAATGCAAAAACAACAGTTGATGGACAGAATGCAGAACAATGTCATACAATCACCCCAGTACAGAGATCTGGGCCTAAATCCATCGCTGTTTTGCTCACCAAGCCACCCCAGTTCAGACATGGCCATATGCAATCAGCCTTGACCCTGTGCCTCATGGGAACAGTCCAGCCCGAACTGCCAAGCCATGTCTTCCCTGGACCGGAATCAAGCATCCTAGGACGGTTTCTGGCTATCAGCCGTCATCAGCCAGGATAGCTTGACTCCAGTGGCTTGGAGAGCACGGGACTCACGTCTGAGCATACCCGTCCCACTCGGGGTGACAATTGCAAAAACAACAGTTGATGTACAGAATGCAGAACAATGTCATACATTCACCCCAGTACAGAGATCTGGGCCTAAATCCATCGTTTTTTTGCTCACCAAGCGAGCGGGCGGGCCTGCTCTGCTCACAGAGCAGGGCTGGAGTGATTAGAACTCCCTAAGTGCGCATGAATGTGTGGCTGGCCATCTCAGGCCGGCCAAACACTCATGTACACTTTGCATGTTCTCCACCCAGGCCGTACCACAGCCTGGGTGAAGAACATGCTCAGCCTCCCATTCCCTGATTGGGCACTGAACCACGGCATGCAGACCAATCGCAACGCTGCATTGTAGCATTGTGATTGGCTCGGGGGAGCCTCAGCCTGGGTGCTACCTGTTCCTGGAACACCGGCCGGGAGAGACGACAAATGGAACGACTGAGTAGAGGCGCGGCGAGGGGTTTAAGTTGTTTTTTTTACACCATTTTTCGCCTATCCCAACCCCACCTCAGCCCAGCGCCGCCCCCGATTCGTGTAGGCCGCTCCTGGTACTATACATTAATGTGACAATGACTATGGTGTTGACATTTCCATTTATGTTCTAACTTTCAGATATTTAAAAATGCCATTTAACCCTGAGCAATAGGTAACTCGCCAACTATTCATATTTCTGAACAATGCCTGCCTACCGTAAAAGCGCCACGTTTAACTACAAAAATGGCATATATTCAAAATCCAAATGTGATTTTTGTGTTTTTGAATTGTTCACTGATTTTCGTCCAACGTTACTGGCCAATGTGATACCGTAGTCCAGAATTCCAGACTTCTTTTATTTTTATTTTTTTGTGTTCAAATCATTTTTATTCAGTAAAACAGAAAGCAAATGTACAGGTTTTGATACGGTACAGTCATGTGGTACATTTACAGTAATCAATGAGTGAAAAGAACATAAGAAACTGAGAAAGGAAAAAGAAACTAAGAGATGAAAATAAGGGAGATCAGAGCCACAGCGTCATCATCGATTAGCATTTGACAGTCATACATTGACATTGATGTTTGAGATATGGGTCTACAAGTAATGTGTCAGATGTTTGGACATGGGCCACATTGCCGAGCTACAATAAAGCAATAATATAGAACAACATGTTTATGATGACATTGTGGGCTTAGGTTGATGATCAATTCCATAAACTAAAAAGGTCACATGCCGACTATATGTTTATGTGGCTATAAAGCTACGAGCCTAGTTGTCCAACCATAATGAATTCAACATGCAATGCGTGTGCAGGGCTGCCTATCACAATATGATGTGCATACCTAATTGAAGGGACCTCATGGTGGTTTGAAAGATAAAGAGGACGCGTCCAGTGAAGACCAGAGTTTCTTGCTTGTAGTGCGCCATGGGGATGAATTCAGGGCCGGATTATCCACCCCTCTAATACAAGCCAACCACTCCCTCCATGCATTGAAAGAAACCTCAGAGGCCGCCTTCCAGTGGCAGAGGACGACCTTACAGGCCAGAGTGAGGAACAAGTCCAGGAGATGTCGGTCGTGGTCTTTAACTACCAATGGGTCGATGGCCCCCAGAATAATGTAAATAAATTCCCTCTCTGGTTTGATGTGAAATATGCGTTCAATATAGTCGAATACATCAGACCAGTATTTCTTCAACATGGTACAGTGAAACAGCATATGCGGGAGATCTCCATCAGCCAGGGAGCAATTCCAACAAGTGGGGGAGTCTCTCAGTTTCAGTTTAAATAATTTCTGGGGAGTCCAGAACACCCTATTGAGTACCATGTACTTAGTCTGCGAGAGGATCGGTGATATTTTGTGTGTGAGGGCTGAGGCGTGTATCTTATCCCAGTCAATAATTATACCGGTGACATTGGGCTCTGATTCCCATTTAATTTTGTTACGCCTTAGTGTTTTACTCAAGTTCGGTGTGAGCAGCTTGTAGACTTTAAATACAAAATGACCCGAAGATTGCAGGAGAGGGAGCATCTTTCCTAACCACGGCGTTGCGTGAATGAATGTGCGTGTAGATATAGCTGACTTTATTTTAAGAAAAACATAGAAGTCAATTGGCTCAAGGGAGTGTTTAGACTGAATTGAAGAGAAGGGCAGCGGTATATGGTTGTCGTAGAGATCTGAGACAACATTGAGACCTTTGTCTGACCAATGCTTCCAAAGAGGGGACGAGCCATTAACCTTAATGAGTGGATTACACCATAGAGATGAGGACGTCGACTTTCCTATCTGCAGGCCAGATTTGTGTGTACGGTCAAGTCTGAGAAGAGCCCGTTTAGTATTAAGCATGATGTATTTGGAATGTATGAGGTGGGACAAGTCCATAGTTAAAATTGCTGACAAAGGGGCCTTACCAATGATAGCTTTCTCAATGTTTACCCATAGTGGCGTGTATCCAGGAGTTTCATGGAACCAAGAGATTCCTTGTTTACATAGAAAGGCAGTTTGGTAATTCCGGAAGTTTGGCAGTCCTAGTCCTCCTTTTTGTTTGGGTAGCTGCAGTTTTTTCATAGAGATTCTCGGTTTTTTGTCATTCCATAGGAAATTACTAACTAAATTGGTTATCTTTTTCAGAAAGTCTTCCGTGAAGGTCATAGGGAGCATGCTTGCCATATAGTTGATCAAGGGGGTGATCATCATCTTTAGCGTTTCCGCCCTACCCCACCACGAGAGGAATTTCGGGGACCACCCATCCAGGAGTTTGCTTACTTTTTTGAAGAGTATATCCTCATTGATTTTCAGCGTCGTAATCAGGTCCTTCTCGAATTCCAGGCCAAGATATTTGAAGCTCTTAGGCTGCCAAGTGAGCCCAGAGTCACCCAAGATGGTACTATTACCCAGATTATTTAGCAATTTTACCTCAGTTTTGTCCTTATTCAGGGAGTACCCGGATACACCGGAGAACTCTTCAATCGTGGAAAGTAGTGCGGGTACAGCTTTGTCAGCCTGTTCACTGAGTACCAAAACATCATCGGCGTATGCCGTGAGTTTTATAACACACTCATTGAATGGGATTCCCTGTATGTCATGATTTTCTCGGATACGGTACAGAAAGGGTTTGATTGCTAGGCGGAACAGGGATGGAGACAGGGGGCAGCCTTGTCTGGTTCCTTGCTCTAGTTTGAAGGGTGACGAGAAGGCTCCACCAGCCCTCACTCTAGCGGTGGGACAGGTATATAATGACATTATCATTTTAGTAAAAAGTGGGCCCAAATCGAATTTTTGTAATACCGCTGCCAGGTATGACCAGTCTACCTTGTCAAACGCTTTCTCTGCGTCTAGTGTTATCGCCACAGTTGGCGAGGGGAGGAGCTTAGCCTTTTCTATGACATGGCTTAGGATTCTGGTATTGTCGCTAGACAATCTATTTTTCAAAAAACCCGCTTGTGAAGGATGGATTAGGGAGGGTAGTACTCTTTGAATGCGTTTTTTAAGGATCGATGCATATAGCTTACAATCTAGGTTTATCAGTGAAATGGGTCTGTAGTTCTTAGCCAGTTTGGAATGTTTCCCTTCTTTAGGTATCACGGCTATCACCGCCTCAGCCATCGTTCCCTGTACCTCGCCCGTATCACTAATCTCAGTAAGCGCGTTCAGAAGTGGTTCTGTAAGCGTGTGCGAGAATGATTTATAGAATTTTGCCGTGAACCCATCAGTGCCAGGAGCCTTCCCACTCTTAAGGGACTTGATCGCATTTGTGACCTCAGCTTCAGATATCGGTACGTTTATGGACTCTTGTTCTGAGGGGGTAAGTTTTGGAAGTGTACACTTGGCAAGGAAGTCCACCACCTTTTCCTTATTTACCTTTTTGTTCTTAGCATACAGCTTCTCGTAGAAGTCTTTAAATAAATTTGCAATTTTATTGGGGTCCGAGGTGGGGTTGCCTTGGTCATCCATTAGCGAGTCTATCGCGTTCTTTTGAATTTTAAATTTAAGGTAGGCTGCCAAACCTTTCCCCGCCTTATTAGAGTCACAAATTTTAAAGCGTTTCCTTTTGTCTAACCAGACTCCCGCTCTTTCACTCACTAATTTGTTATAGGTGTATTTTCGATTGGATAAATCAGATAGTGATTTCGGGTTTCTGTTGTGCAGGTATTCTCGTTGTAGCACAGATATATCTTTTTCCAGGACTAGGAGGGCGGCATTGTGGTCCTTGTTCATTGCTGATGATATTTTTATGATCAATCCCCTTATTGCAGCCTTCAGCGCTTCCCATCTAGTTAAGTCAGAGGTGTCACCTTTTTTATTAATTGTTAAGTAGTCTTTTAGGGCGGCTTCTATAGTTTCTCTGTGTTTCTCGTCACTCAAAATGGCATCATTAAGGCGCCACATTGATTGGCGAGTTGTTGGTTTGACATTTGACAAAGTGAGTGAAACGCAGGAGTGGTCAGAGACAAGCCGCAGTGCGATATCTGTTTCATCTATTCTGGGAACTGCATTTCTGGTTACCGCCATTTCTGGTTACCGCCATTTCTATTCTGGGAACCGCCATTTCTCCGGCTTGGACGCCGGAGAAATGGCGGCGTAGTTTCCGACCTCCTCCAGACAGCCGCGATCTTTCACCAAAAAAGAGCTGCATACTGATCCCATTCCGGTCCAAAATGGTCACTCGGCCATCGGAAGCCCAGAGTCGGAGATGAGGTAAATTTCAACCGAATCCGTTCGAGGGAAACGGAAGAAATCGACTCTCCATCCGACCGCCGAAGACCACAGACTGCGACGGAGCTAGGAACCGGCCGCATCCACGAGGCACCCCGGAGCTCCGGTCTTTCGCCTCGTTACACGAGAAACGCCCGACTAGCATGGCGCTTGGCCCCCAGAGCTCAACGCTGCAGCGGCAGGACCGTGAGTAATGGTGCTGGTGTGCGATTGAAAAGAAGGGCCAAATGTAAATGAAGCGAAGCGGGAAGCGGGAAGAAACCGTTTGAAATGACGGTCTACCAGAGCATTTAGTTTTACGCTCGAGCTGCCTTAAGCCTCCTTAAGCCACCTTAAGATGTCTCCACACTGATTCCGCCTGGCAAAAAGGACCCGTGAGTACAGGTTCCCTCAGAATAACTGAGAAAATACTTTTATTATGTAAAAAAAAAACGGCGCGAAGACAAGGCTCAAAATGGCGGCTTGCCGATGCTCCTAACACAGCATATGAACACCCAGAGTCTCCGTGGCCAGGATACATGCTCCCAACACCAGACTTGCAGACAATGCCTCCCAATGTGTGATCTCCACTTGCATTAAATGGGACACTGAGCTGGAGGGTTCAGCGCCAACGAGGGTATACCCCAGAAATAACTGTGAAAGTACTTTGTCTATGTACAGGAACACTGCTTAAAAACGGCGGCTTACAGATACTCCTGACTCTGTGTATGATCACCCAACGGCCCCGCTGCCATGATCTAAGCCATGATCATGATCTATGCCATGATCACTGCTCTCAAACCCAGAGCTGCAGGCTGCAATACAATGCCCCCTAATGTGTGATCTCTACTAATATTAAATGCGACACTGAGCTGGGAGTCCGGCGCCAACGAGGGAATACCAGACCAATGCATGCTATCTAACATTTTTGCGCCAACGAGTTACTGGGCCCTATTTGACTACAGCTAGTGAGGGCTGAGATTTTATTGTTGCCCTTGTGTCAAGGTGAATGCCAGCACCCGGCAACCATTGTAAGTTAATCACGCTCTGCAACACGTGGAATAGAGACTTACAGTGAACCTTTTTTCTTTTGTGTCCCTCTATGAGAGGTTGTGTTTTGATCACGACGAGAAGGCGCATGTAATTCCCCACACAAAGGAATCCACTCATATATGTTGCTGGTCTGATATAATCCTGTCACTACGTTCTAGCCTGAAATCACTGAGGAATTTGTCACAAGTGTAGTCTGCTGTGTGTTGAAGCTGGGAAGGGTGCTCCTGGAGTGCCCTCAGAGCGCCTTCTATACCGCCATAAAGCAACTGCCGCCACCCGGTCCTACGATGGGTGACAAAGACAATGGGAAGACACCTAAACGCCTGAAATCTGACCCACCCACTCCGGTCAAAGGGAGGAAAGACATGACGGAGGCCATGGAGACCATCTTAAGTAGGCTGGAAGAAGTTAGAGACCTAGACAAATCAACCAAAGAGGAGGTTGTTGCTGTCCGCCAAGACATTAAAGATATCAACTCGAGGCTGATGGAATCAGAGAACAGAATAGGCAAGCTTGAAGATTTCGAGAACAAAGCCTGCGGGGCCATCAAGAAACTCACAGTATGCTCAGATCACCTGGTGAGGAAAGTTGCGGAGTTGGAAGACAGAAACAGGAGGGGGAACCTAAGAATTTTTGGTATGCCAGAAAAAGCGGAGGAATCCCTAGAATCGTGTATAACCTTCCTGGAGAAGTGGTTCACGCAGGCCACGAATTTGACTTTCGCACAACCACTGGAGTTTGACAGAGCCCATAGAGTTCCGGGGCGAATCACCAAAGATCAGAAGGGACCGAGAGCGATTGTGTGCAAACCACTGAGGTATCATCACACAGAGCAGATTCTCACATTCATGCGTAAAAATAACCATATTCTATGGAAAGGCCACAAGATCTTCATTTCACAGGACTTCAGCAAGGAAACCATGGAAATAAGGAAAGCCTTCCATTGCACTGAGAGCGCAATTGAAATCTATGGGGTACATGTATGGTTTTATTGGCCCGACGAGATTCAAAGTAACCCTACAAGGCGTGACCCAGGTGCTCTCTGACCCACAAAAACTGCGACACCTGCTATTTAATCAAGGGGATGGCAACATGGAGGTTTCCCCTGCATCTCAGATTAACGCCTCAACGTCTGGCCTAGGATGAGCTCTTACCTTTCTGTCATAATCATCCAATGCTCTCTATTGCCGCACAGCCTGCCTGATTGAGCTTCCACACCCTGGCTCAAGAACGTTGGCTACTGCTACTTCCCTATGGTTTTGTGATGCCTAATGGACTCCACTTGCTGGATACTCTGCAATGGATTGGTTACCCAAGTTGTACGACCCTATCCGATTACTTATGCTACAGGTTTGCCCCTGGCAGTTTAGCCTGCCTGGACCTTCTTACATTTCCCAATGTTAAGATTGCAATGCTAGTGCTCTTGCGCTTAGTTATTAATGCAACATGTTTTCCCAATGCTATTTGTCACGATGAGTAATATTGATTCTACTTACACAGGTAATGTCAGACCTAAATTTATTGTTTGTTCTATAGCTCTTGCGATCGGTATGATTGCTAAGTTTAGTAAGCTGATGAACGCATTTACACCCTGTTTGAGCAGGCCTATGTTTACCGTTACTGATGGCCTTGTCCTCATTACGCAGCTCACCACTTTGTTATCCGGCAAATGGTACGCACAACTGCTTGGTGGTGGTTCGCCTCAGACTTCAAACCTCAAACTTCAACAGACCCTGGTCAGAACTAGTTCTAGTGCTCAGTGGTGAGATTTTGTGCTAATAGTTTTACGCCAGTTTACTTGCAGGTGTCTGTAGATTTTCACAGACTATGTGCTGTCTGTGCACTGTTCATGTTTAGCGGACTGTTATTGAGCGACCATGCTATACACAGTACCCAACCAAGGTATAGTCCATGTTGGTCAGAGAGATATGAGACTCTTGATATGTCTACCGCCCTCCTTACTCTAAGGTCTGTTAGATCACTACTCTGCAAGTTGGTTCGACTGACATGAGATTCTTGCTACGTCTACCTGCTCACTTACTCTAGTGTTTGTTGGACCTCTAATCTGCAATATGTTTCGCAGTTCTTATGAATATTATGTTTGAATAAGCTGCTTGGAGGCGGCCTCGCAGTCGTTCCAGAGTCGCCATGTTCTTTTCCTACTATTGGGGTGGGAGGGGAGGGATGGGGGTTGGGGTGGTGGATGGTGGGAGGAAGGGAGGAGCGGGGGGAGGGGTTGTACTTATACTGATTGTATTATTTGTATTTGTATTGTTTTGTTTTAACCTTGCTGATCATTCAAATTTGCGCCTTATTGTACAATCTTATGTACCTCTTGCAACCATTTTGACTGATATTTACGACATGTGTATCTTCTGCGTAGTGCTGTGCATAGGCCTACATGCAACCTTTATCGACAATACAGCTCATAGCAGTAAGCTTGATTATCACACATGGAAACGACGATGACTCACATTATAGATACTCCTATAGGGACGACGACTATAAATAACCTTAAAGTGCTTTCACTGAATGTAAAAGGCCTGAACCAGCCGGTTAAGCAGCAAAAGGTACTAGATTATCTCCGAAGACAGCATGGTGACATTGCCCTACTGCAGGAAACAAGACTAGAGGAAAAACAATTTCATACCCTACGTAATAAATTCTTTACTGAAGTCATAGGCTCGAGCGCTGTGTCCAAAAAAAATGGAGTAGAAATTCTGCTAGCTAAAAAGTCGAACGTGGAAGTGATTTCCTCCGCTATAGACAACAAGGGGAGATGGGCCTCTGTGAAACTAGTTAAGGACGACACTGAGTTCTACGTTACAACTATATATGCCCCCAATACACATGAACCTTCCTTTTGGTCAGGGCTCACAAAACAGCTACACACTATCCCAGATTCATCGGTCCATATACTAGCAGGGGATTTCAACCTACCCTTTGATCCAGCCTTGGATAGGGACTCTAGATGCACCTTCCGACCTGGCAAGGCGCATAAGGAATTCACTAGGCTTTGCAAAAAATTCCAATTGGTAGACACATGGCGTATCCAACATCCCGATGGTAGGGACTACTCCTTCTACTCCCCACCCCATGACTCGTTTTCGAGAATTGATTACATTTTCATAACCAGACTGCTGACTGTGTATCCCATCAGGATTGTATGGCCCATTCGTACAGCTTTTGCTCACGTTTCCCGTTACTCTGTGCTATGCTGTGAAAACCTCACTGACTGAATTCCATGCGTGCTATTGTTACTTTTACCAGCATGCTATGGTTAAATGTTGCTTTAAGCAGATATGAGAGTATGGACTTCTGTGGAATTGTCATGTGATTTAGGCTTTCGCAATATTTTTGATTGCATGCTCTTCTTATCTAACTGGTCACAAAGTACAACTCAAACCAGCCACCAAATATTGAAGACCAAGCATTTGTCCTTGAAACGTAAACAGAATCCTGCCCTAAGCACAATGCAAGTTGCCATTGCAGGTATCAGAGCGTTAATCACTGTATTTATAAAATGTAAGTTTATTTTTCAGGTCTAATCAATAAATTAGTACGTTTTCTCAGTAGTCCCATTGCACTAAAACAATGAAAATGAAAAAAGCGCTCATTGATCTTCAATTCGGACTCTAGATTTGATCTGATCTCCACATCTCAAATTACAGACCTGCTTGAAATGCTATACTGCTTGCACCAACAGACTTCCAGAAGCTGATCTCCCCGGATCTTGAACCATTTAGCAGCTATGGAAAAGCAGAAGTATCCACGCCCTAAACAGAAATTGGCCTAGCACATTCTGCTACTGTTGCCCCACGCCTCAAGGTGGAATACAGGGGCTTAGCACTTGCCAATTCTCTGCCTCTGTGCACAAAGGATGAATGCGGTCAGGTTCAAAGCGCTCTGGTTGTGTTCAAGGCACCTAGAAGGTTGCACTTCAAGCTGGTTTGTGCTGATGGACTATCACCAGATTGAGCATAACACCTTACATCAAATGAACCAGGTAATACAGCTTTACCTCAGCAAAGTGAACTAGTATGGTGCAGATAAATAAGGGGAGAAATTATTTCGATTTCTTTCTATTCAATTTCAAATGCACAAGTCTCAACACTGCCTCCCTTCAAACACAAATTATTCAGATGTTCATGTATGATCCCCATTCTGCAATGCTGTGAGCTCTAGACTTTTAAATTGGCGAGTAAATGATGAGATCAGAATACCACAACACCTCAAACGTAATAGACTTGAGGCAATTCTTGTCTGTTGAAGATCTAATATGCAAGTTAAGAAGTGTGCCTAAGAAGAGATACCCGGTGATACATGATGTTAATGTTAAACATTTTATAGAGCACACAGCTACCCAAGACGGGCTTCCCGGCACTGACAGGAAAAGATAGGATCATGAACAGACTTACCTGAAAAGACAAGTTTTCAGTTGCTTTCTAGAACTGAACAGATTTCTGTTTGATCTAAGCTGCACTGGGAGAGAAATACAAAGTTTGGATACTAGATAAGCAAATGAGAGACCTCCACTTCTCCCTCTTCTAATTCTAGGAACTGCAAGAAGGAAGTTCGATCTCAAAGCTCTCTAGGAGCTGTGTATGGAGTGATGAGGTGCTGCAGGATGTGTGGGCTGGGTGAGTGTTTGATCTTGTGCGCAATGCATACTGCTTTAAACTCTATCCTTTTGCTATCAGGTAGCCAGTGAAGTTGAGCAACAGCCGGGCGTACTGAATGCTTTTTGGGTAAACTTAGTAAAGCTTGTGCCACGGTGTTCTGAATAACCTGCAGCGTTTTGACGACATAGGAAGGACTACTCAAGTAAAGAGAGTTGCCATAGTCAAGACGAGAAAGTATGAGGCCTTGAACCACAGTCTTCTGACAGTCCAGGGGAAGCCATTTGAGTGTTTTCCAAAGGAATCTCAGAACGTCGAAGCAAGTCCCTGCCACCTTTTTTGCATGTGAGTCCTGGTTAAGTCTTTGTCCAAAATGATTTTGGAGTAGGAGACTCTCCCAAGCATGAGGGCCAGAGAATTGATTCCAAAGCAAAGGAATGTTGCCATCCACCATTACCTCTGCTTTGTCCCCATTTAGCTTGAGACAGCTAGCCGCCATCCAAATTATCACCTGTTCCAGATATGTAGTTAGTCTTTCTTTCTAAAGAAGAGTTGGTATAGGGTGACAGGGAGATGACAATCTGGGTGTCGTCTGGGTAGGATACCACAGTAAAACCTAGGGCAGGGATAATGTCTAAAACAGGTTGGACATATATGTTGAAAAGCGTAGGGCTCACGACGAGCCCAGCGGCAATCCACATACCAGATGATGTACCTTTGACAAGAATGGTCCTTCCCTGACCTGGAAACTCCTGTCAGCCAACGGGGTTAGCCATGTTAGCGCTTTCCTGTTATCCCAGTTGTTTCCAGCAATTCATAATTCACAATGTAGGCCCCAAAAATCAATGAGCCATAGCTGGCTCTTTCTGAATGTGCTGTTAATTTTAGTGGAGAGAACAGAGACAGCATCCTGGGGCATAGTGATTTATTTTATCACTCAAGTATTTGAAGGCTTTTCTGTTGATGTATCTTAAAGTGAGGCAGAGGTTTGGCAGGGGACTGGAAATAGCACAGAAAGCCAGAAGTGTGTCTGCAAGGTGAAATTATCAGGCACCATGGTTTCTTCCCTGGCTCCATGGTTCAGGATCACGTGATAACAGAATATTTTGGATTTTGGCACAGAAGACAGACTGTGCTTCTTCCCACTGCCAGTGATTCATCTTTTTGGTGCATGAGAAAGATCAGGCATACAACAAATTGTTTGGAGCCCAGATGCTCAAAAACGCATAGGGGCGATTAAAGTCATGCCTAAGAAGGATATGATTCTGTTGTAAATGAAAGATACTCTCTTGGTAAGCATGAGTCAGGTAGCCAGTTCATGTAGAATAACAGGTTGTAGGTTTATTGATCATGTTGCACATTACATAGTAAGGTACCCCACGAGGAGCAGCATCCTCTTTTCTCAGCCCTTCTCTATCTAACTGCCAACCCACCTCCAGTCCCACACCAACATTCCATGACATCCCACGCTGGCTGAGCAGAGCAGAGAACAATGGAAGTTTGCACAGAATGCATTACAAGCATAGCAGATTATATTATAGCCTTATAGCCCGCCGTAAAGGGCTATACCGGCTATTAAAGGCCCTCTCCAGCGTTAAAGGCCCCGAGCCGAAGGCGAGGGCCTTTAACAAGGGAGAGGGACTTTAATAGCGGTATAGCCCATCTACGAAGGGCTATAAGGCTATTAAAACATTCTGTCACTAGAGGACAGAATGTTCTAACAAAAAAAACAAAGCCTTTTGGGATCGCGAGGGGATTGGAATCCCCTCAGGCTCTCTGAACCCTTAGAAACATTGGAATGTTGGAGCTCCAGGCTTATACCAGCCATTATAAGCCCAGAGCACTCCATTGTTTTCAATGGAGCTCCCAACATTCCAATGTTCTAATATAACACATCTCCTTCCATTAGAAATAATAAAATGCGATCAGAAAACATAAGATATAAAATTATAAAATACAAACAGATGCGCCACTCTCATGTCGCGCTGCTCTGATTCTCCCTTTTTACAGTCGCATCCACAAGGTCTGAATTCCTGCTTTGTCGACAAGGCTACTGCTGTAACAATGCTACAGACATGTTGCATGAAATACACATGGCTATTTCCCTTGAAGCTGCACACGCTCTAAACTTTTTTTTTTACATCAGTTGACATGCGGCGATTGTTGCCCAGGGTGGATCACTTTTAACATCATTCTGGACCAGGGCTCGAGTCGGGGGTACACGCAGGTACACGGCGTCCCCCCCACTTTTTTTTTACAGGGTGGACGCCGTCCTCCCTGCCAAGAAGCTGGGCCCCACAGAAATATGCTGAACGTGTCCCGGTGTAATTTTCAGACACCGGGACACTACAGCACGTGACGTCATGAGGTACTTTGCATATAGTCAGTCCCCCCACTTCTTTTTATAGGACTTGTGCCCTGTTCTGAACACCAATCACAATCCGTTTTTTTTTATGCCACGCCCCGAACCATTCAGCACGGAGGAGTCCTTAGCATGTGCGTGCCTCACCTGCGCTATGGAGTACGTTCTGCAGATGTGCCGGAAAAAGCTTTACAAGGAATTCCTGGTACACTGTATTCCTAGAAGCAGCGCACGCCAGCCTCGCCTTTTCAAATGCTGCTACAATTACTTGCGCTCCCAACAGAATGCACAATGGGGTAAGGCCAACAACAACAGTCCACGGCCTGTTAACACTAACACACCATTTTAAGGCTTTACACTAACTGTGAAGTGCCTGCATTTCACACACTGCTGGCTCACTCACCACGACATGCCTTCACTTGCTGCCGGTTCACTCACCACCGGCATGTCCAGCAAACGTGACGAAATGCTGCAGCGAAGGCAACTCACTCAATCTTTTCATTGGTTGCACGATCATCTGTCCTGATCAATCTGAGTATATTCCGATTTCCGCATGGCATGCGCCCTTCAGTTGTCAGTCTTTGGGTTTGTTGGAAAAGACACTGGTGGGGTGCAGAGGTTTCTTTTTCTCTTTTTATGTCTTCAATCTGTTTTTCTCTTATGTTTTCAGTCTCTTTTTCTCTTTGTTTGCAGCAGTTTCTCTGACACATAAGTTGGCTTTGTCCTCAACCTAACTTCTCTTTTTTGTTTTCATCAGGCTCTCTCTCAAATGTATGTTTGTTTTCCAATCATCACCAATATGTACCTGAATGTAGTCTCTTCGTAAGCAAGAGACAGGTAGCCAGTTCACGTAGAATAACAAGTTCTACGCATATTAAAGAGTTTACCGGTTACATAGTAAAGTACCCCACCAGGAGTAGCATCCGCTCTGCTCAGCCCAATCTCTGTCTGTCCTTCAGTCACTCACCAACATCCTTTGATATCATACAGCCCCAGTGACACACATGTAATCCACCTACCTACTATAGCACTCGCTTGCAGGATCAGGCATGTGTTTTAAACCTTCCTCTACTGCCAGCCAGTCAGTAATAGGACTAGTAAAATAAATGCATCTACTCCACACCCCTCCTACACTCACCCTCTACTGGATACTCTAACAGGACCAGGGACAAATAATACGCATCCAACCTCTACTATTTACGAAGAGCGCATATTTAATTACAAAAAATTCCCAGGATTTTTGACCTGGAGGTTTGTTGGAATGTGGAGAGTGGAAGGAAACTGTGGGGTCAGCAGTTAATAAGGAGTTGAGCAACAGCAGTTGTTTAGGCTAATCCTACCAAACAGCATAAGCGGTCGGGTTGCAAAAGACCTACTGTGAGCTTACAGTCTGTTTACTACCAGCCCATTACTTACAATAGGCTGCCTTTGTCACTCTCATTTTATTGTTAATAAATGGAATGCTGGTCTTCTCTTGTGTGTGTCCCTCACCTGGAGCATAGCCTCTTTATGGTTATTTTGATTGGCTTTCATGGATCAATCCACTGCTGACATTTCCGGAAACACTTTTTAGGTTTCGCCTCGCCGAAAGCTGCGCAGCAGACTTTCGCGCAAGCGAAAAACTTTTGTTTACAAGTATGGGGCTTCGTCCCGCCTCTCTGTCCCATTGGCTAGCTCCATAAATGGAGGCTAGCCATTGGAACAGAGATGCGTCACTCATTCAACGAGCAGATTCGTGGGCGTTCCGGCCATTTTTACTCATCCCGCCCCTTTTTTGCCATCATGAACATGTGGGTGTTTACTTTTTTTTTTCCCCCGGATGTTTTCGGCCGCCATTTTTTCAGGGAGTTGGGACGGGCGGGTCGCAAGTGCCTGCTGTTGCTTGTTCTCGGATTGGAAACTTGTGTTTTTTCGCCTCCTTTGTGCTCTTGCTTCGACCCCCGGTTCTGGTGCTGAGACCGGGGCCCGGCGCATCGGTTCGGTCCCAAGGATCTCGTTTCGGGCCCCGGGTGTCGACCCCCTGGATATTTGCGGACCCCCTGATCTTTGCGCACCCGTGGATCATTCCTGGAGACCAGTGGATATCCCCGATCGGGCCTCGGATTGACCGTAGAGTCGGGCTCGGCGGGCCTTGATGGGGCTGCGGCGGCCCTAGCGTGGGATGGAGACCCGGCATGTGACGGTGAGTGTCCGACCCCCCGCTCGGAGCCTCCATTAGCATCATTAACCTTTATCTGAACAAAGACCCCCCACCACCACCAAGGGTCCCACCCCTCCTCTCCTGCATGCAATCTCCGCCCCCCTGTAGCCCCCCGGCCAGCATCACTCCCACTCCTGATGTCTTCCATGGAGGCTTGTCCTATTTACCCACGAACGAACCCCTCACCCCATTACCGCCAGTGGACCCCATAAAGAAGCCAGGGCCGCGCATCATCAAACTCCCCCCACACCCCACGCCATACATCACCGAAAGATTAAGCTATTGACATTGTAAATGACAATGCCATTTATTTATCTGTTTTCAAAACCAACACATAAATAAACAATTTGTCATTTACAATGCCAATAGCTCTAACTTTGTCAAAGGCCAAACCGTTGCATTGTAAATGCTTGTTTCTTATGCATTCAGTACTCCATAAGAGTGCACATATTTTCTGGCTCTCTCCCTTGTGTGCTACTTCACACCTTAGATACCCTCTCACCCCCTGTGCTGTGTGTCTCCTCGCTCATCTGAGATTCTCTTTAAAAGCACAGAATCAGGGATGTTTTGCTTGGGTATAGCTAAAAACCATGGTTTAACCATCTTCGTGCATGGGACGGCTCGCTGTCCGGCGTCACGGGTGGCGTGTGTGTGGGACAGCTCCTGGCCGTCCTAGCACCCACCCATGGGGGAAGCTCCCCAGTGGGCGGCCCATCTACGTGCCCCCACCGGGGAAGCCCTTCCCCTGGCTCCACCCGCACCCCTTCCACATCATCACTGACGTCATTAGAGGATTCCCAATGCAGTGGAAGCCATTTGCTTAAGGCACGTTGAGAAGAGAGGAGGTAAGTTTCTCCTCATGGGAGGGGGGGATTTAAAAAAAAGAGGCATCGTGAGAAAGGAAAGGGTTTTCCTTTCCCCTGATGCCTCTTTTGCGCATTCCTGCTGCACGATTGTGCAATCGTGCAGCAGGAATGCCCACTAGACCCAGGGATTTTTTTTTTAAATGGCGATATTGATTTGCTGTTTGGAGGAAACCCCTTAGACAAGGGTAGCTCCCTATATGGGGGCAAGTTTGGGGGAAAGTTCTGGAATCTGCGTGGATCCACAAACTTCCTCCCACCCAGCATTCCCCAAGGCTTCCTGATAAAAATGGTACCTCACTCGCATGGGTGTGTCAAGGACCCGCGACAGGCAAGGGCCCAAAACCTATTAAGGCGACATCAAAATTACATATTACAAACCAACCTGGTTTTGCAAGGGGGGGTCCCATAAGTTTTTGGTCTTGGGCTTGGCGGCCATCTAGGAAAACCTACCAAACTTACACATTTTTGGAAACTAGACACCCGGAAGAGTCCAGCGAGGTATGGCTTGCGTGAGTCAACCAACATTCTCCTACCCAGAATCCCTTGCAAACCACAAGTTTCACTGAAAAAAAAATCTATTTTTCTCAAAGATCTGTGTGGGAAAATTCTGGAATCTGTGTGGATCCACAAATTTCCTCCCACCCAGCCTTCCCCCGGTCCTAGGATGCTTGACCCTATGTCGGAAGGGTATGCCCAGACGTGGGTCCCTTGCTCACTAAGCCACTGGAGTCAAGCTATCCTGGCTGAAGACGGCTGATAGCCAGAAACCGGTCCTAGGATGCTTGATTCCGGTCCAGGAAAGACATGGCTTGGCAGTTTGGGCTAGACTGTTCCCATTAGGCACAGGGTCAAGACTGATTTGCATATGGCATGTCTGAACTGGGGTGGCTTGGTGAGCAAAATAACGATAGATTAAACCCAGATCTGTGACTGGGGGTGAATGTTTTGCCAGTGTGCAACATTCCATCCATCATCTTGTGTGTTTTGCTCTTCACCCTATGTGCGAAGGGTATGCCCAGACGTGGGTCCCTTGCTCACTAAGCCACTGGAGTCAAGCTATCCTGGCTGAAGATGGCTGATACCCAGAAACCGGTCCTCGGATGCTTGATTCCGATCCAGGAAAGACATGACTTGGCAGTTCGGGCTGGACTGATCCCATGATGCACAGGGTCAAGACTGATTTGCATATGGCCATGTCTGAACTGGGGTGGCATGGTGAGCAAAATAACGATGGATTAAACCCAGATCTGTGACTGGGGGTGAATTGTTTGCCATTGTGCAACCATCCGTCCATCATCTTGTGTGTTTTGCTGTTCACCCTATGTGGGAAGGGTATGCCCAGACGTGGGTCCCTTGCTCACTAAGCCACTGGAGTCAAGCTATCCTGGCTGAAGACGGCTGATAGCCAGAAACCGGTCCTAGGATGCTTGATTCCGGTCCAGGAAAGACATGGCTTGGCTGTTCTGACTGTTCCCATGAGGCACAGGGTCAAGAATGATTCGCATATGGCCATGTCTGAACTGGGGTGGCTTGGTGAGCAAAATAACGATGGATTTAACCCAGATCTGTGACTGGGGGTGAATGTTTTTCCATTGTGCAACATTCCGTCCATCGTCTTGTGTGTTTTGCTGTTCACCCTATGTGGGAAGGGTATGCCCAGACGTGGGTCCCTTGCTCACTAAGCCACTGGAGTCAAGCTATCTTGGCTGAAGATGGCTGATAGCCAGAAACCGGTCCTAGGATGCTTGATTCCGGTCCAGGAAAGACATGGCTTGGCAGTTTGATCTGGACTGTTCCCATGAGGCACAGGGTCAAGACTGATTTGCATATGGCCATGTCTGAACTGGGGTGGCTTGGTGGGCAAAATAACAATGGATTAAACCCAGATCTGTGACTGGGGGTGAATGTTTTGCCATTGTGCAACATTCCGTCCATCATCTTGTGTGTTTTGCTGTTCACCCTATGTGGGAAGGGTATGCTCAGACGTGGGTCCCTTGCTCACTAAGCCACTGGAGTCAAGCTATCTTGGCTGAAGACGGCTGATAGCCAGAAACCGATCCTAGTATCCTTGATTCCGGTCCAGGAAAGACATGGCTTGGCAGTTCGGGCTGGACTGTTCCCATGAGGCACAGGGTCAAGACTGATTTGCATATGGCCATGTCTGAACTGGGGTGGCTTGGTGAGCAAAATAACGATGGATTAAACCCAGATCTGTGACTGGGGGTGAATGTTTTGCCATTGTGCAACATGCTGTCCATCATCTTGTGTGTTTTGCTGTTCACCCTATGTGGAAAGGGTATGCCCAGACGTGGGTCCCTTGCTCACTAAGCCACTGGAGTCAAGCTATCCTGGCTGAAGACGGCTGATAGCCAGAAACCGGTCCTAGGGTGCTTGATTCCGGTCCAGGAAAGACATGGCTTGGCAGTTCGGGCTGGACTGTTCCCATGAGGCACAGGGTCAAGACTGATTTGCATATGGCCATGTCTGAACTGGGGTGGCTTGGTGAGCAAAATAACGATGGATTAAACCCAGATCTGTGACTGGGGGTGAGTGTTTTGCCATTGTGCAACATTCCGTCCATCATCTTGTGTGTTTTGCTGTTCACCCTATGTGGGAAGGGTATGCCCAGACGTGGGTCCCTTGCTCACTAAGCCACTGGAGTCAAGCTATCCTGGCTGAAGATGGCTGATAGCCAGAAAACGGTCCTCGGATGCTTGATTCCGATCCAGGAAAGACATGGCTTGGCAGTTCGTGCTGGACTGTTCCCATGAGGCACAGGGTCAAGACTGATTTCCATATGGCCATGTCTGAACTGGGGTCGCTTGGTGAGCAAAATAACAATGGATTAAACCCAGATCTGTGACTGGGGGTGAATGTTTTGCCATTGTGCAACATTCCGTCCATCATCTTGTGTGTTTTGCTCTTCACCCTATGTGCGAAGGGTATGCCCAGACGTGGGTCCCTTGCTCACTAAGCCACTGGAGTCAACCTATCCTGGCTGAAGATGGCTGATAGCCAGAAACCGGTCCTCGGATGCTTGATTCCGATCCAGGAAAGACATGGCTTGGCAGTTCGGGCTGGACTGATCCCATGATGCACAGGGTCAAGACTGATTTGCATATGGCCATGTCTGAACTGGGGTGGCTTGGTGAGCAAAATAACGATGGATTAAACCCAGATCTGTGACTGGGGGTGAATTGTTTGCCATTGTGCAACAATCCGTCCATCATCTTGTGTGTTTTGCTGTTTGTGAGAAGTTGGCCTGATATATAGTGCTCACTATTCTAGTGATCACTCTGTATCATTCCAAACAACCCTTATTGATGATTGGTTGTAAGTCAACCTTATAGACCAGCTATCCTAGTAGCGTGGACAAGAGCAGTCTTTAGGCTAAACTCTAGAGGGCGTGTTAAGCCAGCTGTTTTACCATCACATATACCCCTTGAACACCAAGTGAAAGGACACCACACAAGTTGTTATAAAAATAAAGGATATTTATTAATAACAAGTCTACCCTGAACTCTTTATGAGTCAGGGAGCTAAGCACAATACAACTCTTACGAAAATACTGCAAGTTGCACAATTAACACAAATGCCCGAGGGGCACGAAAAACCATATACTCTAAAAGTGGAATGCGAAATACTAGCAGGTAAGGAACACGATCCAGAGGCTTCAGGACCGCTAGGACTACCTTACTGAACCCTCAGGTTAGGAGCAGGAGGCCTAGGGAACCCGGGTGCAGAGTGGGAACTCTTACGTGGGATGCGGGACAAAGTCTATGGATGCTAGTAATTCTAAAGTTACTGTTTCCGGACGAATCCGACTAGGTAGACTAAAAACGAAAAAGGATCTGGACACTAGGATAGTGAACCTGTGCTGGAGCACCGAAATGCTCGAGTTACCTAGCCCAGGGGCTGCGGCTGCATAGGGTTCAAAAGACGTCGGGAATCCTCGTTGTAGTCTATGGAGCCTAAAAGAAGATGTTGCTGGCAGGCGACCAGTGAAGATGTTCGGTGTGATCCAAGGCTGGATCAGTGAAGAAGACGACCTGAAAGCAGAGGGGACTCAGTTCTCAATCACTAGCCAGTGATTGTGTGGGCACCAGGATGGCAGCGGATGAAGTCACCGCGATCAGGTGAGTGGGTGACGCTGGACTCTGCAGTCACACGGGCCAGGAGGCGTTGTCGGCGTCCAGGCTGGAGGTGCGAGCTGTCCCACGATGGTGTCTGCTGTCGGCGATGCTGGATCCAGGATTGGAGCAACAAGCCTTGGCAAAGGCAAGCCCACGCGGTTGAGTCAAAATGGCGTCTGGAGTGGACCAGGAGGGTGCAGGGCACTTCTTGTTGGACAAGGAGCAAGGGCCAGTCTAGGGGACCTAGACCAGCGGTGAAAACGTCGTGGTACGTCGTCAGGAGGGCCACTAGCCGACGGGCCATTGTCCGGACAACGTGGCAAACAGCCAGGCAGCAGAAGGGCCCCACACAGATCTCGTGGAGGCTGGGGGGCTGGACTTCGGTGCTGGAGCTGCTCAGGGTTGGGGCTTCTCAAACCCCAGTGCACCCACTCGAGGGTCCCTCGGTGGTCGTGCTGGTTAAGCGTCGTGTAGGTCTTGAAGATAGCCGGTCCCTCGGGTCTCGTCGCACCCACGAAACTCAGCTGGGCTGATGATGCAGGTAGAGGTCAGAGATGGCAGGGAATCCGGGTCTCGTCGAGCTGGGCAGTCTTCATCCGGAGGATGGACGTGCAGCAAACCGCAAGCGCTTAGATGGTGCCTGCTGGTGCAGGGTGGCTACTCCTTAGCCACAAGGGAGAGTCTTCAGAGAATGACAAGAGTTCCTTTCGTGGAAAGTAGTTCAAGTTTCAAGATTATCCAATTTGGGAAGGGTGCCCGCTCCTACCTTTTTCTAAGAAAAGGGGCTGGCACGCGACTAGGTCCTGCCCATGGGTGGGACCAGGAGGGGGGTGGTTACATCCCTCTCCTTTGTCTGGTCTCTCCCCAGCTCAGAGGCTGGTGTACCCCTGGAACTGGTTTGAGCCGGCATATGCACAGTGAGCACCGGGGTGCCACTTGCAGTCACCTTCCTCTCAGCCCTGCCTACCTGGGATACACAAAATCCTGTCTGGGATGGTGCTGGCACCGCCCCTGACAGGAAACCCTTTGTCCAGGCCTCCCTCGCTGGAAGGACTCCCAGCAGCAGGAGGTCAGACTTGTGTTTGTGGTGGCAGCATCCATTTTGTGATGCTGAGGCTTGAGTTAGCTTTAACCGGGGTTCACAGTTACATACATGTCGTGCCCCTCTAGAAGGGTGGAATGCTAACCCCGTCGCCAGAATTGGCGAGGGGTTAGTATTCAATTCGTATGACATCTTACTCGACATGTTTTGATAATGCTATGCCAAAGTTAGCATTTGACCGCGAGGTTCATAATGCACTTAAGAGTATATGGTATAGCGTTATCATGGAACAGCTATTAGGACTTGGTTCCGCAAGCTGCAAACGGGCTCAGCTCATGCCAGAGCACCATCTCACATAATTCCAAGCACTCTGCCTTCAGGATTGATAAGGCCTTCCATAGGAGTGACTGATAGGAATATATGTGTCCATTTTAGGTTTAGATATAGGAATACTATATCTAAAGCAAAGGGTGATTACACCACCTTGCCCCAGCTGTCGTGCAGCCAGTTGTGTCAGATTTGGGTGGCCAGCCAGGGGTGGCATAATACATGCTGCAGCCCCTGGTAGGCCCTGGGTGCACCTATGCCCTGGGTACCTAAGGTACACTGTACAGGGTCTGATAAGGTGACCCAGTATCCAATTGGATATGTACCTAAGGTACACGGAGTCCATTTTAACAGAGAGAGCAGGAAGCCTGGGGTCCTGAACAGCAGGATCCCAGGCCAACTAAGTAAAAAACCAGCAAAACACCAGGAAAAAAAAGTTGGGGTAACCATAGTCAGATATCCACCTTCCTACATAACCCACCCCCCAACGAAAGGAGATAAGGCTATCCTTGACCAGGTAAGCCTATATTGCCTGAGTGGCTATATGAGGAGGTGCATGCACTGGCATGGTTACCCCCTATCTCATGGTCCACTAAGCAATCCCTCACCCTAAGGGTATCTGAGGGTCTCCACCATAGGGAATCTCTACCTGTGGTGTGTTTTGGTAAAGAAAAAGGCTGGTGCTGATATGGAGTACTGAAGTGAGGCTCCACTAATTTTGGGCTCAGCTTCCTCCAATCACTACCCACCATGCATGCCTTTCTTTCCAGGACTGAGTTGCTGTATGCTCTCAGGGTCAACCTCTGGCTACCTAAAGCTGGAGGCTGGGTCCCTCTGTTTGGCTTACTGGAGGGACAGGTCAGGTTTGGGGCCCTTAGGGCCCAGGTTTGGCTGTGCCCAACAGTGTCCATCTGTGGGAGGTTCCTAACTAATTTTAAGGGGGATCCCTCAGGAGTTTGTTTTATTTTCACTTGGCTAGGACTACTAGCTTCAGTGCCCTTAATCTGTTGATTGGGGAGTTCTTTTGGACAGGGGGCCCTTTGGTGTCCACCACTGGCCTCCCTGACCTCTATAGCCCTGGGCTGACTGAGGCAGGGTAGAGAGGGGCAGGTTACCTGCTCCAGACTGGGTCCCACCTTGGAAGGGTCCACTGACATCAGGGGCTCTGCCAGGCTAGGCCTGACTACCTCTGGGGCAGTTTCTTCACAAGGGGTAAGATCAGTTCCCTGAGGAGGCTGATCTTCTCCTAAAGTCTGGTAGGAGGGAGATTTCTCTTCCTCCTCAATGCTCTCTGTTTGAGTGGAGTGATCCATAGTTTCAGGCTTCACAACACTATTATCAGTCTGAGTTTGGGCTGTGGCCATCACAACCCCACAAACCTTTTCAGGAAGGGACTCAGTTTGGGTATGGGCTGTTACCATCACAGCCCTGCTAACCTTTTCAGGGAGGGAATCTACTTGAGATTGGGCTGAGACTGGCACAGCCCTCCTAACCTGTTCAGGAAGATTTACCATTTTGGAATGGGTTTCTTGTTCTACCTCAGCCCAGGCTGAGATCTCTAAGTCATTCCCCAGTAGGCAATATTCAGGCAAGTTTGATGACACTGCCACTCTCTTGGGGCCAGTGACACCTCCCCAGCTGAGATTTACCACTGCTATGGGATGACTCTTCTGCACTCCATCAATGTTTGTCACCTGGTATGTGGCACCAGGTATAAGTTGCCTTGAGGGGACTAGTCTTTCAGTCACCATGGTGATGCTAGCCCCTGTGTCTCTATAGGCCTCAACTTTCAGACCATTGATGAGGGGCTCCTGTCTGTACTTGTCCAAAGTGTTCGGACAATCAGTGAAGTTGGCAAACCCCATGCCAGTCTCACAGACAAGAGTATCTGAGTTAGGGGACCTGGTTAGGCCGGAGTCCCCAGGAACTCCCAAAGTAAATCCACCCAAATTCTTGGGGGCACTCCCACCACCTGGGGGATTACTACTAGTAGTAACAGGAGGCTTGGAAGTGTTACTTGGGGGTATGTTTTCCTTATTGTTGTTGGCCCTTGAGCAACTGGTGTCAGTTTTCAAATGGCCTACCTGTTTGTAGGTATAGCAATAAGGTTTCTTCTGGGTGTTGGAAGGATTCTGGGACCCACCCCCCTCAGAGGATTTTTTGGGCCCTGATGTGGTTTGATCTGTAGATTTATTCCCACCCTTCTCTTGAGGCTTGGTTGATTCCTTCTTTTGGTCACCACCTTGGTTCTTAGGCCTAATCCTGGTTCTGACCCATTTGTCTGCCCTCTTACCCAATTCTTGTGGAGAGGTAAGATCAGAGTCTACCAGGTGCTGGTGTAATAACTGGTTCTGACAATTATTTAAGACTTGCTCTCTCATAATTAGATTATACAATCCTTTGTAATCAGTAACTTTACTACCCAGTAACCAGCCTTCCAAAGCCTTAGTAACACAATCAACAAAGTCAGCCCAATCCTGAGACTGAATTTTCTGGGTGTCCCTGAACAGCAACCTGTACTGCTCAGTTGTTAAGCCAAACCCATCAATCAGTGTATTCTTCAGGACTTGGTAATTGTTAGCATCCTCAGCTCTAGTAGTGAGGAGCTTATCACTACCTTTACCTTCAAAGGAGAGCCACAATATAGCTGCCCACTGACTCTGAGGGATGCACTGGACAGTGCAGGCCCTCTCCAGAGCAGTCATCCACTTGTGGATGTCATCCCCTTGTTTAAAGGGGGGCACTATTTTACTCAGGTGTCTAGTATCAAAACTCCTGTCTTTATCCTTAGGGATATTGCTGCCACCAGTGGGGACTACCCCACTCAACTGTTGCTCTCTAGCAAAGGCAAGCTTCTCCTTGGCAAGGGCAAGTTCTTCCCTCTGGATCCTCAGATTAGCCTGTTTCATCCTTGCTTCATGTTCTCTCCTCTGAGGGGAAATCATTCTCCTCTGAGAAGAGGCATGAGAGTGCACAGATCTATTGGAGTCCCTAGAATGAGACCTATCTCTTCTAACTCCAAAGTTAGGCCTGCTTAGGGTCAGTACTGGGGGTCCCCCAGATCCTTCCCTATGTAGGTCTAAGTTGGCCCTGGTAAGTCTGCTGACTAGCTCAGGACCTTTGTCTGCCTCATCCCCAGAAATATCCTCTTCATCCTCCTCCTCCTCTACTTCTTCAGTTTCAGGGAGGTCAGGATCACCAAGGGTACCTTCTAAGGCTGGCATGCTCCCATCTGTCTGAGAAGCTTTTCTAGCATCATATGTCTCTAAGAGACCTAACAGAAAAGGAGTGGTAGGGTTAGAACCCTGTTTCAATTTCCTGGAGGTACACAATTGTCTCATCTCCTGGAAACTGAGAGCTGCATATCTGGAAAGGACCTGTGGAGGGTCACTAACCACTAGGGGAGTCTCTGCAGACTCTCCATGGGTAGACATGCTTCTAGTGTGGTGTAAGTGATGCACCTACCTACACCATGGGTTTACCTACTAATCCCTTGCTAGAGTTGTAGTCAGGGTGTGCTAAGCCCTGTTACTCTACAACAGCTGGTTCAGTAGAACTCAGAGTATTCTAAGCTAAGTTATATGTACCTTGGTACTTATGTGATCTTTCAAATGATAATCTTAGGATATGTGTGTGGTAAAACAACAGCAAGCTCAAATCCCAACCGCTGCTCACCAATGTGAGAAGTTGGCCTGATATATAGTGCTCACTATTCTAGTGATCACTCTGTATCATTCTAAACAACTCTTATTGATGATTGGTTGTAAGTCAACCTTATAGACCATCTATCCTAGAAGCGTGGACAAGAGAAGTCTTTAGGCTAAACTCTAGAGGGCGTGTTAAGCCAGCTGTTTTACCATCACATATACCCCTTGAACACCAAGTGAAAGGACACCACACAAGTTGTTATAAAAATAAAGGATATTTATTAATAACAAATCTACCCTGAACTCTTTATGAGTCAGGGAGCCAAGCACAATACAACTCTTACGAAAATACTGCAAGTTGCACAATTAACACAAATGCCCGAGGGGCACGAAAAACCATATACTCTAAAAGTGGATTGCGAAATACTAGCAGGTAAGTAACACGATCCAGAGGCTTCAGGACCGCTAGGACTACCTTACTGAACCCTCAGGTTAGGAGCAGGAGGCCTAGGGAACCCGGGTGCAGAGTGGGAACTCTTACGCGGGGTGCGGGACAAAGTCTATGGATGCTAGTAATTCTAAAGTTACTGTTTCCGGACGAATCCGACTAGGTAGACTAAAAACGAAAAAGGATCTGGACACTAGGATAGTGAACCTGTGCTGGAGCACCGAAATGCTCGAGTTACCTAGCCCAGGGGCTGCTGCTGCATAGGGTTCAAAAGACGTCGGGAATCCTCGTTGTAGTCTATGGAGCCTGAAAGAAGATGTTGCTGGCAGGCGACCAGTGAAGATGTTCGGTGTGATCCAAGGCTGGATCAGTGAAGAAGACGACCTGAAAGCAGAGGGGACTCAGTTCTCAATCACTAGCCAGTGATTGTGTGGGCACCAGGATGGCACCGGATGAAGTCACCGCGATCAGGTGAGTGGGTGACGCTGGACTCTGCAGTCACACGGGCCAGGAGGCGTTGTCGGCGTCCAGGCTGGAGGTGCGAGCTGTCCCACGATGGTGTCTGCTGTCGGCGATGCTGGATCCAGGATTGGAGCAACAAGCTTTGGCAAAGGCAAGCCCACGCGGTTGAGTCAAAATGGCGTCTGGAGTGGACCAGGAGGGTCCAGGGCACTTCTTGTTGGACAAGGAGCAAGGGGCAGTCTAGGGGACCTAGACCAGCGGTGAAAACGTCGTGGTACGTCGCCAGGAGGGCCACTAGCCGACGGGCAAGTGACCGGACAACGTGGCAAACAGCCAGGCAGCAGAAGGGCCCCACGCAGATCTCGTGGAGGCTGGACTTCGGTGCTGGAGCTGCTCAGGGTTGGGGCATCTCAAACCCCAGTGCACCCACTCGAGGGTCCCTCGGTGGTCATGCTGGTTAAGCGTCGTGCAGGTCTTGAAGATAGCCGGTCCCTCGGGTCTCGTCGCACCCACGAATCTCAGCTGGGCTGATGATGCAGGTAGAGGTCAGAGATGGCAGGGAATCCGGGTCTCGTCGAGCTGGGCAGTCTTGATCCGGAGGATGGACGTGCAGCAAACCGCAAGCGCTTAGATGGTGCCTGCTGGTGCAGGGTGGCTACTCCTTAGCCACAAGGGAGAGTCTTCAGAGAATGACAAGAGTTCCTTTCGTGGAAAGTAGTTCAAGTTTCAAGATTATCCAATTTGGGAAGGGTGCCCGCTCCTACCTTTTTCTAAGAAAAGGGGCTGGCACGTGACTAGGTCCTGCCCAGGGGTGGGACCAGGAGGGGGGTGGTTACACCCCTCTCCTTTGTCTGGTCTCTCCCCAGCTCAGGGGCTGGTGTGTCCCTGGAACTGGTTTGAGCCGGCATATGCACAGTGAGCACCGGGGTGCCACTTGCAGTCACCTTCCTCTCAGCCCTGCCTACCTGGGATACACAAAATCCTGTCTGGGATGGTGCTGGCACCGCCCCTGACAGGAAACCCTTTGTCCAGGCCTCCCTCGCTGGAAGGACTCCCAGCAGCAGGAGGTCAGACTTGTGTCTGTGGTGGCAGCATCCATTTTGTGATGCTGAGGCTTGAGTTAGCTTTAACCGGGGTTCACAGTTACATACATGTCGTGCCCCTCTAGAAGGGTGGAATGCTAACCGCGTCGCCAGAATTGGCGAGGGGTTAGTATTCCAATTCGTATGACACCTTACTCGACATGTTTTGATAATGCTATGCCAAAGTTAGCATTTGACCGCGAGGTTCATAATGCACTTAAGAGTATATGGTATAGCGTTATCATGGAACAGCTATTAGGACTTGGTTCCGCAAGCTGCAAACGGGCTCAGCTCATGCCAGAGCACCATCTCACATAATTCCAAGCACTCTGCCTTCAGGATTGATAAGGCCTTCCATAGGAGTGACTGATAGGAATATATGTGTCCATTTTAGGTTTAGATATAGGAATACTATATCTAAAGCAAAGGGTGATTACACCACCTTGCCCCAGTTGTCGTGCAGCCAGTTGTGTAAGATTTGGGTGGCCAGCCAGGGGTGGCATAATGCATGCTGCAGCCCCTGGTAGGCCCTGGGTGCACCTATGCACTGGGTACCTAAGGTACACTGTACAGGGTCTGATAAGGTGACCCAGTATCCAATTGGATATGTACCTAAGGTACATGGAGTCCATTTTAACAGAGAGAGCAGGAAGCCTGGGGTCCTGAACAGCAGGATCCCAGGCCAACTAAGTCAAAAACCAGCAAAACACCAGGAAAAAAAAGTTGGGGGAACCATAGTTAGATATCCACCTTCCTACACTGTTCACCCTATGTGGGAAGGGTATGCCCAGACGTGGGTCCCTTGCTCACTAAGCCACTGGAGTCAAGCTATCCTGGCTGAAGACGGCTGATAGCCAGAAACCGGTCCTAGGATGCTTGATTCCGGTCCAGGAAAGACATGGCTTGGCTGTTCTGACTGTTCCCATGAGGCACAGGGTCAAGAATGATTTGCATATGGCCATGTCTGAACTGGGGTGGCTTGGTGAGCAAAATAACAATGGATTTAACCCAGATCTGTGACTGGGGGTGAATGTTTTTCCATTGTGCAACATTCCGTCCATCATCTTGTGTGTTTTGCTGTTCACCCTATGTGGGAAGGGTATGCCCAGACGTGGGTCCCTTGCTCACTAAGCCACTGGAGTCAAGCTATCTTGGCTGAAGATGGCTGATAGTCAGAAACCGGTCCTAGGATGCTTGATTCCGGTCCAGGAAAGACATGGCTTGGCAGTTTGGGCTGGACTGTTCCCATGAGGCACAGGGTCAAGACTGATTTGCATATGGCCATGTCTGAACTGGGGTGGCTTAGTGAGCAAAATAACGATGGATTAAACCCAGATCTGTGACTGGGGGTGAATGTTTTGCCATTGTGCAACATTCCGTCCATCATCTTGTGTGTTTTGCTGTTCACCCTATGTGGGAAGGGTATGCCCAGACGTGGGTCCCTTGCTCACTAAACCACTGGAGTCAAGCTACCCTGGCTAAAGATGGCTGATAGCCAGAAAACGGTCCTCGGATGCTTGATTCCGATCCAGGAAAGACATGGCTTGGCAGTTCGTGCTGGACTGATCCCATGAGGCACAGGGTCAAGACTGATTTGCATATGGCCATGTCTGAACTGGGGTCGCTTGGTGAGCAAAATAACAATGGATTAAACCCAGATCTGTGACTGGGGGTGAATGTTTTGCCATTGTGCAACATTCCGTCCATCATCTTGTGTGTTTTGCTGTTCACCCTATGTCGGAAGGGTATGCCCAGACGTGGGTCCCTTGCTCACTAAGCCACTGGAGTCAAGCTATCCTGGCTGAAGATGGCTGATAGCCAGAAACTGGTCCTAGGATGCTTGATTCCGGTCCAGGAAAGACATGGCTTGGCAGTTTGGGCTGGACTGTTCCCATGAGGCACAGGGTCAAGACTGATTTGCATATGGCCATGTCTGAACTGGGGTGGCTTGGTGAGCAAAAAAACGATGGATTAAACCGAGATCTGTGACTGGGGGTGAATATTTTGCCATTGTGCAACATTCCGTCCATCATCTTGTGTGTTTTGCTGTTCACCCTATGTGGGAAGGGTATGCCATTTGCATATGGCCATGTCTGAACTGGGGTGGTGTGGAGTGCAAAGAAACGGTGGATTTAGGCCCAGATCTCTGTACAGGGGTGAATGTATGACATTTTTGTGCATTCTGTCCATCAATTGTTGTTTTTTCAATAGGTTTTGGGCCCTTGCCTGGCGCGAGTACTTGACCCACCCATGCGAGTGAGGTACCATTTTTATTGGGAGACCTGGGGGAACGCTGGTAGAAAGAAATGTGTGGATCCACGCAGATTCTAGAAGTTTCCCACACAGAAATGTGAGAAAAAAGTGATACCATACCTCGCTGGACTTCCCAGGGTGTCTAGTTGCCAGAAACGTGTGGCTTTGGTAGGTTTCGCTAGATGGCCGCCAAGCCCGGGCCAAAAACTCACGGGACCCCCTTGCAAAACTAGGTTGGTTTGTGATCGGTAATTTTGATGTCACCACAATAGGTTTTGTGACCTTGCCTTTTGCGGGTACCTGACCCACCCATGCAAGTGAAGTACTATTTTTCTCGGAAGACTTAAGGGAACGCGGGGTGGGTGGAATTGTGTGGATCGACACAGATTCCAGAACTTTCCACCACAGAAATGTGAAGAAAATGTGTTTTTTTGAATATTATTTAGGTTTGCAAGGGATTCTGGGTAACAGAACCTGGTGAGAGCCAGTCAGCTCACACCATCCTGGATTCCCCTTGGTGTCTAGTTTTCAAAAATGTATAGGTTTGCTAGGTTTCCATAGGTGCCGGCAGAGCTAGGGCTCCAAAACTACAGCTAGGCACTTTGCAAAAAAAGGGTCATTTTTCTCTGTGAAAATCTGGTGTGTCCATGTTGCGTTTTGGGCATTTCCTATTGCGGGCACTAGGCCTACCAACACAAGCGAAGTACCATTTTTCTTGGAAGACTTTGGGAAACGCGGGGTGGGTGGAATTTTGTGGATCCACGCAGATTCCGGAACTTTCCACCACAGAAATGTGAGGAAAATGTGTTTTTTTTACAAATGTTTAGGTTTGTAAGGGATTCTGGGTAACAGAACCTGGTGAGAGCCAGTCAAGTCACTCAATCCTGAATTCCCTTGGGTGTCTAGTTTTCAAACATTTTTAGGTTTGCTAGGTTTGGGTCGTTTCCTGTCGCAGGCACTAGGCCTAACCACACAAGTAAGGTACCATTTTTCTCGGAAGACTTTAGGGAATGCGGGGTGGGTGGAATTTTGTGGATCCACACAGATTACAGAAATTTCCACCACACAAATATGAGCAAAATGTGTTTTTTTGGACAATTTATTACGTTTGCAAGGGATTCTGGGTAACAAACTGGTGAGAGCCAGTCAAGTCACCCCATCCTGGATTCCCCTGGGTGTCTAAGTTTCAAAAATGTATAGGTTTGCTAGGTTTCCCTAGGTGCAGGCAGAGCTAGGGTTAAAAAACTACAGCTCGGCACTTTGCAAAAAAAGGGTAATTTTTCACTGCGAAAATGTGGCGTGTCCATGTTGCGCTTTGAGCCGTTTTCTGTCGCGGACACTAGGCCTACCCACACAAGTGAGGTACAATTTTTTGGGGGGAGACTTAGGGTAACACAGAATTGTAGAGCAACTGTTATTATCTATTGTCTTTCGATGCATTTCTGCCTTCCAAATGAAATACAATGTGTAAAAAATAAGTAATTTTGAAAAATAACCTATAATTCTCATGCCAGTATGGGTACTCCCAATTTCGGAAATGTGCAAATATCTACTGTTTTTAAACTTTACATTTTGTTCCCATTTCAGAAATACATAGGCGTCTTTCATACCGATTTTTACATTTGAACATTTTTCCAGAATAATTACCATAAACCCAGTATATAATAAAAAACCATTGCAAGGCGCTGCTCAGTTATTGGCTCTGGGTTCGTCGGGTTCTTGGTGAACCTTTAAGTCCTATATATCCCCACAACCAGAAAGGTCCAGCGGATGTAACAGTATATTGCTTTCAAACAGCTGTCATAATTATAAGAAGTTACAGGTGAAAACATTGACAGAAATGGCTTTTTCTTCCCAACTAATTAAAATGTTTTCCTATATTTAACTGTTAGTTTCAATAAAGAAACCTAGAAGAATCTACACAAATGACCCCTTGTTCAATTCAGAATTTTGTCTACTTTTCTAAAATGTATAGCTTTCCATGGTCCATTATTGCTTTCATACCCATTTCTACCATTAACTGGAAGAAGGTTGAAAACACAACAAATAGCAAAAATAGGATATATCCCGGTAAAATGCTAAAACTGTGTAAAAAAATCTAGTTTTCCGTCAAAAGTCTGTCATTCCCTAAAAGCTAGAAAAATGTTAATTTTAGCCCCACAAACTCTTTTTGATACCATTTGCAGGGGAAAAAACAGACGCTTTCATTTGCAGCACTTTTTTCCCATTTTTCCCAAAAACCCCAAAATGTAGCTGTATTTTGGCTAATTTCTGAGTCCCCTCCAGGGGAATCCACAAACCCTGGGTACCTTTAGAATCCCCATGATGTTGGGAAAAGAGGACGCAAATTTGGCGTGGCTACCTTATGTGGTCAAAAAGTTACAGGGGCCTAAGCGCAAACTACCCCAAATAGCCCAAAAAAGGCTTAGCACAGGTGGGGGAAAGGCCTAGCAGCAAAGGGGTTAAGGGTTATTTTTCTTGCATTCCATATATTGCATGAAAGCACTAAGATATGGCATATAAAAGCTTTTAGGGCACTTGTGAAAAAGTCGTCTGTTACTCTCTCTCAGCTGGCCCTCTGAGACAGAAATTGTACTTAACATGACGCTTCTACTGAAGGCCCATAAATCTGTTCCCCCTGTTAGTGCAGAGGAGAAAATGGCTGAATCCTGTGGAAAGTAAATTAGGCCTTTACAAGCTGATACTTCTTTATTCCCTTTACATTCTGACAATTACTTATTTCTTGAAGTCCTGTTTAGAGTTTCCTGAATGAAAAGCATATGAAAAATAAACCATACCATTCTAAAAAGATTGAAACATTGAATTCAATCTACAGTTTTGAGATATCTTAAGATATGTGTTTGCTTTTCCTCTAGATTTTTTTTTTATCTCATTTTTTTAGGTCTCGCCTATTCCATTTCGCAGGAATGAATATGCGAGTCTAATGCCGCTAAACCACCGCTAAACCAAGACTTAAACCCAAGGCTCTCAAAAGGCTCTCAAAAAGCGGATTTCCAACAGTTCACGAGAATCACATGACCACAAGCACGCGCATTTCCCCACATGAAAGGCATCAGCCTCCCTCCCACAGGCTTCCCCAGCGTGCGCTCGGCCGGCCTCTGCCAGTTCTCCTCCCCTAATTATTCACTTCACTTTTCACGGCCGCAGCACATCCGGCCTCACTCCTCCTCCCCCTAATTACACTTCTTTCACGGTGATCCGCTCCCTGCCTCCCCGGCCGCTTGTTTTGCTTCGGCTCCCCTCCGCCCACTTCATTTAATAGCCCTCCCCCAGTGCTCGTCCTGCAGTTTTCTCTGCCCACCATCTCCAAACCTTGTCTTTGGTGCTTGCATTTCTACACCTGGCAGCTTCCTGCCGTCACCCGACACTGTTTATTTTTAATTTAATATACATGAGATATCAGTTTATTTATTTATAATTAAATGATGCAGCCGAGGCTCGAACCCTGTCTCCTGCTCCAAAGTCGGCAGCGTTCTATGTTGAGCCACCTCCTCGCACAGTTTTTCTTTTGGTTTCAAACACAATATTTCTTTCTCCTCCCACCCACCAAGCCAGGAAGATATCCTGGGCAATCGGGGAGCGTGTATAATGAGAGCTTGCACAGTCGCACCCTGAGAAGTGCTAGTTTAAGTTTGCCCGTCACCGGCCGTGGTGCAGTCTCACTAGCAGCAACAGTTGGTGGTTTTCATGTCTTCTGCTTGAGGTTGACTTGGGGGCAGACATAAAACTGTACCCTATGGCCAAGCTCTTCCTCCTCCTCACTGCGCTTCAAAGCCAAAAGACAGCAGGGGCTGAGACCAACGCCTGCTGGCAGCATACTGTGTTGGGAGCGCTGCCCTCGCCCTTTTCAGCCTGGGGCTTGTTTAATCTGTAGTCACGCCCTAGTGTGCTAGTGCTAGGTTTTATTTTTGCCGTTTCAATGGACAGCATCCATCTGGAGAGTGTCACCCCCTTTCTCGCAACCAGTTGAGGCAAAGGTAATCATCTGACTTGAATACGGCTCTGCCCATCTCATGGCTTCCAGAGACAAACATTTGGAATGCAATAGGTCTTGCATTTACACATGTTTAAGCTATTGGCATTGTAAATTACAATGCCTTTTATTTATGTTTTAAAAACAAAAACATAAATAAAAGGCATTGTCATTTACAGTGCCAATAGCTCAAACTCTCGTAAATGCGAGACCTATTGCATTGTAAATGCTTGTTTTAACAATGCCTCACAGATTGACACAGGCAAAGCCAAAAGCTTGGCACTTGCTGAAAAAGGTGAGACCCATGCCAATGCTTGTTTTTAATGGCCACTGTGTTACGGTACACCCCTGCCTACTCCTGCTTCAATACACAACATTTGCTTTTCGGGGATCTATTCGTTTTTGTTTGTATTGCTCAAGGAGTTATTTGGCGATTGTTTTATTGTTACAGGTTGAAACACCACTTAAGTGTTTTGATTTAGCCCGGAGAAGTTCATTTAACTGCCTGTGCCCGAATTAATTATATTTGCTCCATGCATATCCACGCATTATATCCACGGAATTAATTCCAATCATTCCTTCACCAAGCATTAGTAAAGTGGTAAATAGACCACTGTCCTCACATCGCATAAATGGACTGGTCATTAGTCTTTCTACCACAGCAATCAAGAGAATCTCTTATAACCATTGACGCTCTCAACCAAAAAGAAACGTTATATTTAAGGATTCATGAGCTTTTTCCCTTACCGTCCAAGGTCATAGATTACATCGTCCTGATTTGGCAGGGAGAAGAGATAGTTATTTTTGTGCGCGATTAACTGAATTCCAAACTATCTCCACGGCAGGGCTTTAAGTGGGCCGGGTCCTGCCGGTGCTCAGCACTGGCAGTTCTGTAAAACAGGTGCTTAGATGGGTCCTTATTAGGCTCTCCATTTTTGCCCTCACCCTCAGGATGAAAAAAAAATCAACTCTGCAGCAGTCCCGCCCTTCACTGCCTTTGATGCAGGTCTTTCATAGTCTCATCATTTCAGAACTGACACATTTTCAACATGCTATACTACGAAGCCATGGTTGTTGCTTATTTATGTTATGCAACTAACAACCATTTACAAACCAATAGTGCTGGCTTGTTGTAGGTGTAATGTTACTTGTTCTATCATATAACTGGATGCAGTGACAGATGCAGCAACGTACCTCTCGGGCGGTACACTATTCTAAGCATAGATATTTAGCTTACTTTTGCAGCCACGCACTAATTACATGGGCCACGCCCATTTGAGAGACCCCCACAGTTTTTTCATCCCACTCCCTACTCAAGAATCTAATGGTTTTCTGCATGTGACTAAAGGGGGACACAAGCTCACCATTACTGCAGGAGCGTTTATTGCTTGAACTGAGAAAAGGGAGGGCCCTAAGAGAAACTCCTGGGCGCACTGGAAGGCCTGGGACAGGGCATGGACAAAGTTGTGCATATGCCTGCATCTAGGCTTTCAGAAGTGCTCTGGTCTCCAGCTGTACCTATGAATGGACAGGGACTCAAAATAGGCCTGGGAACCAAAATAAACGTGTTTCCATTTAGATAGCTACAATGTGATCCACGTTTGCAAATTAGGGAGGTTTTGAACTTGGAAAGATACGTTGTATAAGTGTTTTGCAAGTATGGAAAAGTGCAATGATTTTAACATAATGCAGGCAATGTTTGTTTTATTGTCAGGTAAATCAACAGTAAAAAGAGGCCCAAGGGACCATAAAACAGACCCAAAAAGAGTCCAAAACAGACGACACACTGATAGGTCATGCCAGCTACTGGGAACTGCCTGGTTGCCCCATAGGCCAGTCCAACCCTGACAGTACCGGACAGGGTGGCTATAGCTAGTGGGGCTGTTGCATGGGAATAGATGGAACACTGCTGTCTCCCCAAGCAGAAAAAAACGGACAATCGATATGTAAAGGTTCCTATTTCTTTTCACAGCTGATAGATGGTGAGCAACAAGCACAATCAGGCCTTACCTTTAATGTTGGGTAGAACACTGCATGCTTCCCACTTTTATTCCTAAAATACACAAGAAAGCAATAGTCACACATCTGCAACCTTGAACTGAAGTGTCTGCCAATTATAATGCATTGTTAATTACTATGTAACGCTTTTGCTAACAATACTGCAAACACTGAATTTGGAGTCCTAGGCCAGTTACTATCGGTAAACAAATGAATTGCAGCTTAGAAATAAGATGCTTCGAGAAGGTTCTGCTGCGGGTCAGCCATGTGGATGCATAAGTGACTCGCACGGTCAAAAGGCAGGCAGTCCGTGTACTGGGAAGGTCAGAAGGTTCATAAGTTGCTTCTCACAGCTTTGATGGCTGGAGGACAACACTTAGTTCAAATGAAATCCTGGGTAGACATGGGGCTAGTATATAAGAAGAAGCAGAGGGTCTGGTAGTGGCCTGCCCTTGGTGTCTGTCAGCAGCTGGTATAGTTATCGCTAGTTAGTCAGTGAGGTAGGAAGTGGAGGAGTTATGCAACAGTAAAACAGGCCTTCCAGGATCAATGCTGATTTGAAGTTGGCTAGGTCTAGTCTGAGGTGGAATGGATGGCAAAAAAAGCAAGCATTTGCAAGGCAATAGGTCTCTCATTAAGAAAGTTTGAGCTATTGGTATTGTAAATGACAATTTTATTATTTATGTTTTGTTTTTGAAAATAGCAAGATTAATAGCTTTGTCATTTACAATGCCAATAGTTATAACTTTCGCAAATGTGACACCTATAGCATTTGTAATGCAATATGTGTTGTATTTACGTGACTTACATGTATTGATATTACAGATAACAATGGCTTTTATTTTTTTTAAATAATTAATACTTAAATAATAGTTATTGTAATTTATAATGGCAATAGCCTAAACTTTTGTAAATAACTTTTGTGAAGATTATGTTCAGTGTATTTTATTGTGACGAAAATCCAAGAACAGAAGTGAAATATTAACATATTTTTGTTACATTTGTAACAAAGCTTGAAACATTGAGAGAACATATTTGAACCAGTTGTTGTTGAATGGTTGCACAGATTGATGCTGTGGTGGCGCTGAGTGATGTGATGGCGAACGAGTGATGCTGTGGCGTTCAGTGATGCTGTGGTGCCGCATAGTGATGTTGTGGTGCCCCTGAGTGATGCTGTGGTGGTGCTAAGTGATGCTGTATACTATGCTATGTTTTGTTTTGCTATCCTATGTTTTGTTTTGTTATGCTCTGCTATGTTTTGCTATCCTATGCTTTGATTTGTTATGCTATGCTGTGGTTTGTTATGCTATGTTTTGTTAAGCTAGGCTATGCTTTGCTATGCTATGTTTTGTTATGATATGCTATGTTTTGTTATGATATGCTATGTTTCGTTGAGTTTTATTATGCTATGCGTTCTTTCGCTATGCTATGTTTTGTTGTGTTTGGTATGCTATGCTATGTTTTGCTATGCTATTATATGTTTTGTTTTGCTATGCTATCTTTTGTTAAGCTATGCTATGTTTTGTTGTGTTTTGCTATTTTTTGTTATGCTATGTTTTGTTATGTTATGCTATGTTTTCTTATGTTATGCTATCCTATGCTTTGTTTTGTTATGATATGCTATGTTTAGTTTTGCTATCCTATGCTTTGTTTTGTTATGTTATGCTATGTTTTGTTATACTATGCTATGCTTTGTTGTGTTTTGCTATGCTATGCTTTGTTATGCTATGCTATCTTTTGTTATGCTATGCTATGTTTTGTTGTGTTTTATTATGCTATGCTTTGTTTTGCTATGCTATGTTTTGTTATGCTACGTTTTGTTATGCTATGCTATGGTTTGTTAAGCTGTTTTGTTATGCTATGCTAAGCTTTGTTTTGTTATGCTATGCTATGTTGTGTTTTGTTATGCTATGTTTTGTTGTGTTTTGTTATGCTATGCTATATTTTGCTCTGCTTTCCTATGCTATGTTTTGTTATGTATGCTATGTTTGTTGTGTTTTGTTATGCTATGTTTTGTTGTGTTTTGCTATGTTTTGTTAAGCTATGCTTTGTTTTGTTATGTTATGCTGTTTTGTTATCTTATGCTGTTTTGTTCTGCTATGTTTTGTTGTGTTTTGTTATGCTATGCTATGTTCTGTTATGCTATGCTTTGTTTTGTTATGCTATGTTGTGTTTTGTTATGCTATGTTTTGTTATGCTATGCTATGTTTTGTTTTGCTATGCTACGTTTTGTTTTGTTATGCTATATTTTGTTTTGCTATGCTTTGTTATGTTATGCTATGCTTTGTTTTGTTATGCTATGTTTTGTTTTGTTATGCTATGTTTTGTTTTGTTATGCTATGTTTTGTTTTGTTATGCTATGCTTTGATGTGTTTTGCTATGCTATGTTTTGTTTTGTTATGCTATGTTTTGTTTTGCTATGCTATGCTTTTTTGTTATGCTATGCTGTGTTTTGTTATGCTATGCTATATTGTGTTCTGCTATGCTGGTGAGGGTGTGTGAGGGTGAGTGAGGGTTAGGGGGTGTGAGGGTGAGGGGGTGTGAGGGTGAGGGGGTGAGGGGGTGTGAGGGTGTGGGAGGGGTGTGAGGGTGAGGGGGTGAGGGTGTGAGGGTGGATGAGTGAGGGTGTGTGAGGGTGAGGGGGTGTGAGGGTCCGATGTAAATGGTGGCAGGGCAGACATCATAAGAGAGAGAAACACAAATGTTAAGATAACAGTGCTCAAAGGGGTTGTGAGAAGGCGGAAATGGGATTAAAGGGTTTCAGAGGGGCTGGGGCCATGCAGTGGTGGTAAACAGAGCTCAGGCGGGGCCGTGCGATACATGTGAGGAGCGTAGAACTGGGGTGCGATGTTGGGCATTGGTTGAAGCTAAGCAGCAAAAGAGACGACAAAAGAATGCACGTGCCACGAGCGCTGGGAGGGGGGCTGGCCAACCATGCCAGCATTCCGATTCACGAGCAGATGGTCCTGTTTATGACCTGCGTATCCGTGAAGTGGCTAGTTGCAAATGGACTCAAAGCAGCCGGTCTCTTTGATGTTCTTGGCTTGTCTTGCTTGGTGGGAGGGGTGGGGGAGTGGATTTCTGTGCACGCGCATTGAGGGAATAGTTTCCGTCAAGGGAATATGGTACCATTGAAAGAATAATGTGCATTGAAGGAATAGTGTGGGCTGAGGGAATATGGTTGCATAGAGGGAACAGTGTGCGTTGAAGAAATGGGGTGCCATTGAGGGAATAGCGTTGAGGGGGTGTGGTTGCTTTGAGGGAATAGTGTGAGTTGAGAGAATACTGTACATTGAGGGAATAGAGTGCATTGAGGGATTACGGTGCCATTGAGGGAATAGTCTTCGTTGAGGGAATAGCGTGTCATCAGGGGAGGAAGGTGCCTTGGGCTGAATGCGGTGCCTTGGGAGGAAGGAGAGCCTTGATCAAAGCGAGCTGCTTTGGGGGAAAGGGTTGCCTTGGAAGAAGTACAGCGCCTTGTAAGATACCATGCCTCCCTTGGAGGGACGAGGCGCTTTCTAAAGAATAGGAGGTACAGGCAGAAACAAGGCTTTTCTGAAGGGGCCAAGTGTCTTTGCGGGATGTGTGTGTGGGGGGGGGGTTAAATTACTGTTCCCGGAGATGGAATGCGGTACTCAAGGAATGAGCATTATTGGAGGCATATGGTACTCAAAGGGGAACTTTGAGTGAAATGCAGCACTCAAGGGAAGGCTGTCTTGGAGGTAACGGCGTGAGTCAGAAGGAAGAGGCTACCTTCAAAGGAATGACGGGCTTTGTAGTGAGGCGCATAGAAAAGAATGATACGCTCCGAAAGTAATGATGCACCTTAAATGAGGCGCCTGGAAAGGAAAAATGCTGTGCCTTGACAGGGACGATGCGGCTTGAAAGGGATGCTGTGCGGATTGTTGCGCTTTGAATGTTACGTCTTGAATGGAACTATGTGCCTTGAAAGAGATGATGTTCCTCAGTAGGGGTGATGCGCCTTGAAGTGAATGATCTTCTGTGAAAGGAAGAACGTGCTTTGACTGAGCCACCTAGAAACAAACTGCGCCTTTATGCAGGATGGCGTTTAAGACTGGGTGGCACAGCTGCTCTGGCCTCCCCTGCTGAGTAGTGGGGGAGAGAGAGGGGGTGTGCATGAGAAGGAAACGGCGGGGCTAAAACAACACAGACAAGTTGAGCCCAAAATCACTGCGGCGTGGTTTATAAATGCAAATTAAACGCACTCCATCGCACTTTCATTGTGTGTGAATAAAATCATCCCTGATGTTTACGAAGCATTTTGTGTATCCAGAGGCAGCAGATACGGGTAATATTGCCGATCTACATCTCCCCTCCACTGGGGTCTGAAAAAAATGTGATGGCTGTTTAAATGAATCCCCACCCGCATGAGAACATGAGCCAAATGTCAGTTTACCTGCAGTAAACAAGCTTTGGGTAAAGGGAGGGACGAACTAAAGCTAGACACCCTAACGCAAACATAACCAGCAAACAGAAAGACAAAAAATTGTGAATCCTGAATATTTAGAATTCCAAAGAAAGGCGCCAGCACTTTTCCAGAAACCGAACCTTGTTAACACGCTCACTACAAGCACAACCCCCGTGACTGAGTGAAAGGGAGGTGGGAGAGAGAGGAGTGGAGGAGCAGTGGGGGAAAAGACATGAGAATAAAAGCAAAACCAATGTGGCGGACGTGAAAGGACCCTGCGCTGAGACAAAGTACTTCTACTGCAGTTCTCTAAAACGACGAGTAAAATAAATAAATGAACGAAAATGAACGAGAACAAATCAATATGCAACAGAAGAAAGGTACAAAGGGAAGAGGAAAGGAAAAACAAGGGATGTGTTGAAGTAAAGATACAAATGAGCTGGGAATGTAAGTGGGACTGCTGCATGGCGCGAATGGCGTGAAGATAACAAGCTCTCGGCATTGCTGTGGGGGGGGCGGGAGCGCATTGCTTTGAAGTCTGATGCGGAAGGGTGGGAGGAAACAAGCATATGGGGTGTGAGCAAGAAGTGAGGCCGAGCGCGCGCTGGCGAAGCGTCGCGCTTGAATATCTCACATGCATTGGGGAGAATCCGCACACCAAAACCCTCTTGGTAGGATTGCTGATGGCCCTCTATATGTATCGCCAGCAATGCTGCGCATTGGCAAGCCGAGACCTAAAAAAACAATGGAGTGAGATATTGGCCCAAGTAATTACTAACAGATGAGATTATTTTTGTTGTATTCTTCACTGTGGCACCCCCAGTGTAACATGTATGAGCAGATCTGGGTTATGTGTTCATTGTGCCACTGGAACCAAGCTGCACCTGACCGAAGAGGCCCATATAGGCGAAAACCAGTCTTGGTTGCTTGTGTTTTAGTTTGGAGAGGGCCTGGCTTCGCAGTTCGGGCTCAAGTGTCACTACTGGAGCAGGATCAAAGCTGATTCGCATAACGTAGGGCCTGTCTGAGGTGGCAGGGTAGGCAAAAAATGATAGTCAGAGATACAGGGCCGAGTAACTGCCAGTGGCTGAGATTAATTCAAGCATTCCATCCATCTCCTTTTTGTATTCTTCACTGTCAAACCCTAAGTGCGGAGAGTATGCCTAGACGTTGATCCTATGCTCACAGTGGTGTTGGAAGCAAGCTGAAGCCAATTGCAGAGGCCAAAATTGGGTAATACCATTCTTGGGTTGCTTGTGTTTCAGACGATACCTGCCTTGGCAATTCGGACTGGACTGTTCCTAGTGGAACAGGATCAAGGCTGATTTACATTTGGTTGGGTCTAATCTGAGAGGGAAAAAAACAGATGCCCCCGGATGTAGCACAGAGAATAAACGGTGATTAAAATTATATCAAGCATTCCATCCATCATTTTTTTGTATTCTTCAATGTGACGCACCAAGTGCTATGGGTATGCCCAGATATAGGCTGCGTGATCACTATCTTGCTGAACTGAAGAGACCCAAATAGCCTGAAACCAGTCTTGGGTTGCTTGCGTTCCAGTCCGGGGAAAACTAGGCTTGGTAGTTCAGTTAGGACTGTTCCTCCTGGAACTGACTCAAGGCTGGCTTGCATATGGCTGGGTTTAATCTGAGGTGGAATAGTGGGCACAGAATAGATGGACTGGCATGTGGCCTGAGTAATTATCAGTGTCTGAAATTAATTCAAGAATTCCATCCATCACTTTTTCCATTCTTCATTGCGACACCCTAAGTGGGACGAGTATGGTCAGATATGGGCGCTGTTCTCACTGTGCCAATGGAACTAAGCTGTACCTGACTGAAGATGCCCATATACGATAAAACCAGTCTTAGGTTTCTTGTATTCCGGTTTGGAGAGGGAGAGTCTGGCTAGTCAGTCGGGATGGACTGTTCCTACTGGAGCAGAATCAAAGCGGATTTGCATATGGAAAGATCTAGTCTGAAGTGGCATGGTGGGCACCTAAAAGACAAACTGGGAAGTGGTCCCAAGTAATTACCAGTGGCTGAGATCAATATAAGCATTCCATCCATCGTTTTTTGTATTCATCAGTGACAAAAGATTAGTCGGAAAAGCAGGACTCCCCTGACAACTGGACTGCATATAAGCAATGGAACAGTTTCATGGGAACAGCACTCCTGAGCAGACCACGCAGGCACCCCTGTGCCCCCCCCCCCCGTTGCAGGTGGACACACCCTTCATCTCAAAGGGGGGTCACTTGGCCAGGCCACCTGCTACCAAATAAAGAGAGGGGAAGCAGTAAAGCTGCGGAAGAATGGGTAATGGGGGGCCCCTCACATTACCTCGCAGGGGGAGTCTGAGGTTTGTTACGTCACTGCATAGATTTCGACAGTAGGTACACCCACATACCCATAGGGTGACCAACCGTCCATAAATTTCTCGGACCGTGCTTCATTTTGGTGTCTTATCCGTAATTATTCCTTTTACAACGTCTTTTGTCCGTAACTTTGAAGATTAATTACAGTGAGCTGTGCTGTTCCCCTGCGAGAAGCCCCAAGAGATTAACAGTTCTCAGGGGCCAGCTCGCACTTCTCTGCTGAACTCCAGAGGCTGCAGCGGCCCCTCACTGAGTTCGCACAGACTGTGGACAGGCCCACTGTCATTCCGACTGAGGCTAATTGTCCCCTTTCGATTGACTGTGCGCCGTCTGCCTTTAGCATAGCATGTACCAGTGAGTGCCTTGGAGGCCAGTGACTCACTTGGAGCCAGTAGATCGAAGTTGGTGATTATATAGGAGCTTTCCCCAAGCAGATTACTTTGGGGAACTTGTGGCCTTGTATTATTTGCCAATATTGTTCCCGGAGAGTGACGGGGCAAGAGCAATGACGGGACTGGAGCAGTCGCGGAAAAGGAGAGGTGACGGGGCAGGAGAGGTGACGGGGCAGGAGAGATGACGGGGCAGGAGAGATGACGGGGCAGGAGAGGTGACGGGGCAGGAGAGGTGACGGGGCAGGAGAGGTGACGGGGCAGGAGAGATGACGGGGCAGGAGAGGTGACGGGGCAGGAGAGGTGACGGGGCAGGAGAGGTGACGGGGCAAGAGAGGTGACGGGGCAAGAGAGGTGACGGGGCAGGAGAAGTGATGGGGTAGGAGAAGTGACAGGGCAGGAGCGGTGACGGGGCAGGAGAAGTGACGGGGCAGGAGAAGTGATGGGGCAGAAGAAGTGGCGGGGCAGGAGCGGTGATCGGGCATGAGCAGGAGTGCTGACCGGACAGGAGCAGTAAATGGGTAGGAACAGTGAACGAGTAGGAGGAGTGACGGTGCAGGAGCAGTGACGGGATAGGAGCAAAGACATGACAGGAGCAGTGACGGGCAGGAGAAGTGACGGGACAAGAGAAGTGACGAGGCACGAGAGGTGACAGGGCAGGAGAGGTGATGGGGTAGGAGAAGTGACGGGGCAGGAGCGGTGAAGGGGCAGGAGAAGTAATGGGGCAGGAGAAGTGATGGGGCAGGAGCGGTGATTAGGCATGAGCAGGAGCGGTGGATGGACAGGAGCGGTGAACGGACAGGAGTAGTGACCAGGAGAAGTGACGGGGCAGGAGCGGTGATCGGGCATGAGCAGGAGTGCTGACCGGACAGGAGCAGTAAATGGGTAGGAGCAGTGAACGAGTAGGAGCAGTGACGGTGCAGGAGCAGTGACGGGATAGGAGCAGAGACAGGACAGGAGCAGAGACGGGCAGGAGAAGTGACGGGACAGGAGAAGTGACGAGGCAAGAGAGGTGACAGGGCAGGAGAGGTGATGGGGTAGGAGAAGTGACGGGGTAGGAGAAGTGACGGGGCAGGAGCGGTGACGGGGCAGGAGAAGTGATGGGGCAAGAGAAGTGACGGGGCAGGAGCGGTGATTAGGCATGAGCAGGAGCGGTGACCGGGCAGGCGCGGTGAATGGACAGGAGCAGTGAACGCGCAGGAATAGTGACCAGGAGAAGTGACGGGGCAGGCGCGGTGATCGGGCATGAGCAGGAGTGCTGACCGTACAGGAGCAGTAAACGGGCAGGAGCAGTGAACGAGTAGGAGCAGTGACGGAGCAGGAGCAGTGACGGGATATGAGCAGTGACGGGCAGGAGAAGTGACGGGCAGGAGAGGTGACCGGGCAGGAGAGGTGACCGGGCAGGAGAGGTGACGGGGCAGGAGAGGTGATGGGGCAGGAGAGGTGACGGGCCAGGAGAGGTGACGGGGCAGGAGAGGTGATGGGGCAGGAGAACCGATGGGGGGGGCAGCAGCGGTGAACGGACAGGAGCAGTGAACGGACAGGAGCAGTGAACGGACAAGAGCAGTGAACAGACAAGAGCAGTGAACGGACAAGAGCAGTGAACGGGGCAGGAGAAGTGAACGGGGCAGGAGAAGTGAACGGGGCAGGAGAAGTGACGGGGCAGGAGAAGTGATGGGGCAAGAGAAGTGATGTGGCAGGTGTTGTGATTAGGCATGAGCAGGAGCGATGACCGGGTAGGAGCAGTGATCGGGCAGGAGCAGTAGGGGCAGGAGCAGCGAAGGAGCAGGGGAAATGACAGGGAAGGAGTGGTGGTGGGGCAGGAGAAGTGACGGGGCAGGAGAAAGTGACTTGTATCTATGTTCTTTGCCTGTTTATTTATATACTATTGCATGACATCCACTGATGGGTCTGTAAAGCATACCTTGTGTCCTGAATTTTGATCTCCTGTCCTGAATTTTTTAACTGAATTTTGACCCTTAGTCCTGAATTCTTACACTCACTGTCCTGAATTTGCGCCCATGCCAGTTGGCCACCCTACATACCCACCATATTTACTAATTCGAACCCACTGAACGCAGAGGACACAAGCTCCATTCTATGCTTTACAGATGTTCACAAGGTTGGCCGCTGGCTTGAAGTGGGTTAATGGGCGCCGCCGCGCGCATCTGCTTGAGGAGCGGGCTTCAGCACATCCTCACCAAGCCCCCTGACCACTGATGTGCCGCCGCAGGAGGAAGTTCATAGGCCGGAGCTATTTTAAAATGCTTTCATCTGATTTGTTCTGGGTCTGCGCACCCAGAAGTGCTGCCTTGGCGAATGCGCGGGTACAGCGTGCTCAGCCGCGGAGACGCCGCCAGGGGACTCTGCTCTGGGACTGCAGGTAATTCGATGATTCACGGGCGCGCATGCGCGGCCCTGGAACGACATCCACAAAACCCTCAACAGCCGGGCACGCGCTTCATGGCGCAGAAGAAAGTCCTGCCTGGATGTGTGCAGGGTATCTTAGGGTGGCAGGCGGTTCTCCACTGCCCAATACACGTGTTTTCCTTCATTTGGTTGCTCACAATTTTTACTACCTCATGTATTTTGTTTGCTCACAAATGTCACTATTACCTTATGTAACGTAATGTATGCTTTTGTAATCTGTTCTTTTGTAATGTTTCTCATTATGTTTCATTTCTGTTCCTTTTGTGAAGCGCTCTGACACCTTCGGGTAAAGTCCGCGCTATATAAAAATGCATAAATAAATTAATAAATAAATAAAATTGACGATGCGGCTTCTCGTGCTCAAGTACAAGTAGCCTTGGGAACAGTGTGTCCTGCGGAGTAAGATGGCGGGTGGCGGGCGGCGTGGATAAGAGGAAGGGGTTTGAGAGGCAATTAGAAGAGCGCATAGGCAAGTGAAGCAGCAGAGTGGTTAGCGCCTAGAGGAAAAGCATACGTCTTTTGATGCAAAGGAGTGGAGAACTGGAGAAAATATGAGAACCCAAAGGAGGGAATGTAAAGAGACAATCTAGGGCAGAAGGAGGAAGCCTAGTAAGAAGAAGAATGTTAACAACGTCTAGAGAAGAAGAAATGAAGAATCCTGGGTGAAAAGGAACCATCAAGAAACGAGGCAGAGAAAGAGCAGGAGAGATGCAAGAGCTAAGGTGGGGAGAAGGGGAGGAGGGGACAGAGGGAGGAGGGAAAATAAAACCGGAAAGAAGAGAGGGGTGTAGGAAGAGAAAGGTGAAACCACGGATAGGGGCGAGATGGCAGGCGAGGGGAAAAAGTGGAGGCCAGACCTGCATTAGTGGCGAGGCTGCATAGGGGAATAAGGGGGGGGGGGGGGGCGGCGCATTTAAATCGAATCCCTGGAGAATGTAGAGGACAAGGCTGTTTGGGGCGAAGACAAGTTTGGTCAGTATAACTAATATAGAGCTCGGAAAGAGCTGGCTCGGCAATGAAAACAGATCAAAACTGCAGAGGGGGTGGTGCAGGTGACAGGAGAGTGGACGTATCTGGAGCCTGCAGAGGAACACACATTTTGGAAGGAGTAGAATAAGATAAGGACAGGGCTTTAAGTGGGATGAAAAAATCGGTGGGGGGTCTCTCAAAGTGGCGTGACAAATGTAATTAAGGGCGTGGCTTTAAAATACGTAAGCTAAAAATCTGTGCTTTGATAGTGTGCCGTCCCCATAGTATTTTGCTGTTTCTGTCCTTGCATCCGATATATGATACAAGTAACATCATACCTACAACAAGCCAGGACTATTGGCTTTGTCAATGGTTGTTAGTTGCATAAGATAAATAAGCAGCAACTGTGACTTGTATATATAATACTGAAAAAGCTTCACTTAAAGCCCTGGTGACACTATGGCAATGTTGCTGCTCCTGTGTTTCGAAAAGAGAAGGGAAATCCAGAGAGAAAATGACTCTCTTTAAAGGATTTCCCTTCCCCTTCAACGCTCACCTGGCATGACGTCATGCAGTAACTTCTTCACTAGTGAGAAGTGAGCAGTGTGAGCACACACACATTGATGTGCCTGCTGTCACTGCAAAAACGGACCGCCTGTGCCAGGGCACAAAACAGAGCCCGATAGAGAACCTGGTTCGAGGCCCCCTTCAAAAACATGCCGGTGTTCAGCACCGGTGAGACCCGGCCCACTTAAAGCCCTGGATAAGGGTGTCGGGGAAAGCGACATAGAGGGGTGACGGGCACATGCATTAAAGAGGGAATCTGGACCCTGAGAAGAAGACTGGGAAGGAGGGAATGAAGAAGCCTGGGTACGAAGAGGAGAGAGCTCCTGGGATGTTCATCAGAAGAGGAATGGATGAAGGCTGTGTGTGTCTGGAGAAGAAGAGTTGGTAAAGGCTCCTGTGCATAGACCTTTCTCAATAACCCCCCCTCCCACCCCCTACCGGCAGTTAAGAAAGGCCACATGTAGCATGACTACATTGCGGAGGCAAAGAAAAGGCGAGGAGTGGAAATGAAAACTTACTTTTTGTACTCAAAATAATGCTCAGCAATCTGCTCCTCCCACACAATCTTCGGCTTCTGCTCTGTTAGGATCTCGATGTACCTGGGGAAAGTAAACAAACCGCTAATTATAAAGTTGACTTCCCACGTTCAGGTGTTTGTGTATCTTGGAGATGTGAATGCTGAAAGTTAACAGGCTGTACCTAGCTGAAGTCCCTGTAGGGAGAGTCTGAGGAGACAATATGCAAGAGGCAGGCACAGCAGTCTAGAAGCAGAAGTAACTGTGACCTCTCTTATTCAATCTTGTATTCTCAGGGTCACTCCAGAATTTGGAATAAGAGTCCAACATCCAAACATCAATGCCCAGACCGGTGAGCAACGATAGAAGGGTAGAACAAAGCACCAGTAACTGCTGACCTCCATTGGTCTGATACACTCCCCACTGAGAACACCCCAACTGCTTGGGCGCCACAAGGGATCTCTGAGTTGGAGATTGATAGGAGAGACACCTTATTGTGTCTTCAATAGTACAGTTTCCAAGGAACATGTAGTAACGAAGTTCACGCGGGTAGGATGTAGTATATGTAGATTTATTGAAGTACGTTACATGTAGAGGTGTTGTCAAGCAGCCCCACCAGGAGCAGCCTGACTCCTGCTCAGTCCATTCTCAACTGTCAGCTTCACCTCACAGGTACCCAACATTCCAAAACGCATCATCACTCCAACATTCCATGCAGCACACAGCACATTCACACTGGCTGAGCAGTTGGTATAAATGGCAGAACATTAACATGTACAGGATACTACAGAACAGGAGTGAGGAAGGCATCCGCACTGGCAATAGGGAGGAACTGCTCGCAAGCTGCAGAGGGAGTCCGCAAGTATACACCTTGTGAACTTTCTCAAGTGGGAAGTATCAGGTGCTGCGGACCGGTTGTTTCCAAGGCCGCCTTTAGGGCAGTGCGACTGGTGCAGACCTCTTGAGGGTACTGTGCAGATCATAGATCTGAATTTTATGCGGATAGCTGAGTGGATTACTGCTTTTGTAGGCTACGACCTGCCTAATCTACTGTGGGTAAAACCACCTTTCCTTCAAGGTGAGGGATCCCAAATGATTCAGGGTGGTACAGGCCAGTAATCTGATGGGAATAATTATTTTACTGCGATATACTTCCAGTAGATTTCGCGGTTGTACCCTTGAAATACAAAGATTGTTTACAGATAGTTTTCTCTTGACCCATTGTTATCCCAGTTGTTGGTATTTATAGTGTTAAGGGACGATAGCAATGCTAGGTCGGTAAACATTCCCTTAGACCCCCTTGTATCCTTTTTCCATGTTACTGCTTTTGTGACAGATATCCTTTTGCCACCGCTATTCATAAGATACAACAACCCTAATATAGAACAGCGACTGTTAAGAATTGTCATCAAAGAGCTGCATGCAAACTGTATACAATAGGTTAGGACGTTACGTTTTTTTCCCCAGTCTTTCATCTATTCCTAATGTTGCTGAAAAGGGTTTGTTTGGGTAGATTATATATTCTTATCAGTAAAGTCAGCCTTTACTGGTACTTTAAAACACATTAAATGTATGTGAGAGAGGGGCTATGGAGAGATAAGGGTCACTTTTGCCCGATGATCATGGGGGAATCTGAGGAGGAGGTCATGGGAGGGGGCGAGGGAGCAAAGAAGGATTGTCATACCGGGCTCCGACAGCTCTAAAGCCGGCCGTGGTTGTTGCAATGCACATCGTTCTCATTTCAGCACCAACACCCTTTGCCCAACCCACAGGGATGTCACAGACATATGCCCACCAGAGGTTACGAAATAAAACAATGATACATTGTGTAGCAATACTGCTCCAGAGCCCGCTCTGGCTGCTTGCTGCATAACAGATGGCATTTATGTAGCACAGTCTACGAGTTAAATAACCTTTTTTTAAACAAAGAATTGCACAGCACTCCGAAGTGAAGATATATTCAATCCATTTATTTCAAACGAACCCAGCCTCCTCGGCTTTGCTCACGGTTAGTGAGTTTTCTCTTTCTACACTATTTATGCTCAGTCAGCCATTTGCGGCATTCTGGGCATTGTAGTGTTTGTAAAAACGAAAATCATAAAACATTAAATGAAAGAAAAGAATTCGATGACATTCACTGTCCTGTTAATGGAGGCGGTTTACATTCGATATGTTATGTGATTCTGATTGTATGCTAGTACATATATACAGTTAATTATAACATTCGTATCATTCTAAGTAGATCACGATGTTGATGTATTTCTGAGTATAGTACTAGTAACCTCTAGATGCTTTTCCACCCGTAACACAGTGAAGACAGAGAATCAACACGTGGCTATGTTCAGAGGCTGGGTTTAGGCTGACAAAAGATACACTAGGAGTTCATCTGGACCATCAGGGCCTCGAGTGGAAGTGCTAAGAATTAGGCAAAAGGTAATTCTCTCCCGTATTTAGGTAGGAGAAAGGAGCTGAAGTGTCAGCCTTTGGTGAGGCCAAAGAAGCATTGTGTGTTGACACGGTCATCCAGCTTCCACGACTACCACAAAGACAAGGGTGTAGCCTTCAAGCAGACACAGGCAGGGGCCAGGATGCCCTGCACACAAAAGCCCAGGGCTTTGCTTGCACCCCATAAATTCAAGAATCAAATTTAGAGACGTATGAAGACGTATATTCTCCCAAGAGTCTACCACCAGGCATATCAACAACCACATACACATTGTTGTGCTTCTGTTGTGCTTCTGCTGTTGTATCTCTATGACAAGACATCCCCTCGGCAGTCTTTCACTAGATCCTTCATCTCATTTAGAGACCAGAAGGTGGAGGATTCAGAGAAGAGGAGCAGGGTATGGAGGGTTCCAGGAAATGGTAGTGAGACTGAAAGGGAAACAATATTGAGAGGGTGGCATGAGTAAACAAGATGGGTGGTGGTTTCAATGCTAGGGTGGAACAGAGAGCAAGGAGCGGTGAAAGAGTAAACTTGAAAAAGAGAAGGGGTGCACAAGAATAACCTCCCTCAAGTATCAGGAATACTTAGTGAAAGGCTGATGTGTTGTTTCACCCGAAACGTGTTGCCTTAATATAGAAGACTGTGAGTGGGAAGTCAGTGCGAGGATTTTTAAAAGTCTAAGTCGACTGAACCATGCCTCCATCCATCTTAGGTAGTAGTGAAGGAGAACTTGGTAGCCAGTGAATGAGGAATAAATAGACGTTTTCATAGAGTATAACCATGTACGCAAGGTGTGTGTGTGCCAATTACTGTTAGTTGTTTGGGACTTCTTTGGACCAGATAAACAAGCACCCTGTAAAGCAATGCCAAAGGCTGTAGGAGGAGAGAGTGACTAACAATCAATGCTTTCTAAGAATGGTGCAAAGCCAGGGTTGAGCACACTTCGGCTTAAGGCTTTGGAGGACACATGCTCTTAGTGGCCCAGGTTGATCACATGATATAAGGAAGTTCAGCCAAGAAGACAATCCCTGTTGAAGGGCTAATGGACAAGTGGCGAGATGAACACTGACGCGAATAAAGATCTGGAATTATATTGAATATACAATAATACATTAAGTGGCCACAAGCTAAAGAAAAGCCAAAATAATAGTAAATGTTGCACAGGACAAATATCACCACAGCAGATGGTCAAGTCCTTCGCCTATACCTTCATATCCGTACTGAGAAGTGAAAAGGGTACATACCTAGAGTATAATTATGGCTCTTTATTTGGTTTCAGTGTCAAGGAAATAAACACTTTACTGAATTCAGGGTGCAGGTCTTGAAGAGATTGCCTCGCCACAGACCTTGTGTAATATGTATAATTATAGTGGCAGTAGTTTTACAAAATTCAAAAGGATGGCCATCTTTCCAGGAGCTTTATTTGTGTCCCTTGCCTTGATGGACTCACAAATTTCTCACTACGTAATGTCTTTCTCCAAATTTGCTGCCACTCATTGGTTTAGTCTGGGCAACTAAAGTGTCTCTAAAACGGTAGTCTCTTGATTATGTGTCTCCAGTGTCTCACGACTAGAGGAAGGAGCAGAAGTCACTGAACCCGTTGCAATGGCTTGAGGATGTTCAGCAAATGCCCCTGGGTAGGTTCATACTGTCGGGATTACTCTGGAGGCCATGTTGTGTCTAAATACAAACACTAATAATTGACATGCCTTCTTCCCTTGTTCATAGGTCTTGTGCTTAAGTCTTGTCAAGGTCCATTTCACTTTCGATACAAGTTGAGCTCAAATTTTGCCTTTATTGTTCTGTTTGGTAAGTCGGATGTCGTCATCTGCATTATTGCTTCAACAAGGAGGTTATTACCATTGCCAATGAGTGCTGTTTCTGTTTCTGTAAGCTTTGACACTTGACTATAGCCATATCTTTGATCTCATCATATCTTTATTTGGCCTTGGACATAGGATTTGCCAGCTGGCAATAGCAGTTAAATCTTTGAGGTAAATGTGCATTTGTTCTTTATAGGCATGATTCCTACATTTCAAAGCCACCAGCAACAAATGATGGACGGAATGCTGAATGAATCAAACATTCACCCCCAGTCAAGAGATGTGGGTTGAATTCATTGTTCTTTTGCTCACTACCGCATCCAAGTTTGGATCCAGCCATATGCAAATTAGTCTTGACCTTGCTCCTCATGGAAACAGTCCAGCCCGAACTGCCAAACCGAGCCCTCCCTGGACCAGACACAAGCATCCTGGGAGGATCTGGCCTGGCAGTTCGGGCTGGACTGTTCCCATGAGGAGCATGGTCAAGATTGATTTGCATATGACTGGGTCCAAATAGGGGTGGCATAATGAGCTAAAGAACAATGGATTAAACCCAGATCTTTGACTGGGAGTGAGTGGATTGAAAAGTTTCAGCACTCTGCCAATCATCTTGTTGTGTTTGCTATGTTCACCCTAAGTGGCCAAGGGTGGGCCCAGATGTGGGTCCCTTGCTCGCTGTTCCGCTGGATTCAAGCTAACCTGGCTGATGAGGGGTGAAAATCTGAAACCGGTCCCAGGATGTTTGTTTCCAGTCCAGGGAAGACCTTGCCTGGCAGTTCGGGCTCGACTGTTTCCATGCAGAGAAGGGTGAGGAATGATTTGCATATGGCTGTGTCCAAACTGGGGTGGAATAGTGAGCAAAAGAACAATGGATTAAACCCAGATCTGTTACTGGGGGTGAGGCGTTGAAAAGTTTCAGCACCCTGTCCACTTGTTGTGTTTGCTAAGTTCGCCCTAAGTGGCTATAGGTATGCCCAGATGTGGGTACCTTGCTTGCTGTTCCCCTAGATTCAAGCTATCCTGGCTGACGAGGGGGTTAAACTCCGAAACCGGTAACAGGATGCTTGTTTCCGATCCAGGGAGGACCTGGCCTGGTAGTTCGGGCTGGACTGCTCCCATGAGGAGCAGGGTCAAGACAGATTTGCATATGGCTGGGTGTAAACTGGGGTGGCATAGTGAGGAAAAGAATGATGGATTGAACCCAGATCTGTGACTGGAAGCGAGTGGTTGAAAAGTTTTAGCACTCCGTCCATCATCTTGTTGTGTTTGCTATTTCAAGGCCGGAATTGTCCATCATTGTCAAGTTGGTGCTTGTAATTTCACATCAAGGTCAAGCTTAATTAAGGAGTGATCTTAAATTCCATTATAAATATTTGAATAGTGGGATACGCTAATAACAGAAGAGCAGTGAGTACGAAATAGTCAATCCTGGTTTCTGTGGCATGCATGCACAACAGAATTGTATATTGCCTGTTGGTGGGGTGAACGAACAGCCAAGGTTACACTAGGGCATAGTCTACCATCAGATCTTCGAGGAGCACTTTGTCTGATTTGCAGGTTTTGATTCAGGAACCAGATCTGTTCAAAGCTGAATTAGGTGTGACGTTCCAGATACCTCTGACGAATACATTGGAATAGTCAATCTCAGTCAGGGTTCTGCTTACTACACAGAATCTAGATTTGCCCGGGTTGGAGGCATATACAGATACCATCACAAAGTGAGAGACTTGTAGGGATCGTTTGGGAAATGCAAAGTGGCCAGTTTTGTCATCCCAGGTGTTCAGAACCCACACAGGTAATTTTGATCAATAAGTAAGGCTGCTTCACCTTTTCTATATGTGGGCTCTAATGCTGCAATAACTGCCCACCCAGTCTCTTCTTAGTTTACCAGCCTATAGGGGTGAAAAGTGGGTCTCTTGTAATAGACCAATGAGTGTTTTTTCCAAGCCATGCAAGTAAGGACTTTATCCCGTTTGATGGAGGTAGTTCCATTCACATTCCTGGAAGATTCGTATATCAGACATTGTAGACATGGTACAAGGGAATAACAAAACAGTCTCAGTGGTTGTCAGTATAGGAAAAAAGTTAAATAAATAAATAAAATAATGATTTACTCCAACTGGATCTCTAAACTTTAGCTAGGTATGTAGAAACCCTTAGCATTCAAGTCTTCACCGATATATACACGTTTGCCATGTTATGGTCGGGAAACACATTCTCTTTCTACATATCAGGGATAGCAGGTGCTCTACCATCGGTACATACGTTTCTAGCACTTCTTTAAGGGGGAACTAGATCTGTCACACGCTGTTCTTCCATTTTCTTGGTCATCATTATTGGGGAATGCGTTGGAGTAGCTTCTGAAACCAATGGAAGTGTGAGAATGAGAGCAAAGCTTATCATGAACTAAAGGTTCCACCTCAATAATTTGGTCATCTCATACTGATGTATCTGATGTAAATAGCACAGGTCTAGTATCTACTTACGACACCTTTAAAGTGAACCAGAAGCCCTCACTCCTCAGAACTGTCGTACTCTTGGGTGCTCCCAAATATGGTGATAATCAGTATAGCTGGTTCAAGGAGGCCAAACTTAATGTACCATTTTTCCGGATGGGTCTTAGAGAAAGGACCTTCTTCCACAAATCAGCATCACTAGACCTATTTTAAATCACCTCCTTGTACCACACTACACATTCTTCACAACCCACACACCCACACCTCATCATACGGCAAAATTAAAAGATATACGGCAAAAAGCCCATTTGACGGCATTGCAGCACTGCCCGGACAAGTAGCATGACCAGATGACGAAGCATGGCACCTTTCGGAGTGTGTGAGGGCACTTCCTCCTATTGGAGCTTATTCCACTGACCTGAAAACCTACTCTTTTTCAATTCGTCCTTTCTCCTAACTTTGTCTAAGGAACTGCACACTCTTGCATTTAAGTTAATAGACAGATGACCATAGGTCTCGGAGCACTGGGCTGACGGAAACACAGTTTACGAGCATGATTAAATTCAAGTGGCTGTTGGAAGTCAATGTGTAGTTGAGTTGGAAGGAAAGATATCAGGAAGTATATCATATTGTCTCCTTTTTCCTGAAGGTCACAGATGTGTATGATAACCCACCAATTGTGTTCTTCGAGCTGAGTCACCTTACTCTACAAGTTCCTTATATCCTTACTCCATTCAGTCCTTTGAGTCAATAACCTGTATAAAGACAAGACATGGTCAGACCCTGCTAATAGTCTTAGGCTTTTTCAAGAAATCTATTTCCACTTTAGAGATGTGTAAGTGGGAGCTTTGTATGAGTTTGGATTTGATATTGGTTATCTTTTTATATTGCATTGTGGGTTTTTAAACATGTTTGACTTTCTTTGCACTATTTATTACTGAGCATCTTGCACTCTGGCACTTTACAAGGCCGGTCAGGTTTCTTTTTTACCTAGTCTTATCAGGGGTTACACGGATCCAAAAACTGTCAACTCAAAAACCGATGGGACTTAATGAAATAATTGAACTGTCTTGTTACCTCTAGTTAATTGCTCCATCGACTGTATCTTGTGAATACTGTGTCTGTCCCCTAAAAACATCCAGACACTTCTTCATTTCCCCGTTTATACCTTTGTTTCCGTCACCACAGTATCAACACACCCCGTTAGCTCATCACGCTAAACACACTTTTTATCCGTCATCGCCCTACCTCTGATCGAACCCACCCCACGCTTCTCTCCTGTTTTTTTACCGAACATCATATTTATTTACACACGCATTTTTTCAACCCCCGATAAGCCCACATTATCCTGCAAGTCCCTGATAATTGTATCACACCCTCCGTGACAACCGTACACGGTTTAGACCGACATAGTCTTTTTATTATGTCCAAACACATGACACGTCACATGACAAACTGTCTTTCAAATATTCAAACGCGGGCAGAATCAGCTGCACCGGCGTCTCGTGAAGACGAACACCCGATTCTAAACTACGCTATCCCGAATTTCAGGTTAGTTACCGAACCCGACTGCTGTCAATTTTGACCGTTTTTTTCCCTTAGACTTCAGTAGCACGTACTGACAACGTCACTTTCACTTTTTTACAGAACCTGATTTATTTTTCCAAGACAGGCACGTAAGTGACACGCCACTTTTTCGTTTACCCTTAGCAGCTTATGCGCATTTATAATCATATTCTCGGTGCACATCATTTGTTATCAGGAATTATCGTACACGTATTAGCACAATGATCTTCACAATGTATTATGTTCATGCTTTATTATATTGTTTGTTGATATTATGTACAATGCTTAAACAACACTGTTAGGATTCATACTAACAGTCCCCTATGTTATTTTTCACAGTGTCTATTCCCTGACGAAGGGCATGAAAGCAATGCCCGAAATGCATTGGATACGTTTATAAGGACATTGCCTGTAGAAAAAATTCCATATCATGAATCTGAATTGATTATATAACATACTTGGAAACTTAAAACCCAACATGAACTGAAATATAAAACAACGTTCTAAAACTTTTTGATTGGAAGTCTTTATTCATTCAATAAGACAAAGATAAGTGTGCTTGTACAGGGATGAAACTAGAGACCCTCTAATTTCACGTTGTTTGTGTATTGTGGGTTTTTAAACATGTTTGACTTTCTTTACACTATTTATTACTGAGCATCTTGCACTCTGGCACTTTACAAGGCCGGTCAGGTTTCTTTTTTACCTAGTCTTATCAGGGGTTACTCGGCTTCTGGGCCATCTTGTGGCTAGCAGGAATTCTTCTGTCTCGTTACTTTCTAGCCTTATGGTTGTCATTAGGAATAACAGCACACTCGCAGAACATCCGCACAGTGGGCACCCCAAACGGCACACTGGTCTGTGCCCATCCATGCATGGACCGCGCCTAGGGCCGTGGACCCGGTTGGTTTCCTATCGAAGGTCGGTAGATACTATTCACTATCTTACAGCAATGCCTTCCCTTGTCTCATGCCTCACCCAGACCTCACTAACACGTTTTCTTAGTATCCATTTTTAAAACCATTCCATGCCTTCAGGTTCAACAAGCCAATACACACCCCTAAATTGCCAATGACTTTTCTTCAGACTGTATGAAAAAATGGAACTGTGATCTTATAAAGTGCCTGTTCTCGAGTCAAACTTTGGAAATAAATGACTTCATGAAGTACTAAAATTCTGATGATCTGTTTATTGTGGAAACTTAGCTTAAACCCAACTCTGATCCAGGATCTCGTCAGTAGTTCCCCCTGGGTTTCTTGGTAAAGTACATCAACAGGAACGTTAAACATTGTGGGGGTACCACTTATATATTTAGAGGAACTTTTGGGATATCCTTGTTTAACATTTCATCTATCAGTGGGGCTGAATCCTTAACCCTCGTGATCAGGACATCGCAACAGCCGCCTATAGTGCCCTTTAACGCAAAGCAGGCCCACATTGCACCGCAGAACAGTTCATTGCTGGAATCTGTTTCGCTTCCGGGTCACAGAGTAGTTATGAGGCGTAGTTGAGCATGTTGAAATGCAGACGAATGTGTTAAATACCAAAGATGTTATATTCAGTAATTTAAAACCGCAAAACCTGTGACAGAGCTACATAAAACAGACTGACAAAACCAGTAGTTTGACTTTAATAAACCGTTGTGGGTATTGTACTCATGATGAATTAGTTTGGTTCTATACATTTTTTTATGGGCAGCTCCAGTTTTGTTAGTGGTAGAGCTCTTCATTTGAGACACCTAGGTGACATTTAATTACGCCAGTGTTCCATTTAATTCTTTTTTTGCAGAAAGGTGGCTTGCTTTTATACAAACAAATTCGGCGGTTCTTTTAGTAAAACATTATGTATGATACAAGAATGGGGAGAGATTGTGGCCTTAACGTCAGAGCTGCCGACTTTGAAGCTGAGGAACCAGGTTCGAGTCTCCGCATTGGCTCAACAGCCTGTGATTCTGGGCAAATCACTCAATCTCCCCATGCCTCCCACAAAATGAATGCGTCCTTGTGTAACGCTCGAAAACCCTCTGGTCAAGTTTGCGCTATATAAAAACTGCACAAAAAAACACGCATTTGCAATGCAAAAGGTCTCGCATTTGTGAGAGTTTGAGTAACTTATGTGTTTTGAAAACCTGTAAGCGGTGAGTAAACATGCAGGTTTTCTTAACACATAAATGAAAACCTTTGTATTAAAACCAAGACAATGGCTTTCATTTATGTGTTAAGAAAATCTGCGTGTTTACGCACCTCTTGCAGGTTTTTAAAACACATAATTCAAACTCTCGCATAGGTTTTAAGACATATGCTGATATTTTTGCTCAAGGCAAATATATCTCCTGGGAAATATTAATAATGAGGAGCAATCAGCAATGCACACCACATTTTTCACCAGATTAAACACTTTGTGCAGGTTACAATAAAAAGGGAAAGCTACAACCTCCACGCAATCAGCAGAGCTCTGGTTAGGAGTAGATTACTCGGTATAGGTAATTGGTACAGAGCTAGATCTCTCCTTACCGTTTGATTTAATTAGCTTTTTTTCCAGGGAAGGGGAGAGAACTCAATGTTATCTATCAAAGAGAAATTGCCATGCTATTGCTGAGATAGGAGATACATCTCTTCAGGCAGCAAATTTTAAAAGAATGCCATTCCTGTCTAGATGGATGGCATATTATACCCCGGAAATTTTACATAAAATGTATCCAGGGGTCTCGAATAATTGTTTCGCTGTAAACAACAAGGTGAAGGATGTTGGCTCCATGCGCTTTATTCTTGCCCTCAACTTGTTGATTTCTGGCAGTTGTTTGAGGCTATCAGTCAGGCTATTAAGACAACAATAATCTCAGAGGCCACCCTTGGCTATTTGGAGCTTCAAAAAGGAGCCATCAATTAGTAAACGGCCAACAATATTTTATTTCAATATCTTTGACAATTGCACGTTCTTTTATCCTTCAGTATTGGAGGACTACTAAAGTCCTGACAATCCAGAGCTGGAAGGATAAAATGCGCCCTACCATGAAATTTGAGGAAGCATATCCAAATGGTATTGGGGATATAAACATGGCAAATTGGACTCCTAGCTTAGATCACTAATGGGAAAAATATATTCGATACGAGGCTTGAGAATTAGTGGATAGTGCTATGTTAATAAATTCCGAATCTGGTTGTATTTTAGCTCTGCACTCCATTGTGCAGTTTCTGTATACTAATGCACTTTATTCACAAGGCACTAATCGTTATCATTGTATCCTAGCTCCGCACTCCATTGTGTAGTTTCTGTACGCTAATGCACGTTATTCTTAAGACACTTATTGTCAAGAATTAAAGAATTTCATGGAGAAAATACTTGTTAATCCAAAATATGTCGTGTAGTATGACAAGAAGGGGATAAGGAGTGAAGAGAAGGACAAAGAAGGGGAAAGGAAGGAAGGACAGGAAGGGGAGGAAAAACAATATAAGGTTAACATGCTTAGTTGTCGGTATTTTGGAGCAGCACATTTGCGCATCGCTCCCTCAGGCAAGAACCATCAACAAAGAGGCTATGATCGGACACAGAAAGAGAAACATCCAGTCTATAGGGTCTTGGCTCTGTGCACAACTCAGTGACACTGACACAGTTGTGGTCGAAATCCCCCTCATCATCATCTCCCTCTGGGGTTGGCCATAGAGAAGCATGGTTTATTATGTTACATTGCTGTATAGAAACATTTTCTGATGCTTAAATGATTCTCTCATAGTGGGTTAGGCGGCTCCTCGACTATGGCAGAGGATCGTCACCCCACTGCTTTTCAGCAGTGTGAATAAAGGAAAATTAAATGATAATAACTTGCTGTTATTATCATTTAATTTTTTCCTGCTGTGGCAGCCTTGTGGGGCGGGCTGCTCTGCTCTCAGAGGAGAGGAGGAGAGGTGGTCATATGTAAGTGCACATTAATATTTGACCGCCCATCACAAGCCGGCCAAACAGTCATGCACACTTTGGATGTTCTCCGCCCAGGCTGCATTACAGCCTGAGTGGAAAACATGCCCAGGCTCCCAGTCCCTGCCTAATCGCCAAACCACGGCGCTCAGAGCAATCACAACGCTGCATTGCAGTGTTGTGTTGGCATGGGTGCTTCCTAGGTGCTCTTTTCCTGTTCCTGTGCCGGGAGAGACGACGGTGGAGAGACGCGGCGAGGAGGCACGTTTATTTTTATTTTTTTATCCCCCCAAACTACCCCTTCCGCCCTCGATCTGTGCCAGCCGCCCTGGTTGTTAAATGCGGAGTTCTGGTACGTGTCATGAGGATCTCTATGGAATGGGACACCATTACAATTAAAGGGGTAACCCACCACTATCCCTTCACTTTGCTGGTGCTGCAACCACTTTGAGACAACCAGGAAATGCTGCGGCCACTGGATCAAGTATAGCTGAGAAATAGCCGATTGGGCACTTAGTCCCACCACCAGCTTGTGTTAGTACAGACAATGCACGCCCATCTCTTTTGTGAAATAAGAACACAAATGATTTCGTATAATCTGGCATTCCAACAGCAGGTGCACTACAAAGTAGATTTCTGAGATCCTGAAAGGCTTTCATGCTTTAATCATTCTTTGGTACCAGGTCATTGACTTCAGTGTGCATCAGCCTTATTAAAGTCTTTGCTACAGAGGAAACCTTTGGGATCCATTGTCGGCAGTAGCCAACCATGCCCAGAAACATTCTCACCTCTCTCTGAGTGGCTGGCAACTTCATCTAAAGGACTGTCTCTATGCGCTCGTATGAAACTCTTCTCACTCCCTTCTCTATCTGATGTCCCAAGTGCATGACTTCTCTCGGACAGTACTGTACCTTCTCGGGTCAGACCTTATGCCTATTTTTAGCCAAATGCTGAGTACAGCAATTGTGTCTTGTTTGCAAGCTTCTTTGGTTCTCAAAGCGATAAGGATACCGTTGGTGTATTGAATTAATGTTGAACTGCATGGCAATTGTAGATAATTCAAGTTCTTTTTAAGTATCTGATTGAAATAGGATGGACTTTCAGTTGACCCTTATGGGGCTCAACACCACACGAGGGTCTTCCCTTGGAACCGGATCATGAAAAGAACCAGTCTCTCTTCTTGTAACGGGACCAAGAAGAAGGCTTGACAAAAGGCCATGACTGTGAAACACTCGCCCTCTGGGGAATTTGGAACAGGATCACAGCAGGGTTCATTACCTCAGGATAGTGTGGAATGACAATATGGTTAATCTTTGGAGGTCTTGTCCGATCTTCCACTTTTTATTAGCTTTCTGTAAGGCCAAGATTGGGGAGTTGGGGACTCCCAATAACTTCCTTCAAAATGCCTTGTTCTGTCATGCTCTCAATAACAGGGGTGATCCCTACAATGGCCTTTGGGTTCATTTTATAAAGGCCAGTCTGTGAAAAAGCAGCATTAGGTTGAAGGATGATTTTCTAAATGGCTTGGCACCTTTAATCAACCCAATTACTTTTCCCTTAAAATCCCAGACTTCCTCCTTAACTGTCTCTCTAAGATCCATTGGCAAATCCTCTGTTGTAATGTCTGGATATAACTTGACAACAAGTTCCGGAGACTGCAACTTAAACCGGAGGTCAGCTGCTTGTTTTTTAATAAAGACCCCCATCCTGTGTGAAATAGATGACACCATTGAGTTTACAGAGAAGATCTTGTCTTAAAAGGTTTATAGGACTAGAGTCACAAATTACAAACTGATGCTGTTCTCTGTTGACTACTATTTTTACAGGTACGGGTGCTGTGATTGGATTGGTGCGCTGTTGGTTTGTAATGCCTACAACTTGGACTTCTTTTCCCAGGAGACATAGGTTAGGGACCTCAACTGTTATAACCGTTGAACGAGTGGCTCCTGCGTCTATTAGGAAAGATGTGGGATGTCTGTTGAGCTCTCCACCCACATATAGTCCACTTCCAGGACTACGCCAAGTATTCACTCCTGCTACCGCCTCAGACAACATCATTGGCCCCGATTCAAATCCAAGGATGTCTCGAACATCATAGGAACTGGGCTTCCTTTTGACATCATCATCTTAGGGGTACCCTAGGGTTTGGGTGAGGATGGTAAATACCTCCTTGCATCTGCATTGGGTTGAAGGAATTTGGCAGAACTTCAGAATTTAGAGCTTTTGGGGCAGCCATAGGGGGTCTGAGTATAGGGGAAAGCTGTCCCTGACCTGCCAAACTCATCCCCTGGGAACCAGTCACAATACCCTATTGCAAATGTGACACTGTGTAACCTTCTTTAAGGCACTTATGCTTGTCCCTGTTCTATTCCCCGACCTCTCCCCATTCCTGGGACATTCCCACTGTAGATCAAGGAAACTCCTGAATCACTGCTCTGAATCCGAGGGCACTGAAAAGGAACCTTAAGTCCCTTAACCCCTCCATTCTGAGCTAGCTGTGTTTAAGCTATCATAAACTTCTCTTTAAGCTCTTTTCGTTTTGCTTCTAATGTGTCATTGCAATATTTTGCATATTGTAAGATCTAGTCAACAGGCTTGCTTCGCCAACAAAGGACTCCCTGGGTGATTTTATTGCTACTCTCTGGCCTTAATCCAGAGTAAAGGATGGCAGAAATGCTCCCATGTTGTCTCCCAGCTGGTCATTTATCCTGCTGTGCTCCCTATACACCTGCATCATTCTCTCGAAATAAGCATGTACAGATTTTTTGGCTCTCGAGAGGTTGGGAAAATTGCAGGCCAAATGATCTCCTTTTGGGGAACCTTTGTCTTCAGGTGCTTTAGGATCTCATCCGCCTTGGTTTTAACAATGGGTAAAGGGGCATTTTCCCTGTCACCCGAGGCAGTTCTTGTGTAGGCCATTCGACTGCTCTTTTACACTCCATGTCCAAGTCTTCCCACAAAACCTTTGAAATAGTCGCAAACTGTTCAATCCACAAGTACCATTCATCAGGATTTTCTCTAAGCTTTGGAAAAGAGTTCGTAAAGTGGAAAAGGTCTGATTTTGACCATGGGACATGTACGTTGCCTCCTCCCTGTACTTTGCGCACTGGAAAGTCCTTTGCCATTTTCCCTGTATTTCCTTCCCTTCTCCCTTTTGTTTTACCCTAACCTTCTCTTTCTTTGACCAACACTCTCTAAATTTCTCAATATCACTCCATTCCTGGATATTTTCGATAAGTTCCCTCATATGTGTCCTCAACCCTCTTAACTTCAGCAGTCGTAGCTCTCTGTCATTGCCATCCAGCATTATTCCGTAGCTTCTTTCACTTAGTTATATCACTTCCACATTTATCAGCCACCTTCTCCATCTTCAAATGCGCCTCTCTTGTCACTCTCGCAGCTTCCTTGCTCAAGTAAAGCAGCTCATCCTCCCCAAAATATGCTAGAAAATCCAGGAAGGGAATTTCCTGAAAAGTGTGTGCAAGTAGTTCGGCCCCTGTCCGCCACCAACTGAGTTCCTTTCTTGTAGGGGAACTAATACCACCACTCCTGGTCTCGTTCCAGAGTCCTGAGGTATACTTGGGATAGGTTGACTTGGGATGGTTCTAGCAGATGCTTCAGCTGGGGGATTGATGAGGGCATCTGACAAAGACATGGTACCTATTTTAACAGGTGCAGGTATCTGACCAAGGGATGGAGCAGTTGTTTCTGCATAACTTGGGGGTGTGCATAACTCTTTAGGGGATCCCGCAACTGTTCCCGCCTCAGTCGATAGTGGGGCAGTGGTACTTGGTACAGCAGCTGCTGCGTTATACGGGCGGTCTTATGCTAAGGAGGTCATCTATGAAGGCATCTACCTCCTCACTCTATATCTATTTCCCTCTTTGGTTCCTCCTCTGCCTTCTCTTCACTTTCTTACAGAGAAAAGGTCTCTATGGCTTCCTCTCTCCACTTTTCCTACCTTTCCGCGTCCTGCATGCTTCTCTAGAAATGAGCCCTGCTGCGGATTTTTAGTTCAAACTGCTTTCTTTTCGCTTGCTAACTGTGCCCAAAAGTTTAAGGGCTCAAATTGCCTGGGCCTTGGCTGTGGTTTTAATTCGTACATTCTTCTCCTCAAATTCTCTATCCGAGGAAGGTGGAAGGTACCACTGAACGGGAATCGAAGTCCTCCAACTTTTGATGTATATTTGTGCCATTGGTTAACCCACATGCACAGATGTGACCCTTTCTTTGCTGCCATTTCCCTGGCTGGAGTGCCTTTGGGAGAGAAATGTTCCTCCTTATATATGTCTTTCTCTTTCTTTGACAGGGGATTCTCCATTCTAACAATGTCTTGTTCAACCCTCACTTTAACCGCTCACCCTGTCCACACTAATCAGCACACAATCCATCCACCAATACCAGTGCGTCTCTGTTAAAGATCACCCTATCACATCGTGGCTACGGCGTTTGCCAGCGTGCCGACTTAGTGAGGCAACACTTTGATACCACCAGGCTGCTTCTGAACCACTTTCACAACGTTTTCAGCAGTCGACTGCTTCAACTACACAAAGGTTTCAATATCGATAATAAAGTTACCTACTTCCATACAATAGTGAGCCTTCGACCTTTGAAAGTTACTATACTTGGTGCTTCCAATCCCTATGCACTAGGGAACAAACTACCACCAAGCTTTGTTAATTCATCAGTGGAAGAAAAGATTACTTCTCTAATTTGGTGCATCTGATAGCATCTCAGAGTACACTTCAATTAGCAGGCAAGTTCAACAGTTCAATGTTCTGACTTGAGGTATCGCCCTTCAAAAATCCAAGAACATGATCAAAAACACAATAATTATTGCACCCACGAATCATACAATCAAAGCCATATAATAATTGCTCTCAAACTCCGTCCACTCCATTCCGTTGTTATACGCCTACAACTCCCAACATGCACTACTCCGCAACTACTTCATTTGCGCATTTTGCACGCAATCGCTATCGATACTCATGTCTTTGCTCTTCATCAGCCACCTTGTCTTTCTGGAACCAGGATCGAGTTGAACCGGGCCAAGTTTTGATCACGTGGCAAACCATCTGGACCATGAAGGTGCAGTACTCAGTTCTATAGTCAATTAGTTTGTCAATTTGGGTTGGCTCCAATAGGAACCATCACCTCTGCCACAAAAACTGTCAACACCAACCACACTACCGTAAATCCGACTCATAGGGGGCGCCAACGACTAGGACCAGAAGCAGTATAGCCCGATACCGATTTTGGTGCTCCCCGACTGGCGCCATCACTTCAATTAAGTCAATTTAATAAATTAGCAGGTGATAACATTCTTATAAGAAGGACAGGCATGGGTTGTCATTTAAATGCTTTATATAAAACTTAAAAGGCAGAGAGTATACCATAGAGAATCATTTAGTGGCAAAGCGTACACATCATAAGTACAACGCACTACAGTTCTGAGCGAAATCCGGTATAGATTAATCTCTAAAGTGGGGAGGTTCTCTCTCACATAGAAATCTTCACATCCTTTAATAGGATCTTAGACAAAGACATTCATACATTCTTCATGGGCACATGATTCTCAGGAAACACACTCATAGGAATTGAGCAATAAACAATTTACTACAAAATACATTAAAAGATTCTCCCATCATGGTACTACATTACATTTGCAAACATTCTCACAGTTAGTTTAGCAATCCAATTGATACATTGTGTGGCAACAGCCTGGGACAATTGAAATGTCCTTGGTTAGGTAGAAAGCGAAAAGGTTTCTAGGCAGGGCTTTAAGTGGGTCGGGTCTCATCGGTGCTGAGCACCGGCAGTTTTTTAAAGGGGGCCTCGAAACGGGTCTCTATCGGGCTCTGTTTCGTGCCCTGGCACAGGCGGTCCGTTTTTTCCCGGACTGCAGTGACAGCAGGCACATGGATGTACCCATGCTCACTTCTCACTAGTGAAGTTACGGCATGACATCATGCCACGTGAGCGTTGTAGGGGAAGGGAAATCCTTTAAAGAGAGTAATTTTCTTTATGGATTTCCCTTCTTTGTTTGAAACGCAGGAGCAGCAACATCGTTGTGGTGTCACCAGGGCTTTCAATGGAAGCTTTTTCAATATTATATACAAGCCAAACTTGCTGCTTATTTATCTTATGCAACTAACAACCATTGACAAAGCCAATAGTCCTGACTGGCTGTAGGTATGATGTTACTTGTTTTATCATATATCTGGATGCAATGACAGAAACAGCAAAATACAAGTTGGGTGGCACACTATGCTAAGCATAGATTTTTAGCTTACGTGTTTTTAAGCCACGCCCGTAATTACATTGGCCACACCGCTTTGAGAGACCCCCAGTTTTTTAATCCTACTTAAAGCCCTGACTCTAGGAACATCTTTCAGTTTATTAGTGAGAGTTTATTATTTGGAACACGAAAAATACTAACAGTTAACACGCGACAGTCAGTGACGATGCAAGATGGAGGTCAGTGTAAACAACCTAGGTTAGCGTAAATTCAATTTATGATGCGTTTAATGTGCAAAAAAGACAACTCCCACACCCCTATGTAAAACGCGCACCAACAAAACTAATACAGGAACTCAGTTCTCTAGAGCTGTCTATCCCACATACTTCGGGAGCCGAGAAATGGCAGTGCATAATGCAGGGGGTGGGGGGGGGCTCAAATGTTGTTGCGCCACTGATACAACATCAGAGCCCTGGTACCCATCTGCGGCGGGTGATATAAAGGCCTTCCTCTTACAGCCTCTTGAACGGGTTGACATATTGTCCTGCCCGCAAGAACATTTTGCAGATGTAAATGAGAAGCTTTTTATCTTCATCCCACATTTTTTTCCCGCCGCAGATGAAACCCTCCTGACACCCGAGCGAATAGAGCCGCTCGGAAGCCATTAAACCGATTTCCATCAAGCATTCTCCTGACCCCGCGAGCCCACAGAATCTATCAGTCTGTCTATTTAGAAGAAAGATTCCGGAGGGGGCCGCAGATTCACCCCTCCGGGCCGGAGAGAGAGGGGGTGTGAAATGCAGAAGCAGCACTTCACTCCTCGCAGAACATTAAATCTGACGCCACCACTCGAGCCTGCGCGGAGGGGAAATGAATTTTCACGAGTCAAATAGGCTGCCGTATTTATTTATTTTCTTCGGCTTTTGTTCAGCGCTTTATCGACATGCAAACTGAAAGTGAATGCGGGCTGGACGGAAAATGAATTACTGTCGAGTGGCGCTGTGTCTGTTAGTCTCCTCGGCCTGCACGTGTGCAGACGGCCGGGGGCTCTTGAGTGGATAACGCTCTCTCGTTATTGGGGGTTTCAGTCAGGCTTGCATATGCAATGCAATACCTCATATTTTTAGAGGCTGTAATATTTCCTGTATGTGCTGCAACTGACTGCAATACTTCCAAAAGGATTTTTTTTTTCTTCAGAGGGCGGAAGTGCCCGCCTCGTGTAATCAAGTGAATCTTTGCATTGACACGCTCTGTTCAGTTTTACTGGATTGCGTCACGGCCCCAACTCTTCAGTCGGAGCGGAGGAGTAGTTTCCCTTAGAGATTCCGACACTCCCCTTGCACCGTTTGTGGTGTGGTGACGAGTGTTTACAACATGTTGCTGTATGCAGGCTCAGAGTTGCTGTACTATAACTGCCGGGAAAAGGAAAGCTCTGAATGATTATACTAAACTAGCAACTACATAGGGATTGGTTACCGTCTGGAGTACTTTTTGCACATTGGGTTTGTGACCCTTTTCCTGGCTGGTGTGAGCATGCGAATGAACTTGAAGAGAAACTGGTGACAGGGTTAATGCTAGAATACGTGGTGCTGTGTGCAGGCACATAGCGCGCGCTGTTATTGCATTCAGGATACTGCCATGGAGGGGGCCGGAGATGGTGCAGAGGGAGCTTCACAAATCATAATGTGGTAGAGGCAATGACTGAGCAGGAAACGAGAGGACAATTAAAGAGAATTTGAGCAAGACGTCACATTAACTGAGAGGGAGTGGAGAGCAAGCATCAAGTCTGAGCTCCTTAACAGAGACATGGGTATCAAAGTTGAAGTTACGTGGGGATGTAAACTAGTTAAGAGTACTATAGCACTGTGGCCCTATAGCATTGAGGGCCCTAATGCACAAGCGATGACAATCAATTTGTGATAACTGCAGCCCAGTGACCTCCGTTTGCGCTAGCACCCCAGGACCCATATTGTGTATGCAAAATAACATGTTACGCATGCTAAATTGAACACAAGCCATACTAGCTTGTATGACTTGCAAGCGACCACAATATTGAGGAGTAAACCTTAATCTTACTGTGGGAAATAACCACGTTTCCAGCTCTGCACCATTCAAAAACACGGTCAGACGCAAGCATTTCGATTTGTTTTAAGTATGTGTCCTTAACTCCATGCACACGTCTCACGAAACTGTGCAGAGGTGCTGTACTGGGAGTCAAGCTTTGATTTCCTGACTAGCTCCTGAAGGGACTGTTCCTATTTGCGTCACTGGTCTGCCTTCCTGGGGCACTACTATACCCTCGCCAATTGAGTGCGGAATGGTGGCCCGCACCGGCCCTTGGCGAGTGTTGAAATAATCCACTTAAGTGGGCTCAGAAAGGAGAGACACAGTTGTGACAAATCAACACACTGAGATAGGGCCAGTATATGCAGCCTTATGGACTTATTTTAAGTCTGTAATAGACGTGAAACAGTGTGTGCACTCCTCTCGTCTCTGACCCAAGTGTTACCAAGAACATGTGCCCAACAGGGAGTTACCCAAAGCAGCATGCATATGCTTCCGGTCAAAGGACATAAATGGCAACAATTTTAATACAGAAGCGCAGTTGCACAAGTATGTGTCTTCTGAAACAGAAGTTATGAAATAATGACAGATTATTGTAATTTAGATGAAAATCAGATTGTTGAAGTACATCGTAAATTTGGCATATGTATGAGATCCCAGTCTATTCTTCCTTCCCTTGGCAGCTATCTGAGAATGACAAACGTCTGATGTACCCTGACAAAGTGCTACCAAAAGAATCATACGTACTCTTAGAGGAGAAGTAAATTAAATTAAATGTCAATGTATCTGTAAATCAAGTTACGGTCAACAATGATCAAGAAGAACAAGTTACTTACCTTCGGTAATGATGTATCTGTAAGAGACATATGTTAGTTATAGATTCCTGAAAGGGCGAGATTTTGATCGATACCTTATATCTATTGATCCAAACCTCGATCTGGTCGACTGAACCTTTATTGCCTGTCTTGGAAGGAAACAGTACACCTATCTGCAAGTTAGTTCACCCAATAAAGGACTCTACTCTCAAAGATCACGGACAACTTCTAGGTTTCAAAAGTTTATTGTAAAGATATAATGAGCTGCAAATACAAGCATCTCAGAATGAGATTCACGAGATACACAGGTCCAATTACATACATGTGCTCTCGAAAAGCCCTCAGACGAGCAACAGAAATCACTAACACAAGTTCTAAAAATAGCAAAGCTATCAGCATAGACGCATATCTCTCCTTCATTTAGGTTGGAGGAAAACAAACACAGGTTAGGCGTCCCTACCCTGTTCTAGATGGTATCCCTACTTAACCAAATCCCAACCTAACAAAGGTGTCAGCAATGAATGACCCCCAAGGGAAGTCACCCACTCTAAGTCTCTTGGTGAAAACCTAAAGTTCTCCAGTCATGACCCCTCACTGCCTACCCATCCGCTCTCTAAAGGGTCCTCAGGTCTCTGCTCTAACTCCACCCAGGGGTGCTGTCCCTAATACAAAATAGTCAACAACATTTGAGACGCCCCTTGCGAAACGCCTCTCACGTGGTGCAACTTCAGGCTTTTTCCATGATGCTTTGTATTGGGCCTCAAACGTTAGAGTTGACCTTGCTTCTCAGTCTCTTCTCCGGCCCGCTGATACCCCTTAAACATTCCAGAACCCTCCTCCATGTCTGGGCCGTCTACTGAACAGACCTCTATTCATTCACTTATAATTGGATCCCCCCTTTCCTGTTGCAGACAGATATCTGCCGCCAAGAACCCAACTCTCATAGACTTCTAAAAAGGCTTGCAACATTTCTCAGCCCAGACATGTACGTGTAAATCAATGCTAAAACATTTCAGGCCTACAATATTTCACATTATGATTATAGCCTTCAATTTCTTCATTTAATTAAAGCATGTTAAAACTCTTATTCTATTATTTAGGAAACATTACTCTAAATCATGGCCCATTAATGCAATGACCAAAAACGTTAAACAATCTGTGTCGTAAAAAGAAACACCTTCCCTTTTAGCTCCAGCTCTGGCCCTGAGGCCTACCACGTTCTGCGTTTTACCACAGACCATCTTATATGTTAACAGCTACACGACATAGATTCAAAATAATCACGTCTAATAAAATCATATAATGTCACACATTTCTGTATTAGTTCCACTTCTACTTAAATCTCTATATTAGCTATACATTTAGAATATAATTTCATATACTATTAGCACTCATGGCATTTCTCTTCATGAATTATGCTCTCTATAGGTAAGTGTGATGTACTCATATATTTATATCAGTTTGCGCTCTCTCAGTTCCCCCCTTTGATGACCTCTCGGGGTCATCACTAACATTTAAACTGCAGTTATTGCTGGCATTCTCTGCGCTTCCAGAGCTCTCAGGCTCCTGTACTGATTATCTTGTATGGCAGCCAATCTCTGCAACTGTTCTCTTTGGGCCCCTTCTGACCTTCTTGCTCTGTACCATTTGAATACCCTCACCAATCCCCACAATATTATCCCACAGATCAATATTATGATGATAGGCTTTAGGATATACCAAATAAAGCTTTTGCCTAAGGTGGAAAACCACCCTCCAACTGTACTCATTCCGTGGCCCACCTTTTCCCAGACATTTTCTCTACTCAAGTCTTCGATCTCTTTGTGTATATTAGTTATGTTCTTAATAACTTTCTCAAGGGGTTTTGAAAGGTCTGGAATGTAAGTGCAACATTCCTGAACCTTCAAAGCCTTACAGACTCCGCCCTCTTTTGCTAATAAGACATCTAATGCAAGCCGATTTTGAAGAACCATAGCCCTTATCGATTGCATCTCTCCTTCTACCAGCATTAAGGACTGAGCAGTGCTGGCAGACAACCTGTCGACAACTGTTGCCAGTCGTCTAATTTTAACATCATTAAGGATTATTCCCAAAAGAGGGAACATAGCTCCAAAGACATCTCCAACCATTTCTGCATCGCCTAAATCCCTCCTTCCCCTCGATGATGTCTGGCCCTCAATGATCAATAAGTCTTGTGCATGATATATTTTGGGGAAGACAATTGCCAAGTAACATGATCCATACCAGTTGTCAGGTAGTCTCACGTAAGCATTTCTTCCACATACAAAATACACATTTGGAATCACTTGCATTCCCTTCAGGAAATCCTTAGTGTAGTACTCTAAATTAAAAGCATGTTCACAGTCAACTTCACCCACGTATACATTTTCATAATACGTTTTGGCTCGGTGAAGACATAACTTTCCTCTCTGCGCTTTATCTAAAGCTATTGGACCACTACTACCCTTTCTCTTGTGTGACTTCTCTTCCTCGGTCCAATCTAATTTCCCTTGTCCTGATTTTTTCAAAATCTTTTGTCTCCTGTATCGATCATCCACCTGCCCTATGAACTTTTTCTCGACTTCTGACACCTTACATGTCAGGTTATTTCTACGGGCATGTGAAGTATCTAAGGTAATCCAAGGAATGAAGAACTTGGCCAATCTGTCTTCACTCTTCCAGTAATCCCATTTATTCATCTGCTTATAATTCGGGACTTCTGGCAACACAGAATCATAATTGGAGAAATAGTATTCAAAACTATCTCTCTCATAAAATATACTAAGCAATAAGCTACATGTAATGCCATATGTCAGAGGGAGGTGATGATATCGAATTCCTTCATCTACAGACGCAGGCAACTGCATGCAGACGTAGCAATCCTTAACCTCCATGGCATCCACGTATTCATACAAAAGTTTAGCATAAGCATTTGACCTAAAGTCTCCTTGGGACTCGTCTACATGTAACCTGCGGGCTTCTGCAGCCAATAACGCTTTCTCTTGAGTGTTTTCCCTTTTCTCACCTGCAACAGTGGGTGTAAGTGTTACTACAGAATTCGCATCAGTTACCTTTACCTCTTCCTCATGTCCCTTTACATAAGAAATTGTTACCACTAAAGCTATTAATATTATCACTCCTACTATTAGTGTACCTATTATACATTTAGCTCTGCGGTTCGGGGTGCCGGCCTCCATTTCGTCAGACAATCTAGCTTTTCCCTTTCTCTGTGCAAAAAGTTCTTTTCCTCTCGTTCCTTTACAGTCTCTTTCAATCCTTTTTTGTCTTTAGAATCCACACAGCTGGAGGCTGACAGCCTTTTTCGCAAAAAGTCCTTCCACAGTTCAAAAAGACAACCCTAGCCCTTCTCCATCCACTCAAGGGGTTCCCTAAAATTCTCTGCTTCCTGGGCGCTAGGTAATCTTCTTTTCTTCTGCTTGCTTTATTTACAAAGTCCTTTAACAATCGACTATTAGATTTGTGGTTGCAGCTTCAATAGCATAGTTCAATATTTCCATGCGAAGAGTATGCTCTTCATGTGCTGTTATCGTGGTACCAAAGTCGGGGAATTTCAATTCTGTAAGAAACATGTGTTTTAACTTGCTGAGGCGGGGAGGTCGGGGGAGCACGAATGTTAGTGACCCTTCTTGTTCGACACCGGGTACCAACAGTTGTATTTCCACGGTGATAATGGGCTCAGAACTGGACACCACCACCGCTCGGATCCTCCCTGTCTCCGGTTTCACAGACATTTGTCGCCAGATATGTCCACTCAGGTGTGGAGTATCTTCTGTTAGGCACACGCACTCTTCTTGACCTTCTTCGGTCTGGTGCTTCAGCGCCCTGAGCACCTTCTTCTGGGTCTGAGTCTTCTGATATCGGAGGAAGGGTTGCTTCTGGAGTTGACCTCAGGCTAGAACTTCTTCTTTGCGGCCAATTTGCTTCTCCACGTGCCCTTCTACTCCTTCTCCTTCTGGTCTGTTCTCGCTCTCTTTCAGACCTGTCAGGGTCAGACTCGTACTCCCAGCTGTCTTCTCCTTCTGTAGCGTCTTCTGTTTCGCTGTTGTACTGACCGTCCTCAGCTTGGTCAGACTCGTTCCCTGCTTCCACTGGCACCTCTACAGCTTGGCTAGCCCCCTCTATGGCTTCTTGGTCCTCAGCTGGACGTCCATCCGAGAGAGGAGCTGTTTCCAGAGGTGCTGGAACCCTTTTCGTATGCGACGCGTGTATCCAGGTGGGCAGGCCTCCCACCTTTACAGCTGTACTTGTGATCAGGATGACCTGGTAGGGCCCACGCCAACGAATATCCAAGCAGCTTCTTCTCACATGTTTCTTCACCAGGACCCAGTCCCCAGGATACAGGTCATGGCAAGGGCCCTGGCACGCTGGAACCTCTGCAGCCTGCACCTGAAGGGACACAGAACGCATGGCGTCAGACAGCCCCTTACAATAGTCCAGGATCATATCATCTGTGATATTTAACAGTGCAGTAGCTGGAATAGATGGCAGTCTCATTGCTCTCCCCATTAACACCTCATGTGGTGACAACCCTGTTCTTCTGTCTGGGGTACTACGAAGGCTCATGAGTACTAATGGCAGGGCGTCAGGCCAATTCAGGGTCGTTGAGGAGCAAACTTTCGCTATTCTGGACTTGATCGTGCCATTAATTTGTTCCACAATTCCTGAGGCTTCTGGTCGGTAACTGCAATGGAGTTTTTGGTCTATATTCAGTGCAACACAAATCATCTTCACAAGCTCGCTGTTAAAATGTGTTCCCCTATCTGATTCCAAAAAGGCCGGCACCCCGAACCGAGGGATAAGTTCTCTAAGCAGTAACTTAGCCACTGTGAGGGTGTCGCACCTACGTGTAGGGTATGCCTCAACCCATCTGGAGAACACACAAACAACCACCAGGACATAGCGGAGGCGGTTGCATCTTGGCATTTCAATGAAATCTATCTGCATTCTGTTGAATGGACCTCCAGACCTTCCTATGTGACTTAGTGCAACTGGTGTTCTTTTCCCTACATTCAGCTGCTGGCAGGTCACACAACGCTGGCACACTGCTTCTGCTGCTATTCTAAACTTAGGATTGTACCAAGTCTGTCTAAACACTCTCAGCATAGCATCTCTCCCTAAGTGTACTGGACCATGTATGAGTCTAGCCATTGGACTCACCATCTCATTGGGCAACACTGCTCTGCCGTCTGCTGAGACCCAAAAATGAGTCTCACCCATTACACATCCTGCCTTTACCCATGTTTCCTTTTCTGAATCAGGAGCATTTTCTTGCATGGTTGACAATTCATCCCAAGTATCAACAGTTTCCAGTATCATGGCTAATTCAGTTCTTACATTTATTCCACCCACATCCACCTCTGTGAAAGAGTAACCTTGTTCTGCGCAATACCGCGCAACTTCATCAGCATATCTATTGCCTTTCGAAACAAAGTCCTCATTTTTGGTATGTGCGATGCACTTTACAACTGCGATACTTGCTGGACATTGCAATGCTTCTAACAACAGGCGCACAAACTCTCCATTGCGAATGGGAGAGCCTGAAGAAGTCATGAACCCTCTTTGAGACCATAACTGCCCGTAATCATGAACTACCCCAAACCCGTATTGGCTGTCGGTGTAGATGGTGACTCGAATTTGATTGCCTGCTAAGCAAGCACGTGTTAGGGCAATAATCTCGGCTACCTGAGCGGAGTGTACTCCTTCCAGGCACCCAGCTTCCACAACTCCTTCAATTGTACAAACAGCATAAGCTGCTCTCAACTGCCCAACTTCGTCTCTTACACATGAGCCATCGACAAAGAAAACTTCGTCTGGGTCGGTCAGTGGCTCATCTACGATGTCGGGTCTGGGTTTGGTGCATAGTTCAGTCACCTCGAGACAGTCATGGTCTGTATATTCATCATCATCATCAATATCATTTGGAAGTGGCATTAAGGTAGCAGGGTTCAAAACAGAGCATCTCTTGAGGGTCACGTTCTCTGCAGCAAGAATAACTTGCTCATAGCGCGTGAGCCTGCTATTGGTCAGATGCTGTGTTTTGGTCCTGGTCATCAACAGTTCAACAGAATGTGGCACGCACACCTCTAACGGGTGCCCCATAACAATATTTTCACATCTCTCAATGCTGACACCCGTTGCAGCAACGGATTTGAGACATCCGGGCAACGCTGCGGCTACTGGGTCTAAAGTAGCCGAGAAATAAGCAACTGGTCTACGGGCATTCCCATGGATTTGGACCAACACAGACAACGCACAACCTTCTCTCTCACAACAGTAAAGAAAAAATTGTTTATTGTAATCAGGCATTCCCAATGCCGGAGCACGACACAGGTCCTCTCGCAACTGTAGGAACGCCATCAAACAGTCTTTGTCCCATGGTACCGGATCACTCACCTCCTTGTGCGTCAGTTTTTGCAAAGGTTTTGCTTTCAGTGAAAAGTTCACGATCCACTGTCGGCAATAACCCACCATCCCTAGGAACATCCTGACCTCTCTCTGTGTCTGAGGCGCATTCATTTTCATGATCGCCTCTATCCTGTCTGGTGACACTTTCCGTTTGCCTTTCTCAATTCTGTGTCCCAAGTACTGCACTTCTGTCAGGCAGTACTGCAATTTTCCCGGGGACACCTTGTGCCCATTGGCAGCTAGGTGATTTAACAAAGCAATGGAGTCTTCCCTGCAAGCTTCTTCTGTTTCTGACGCCACAAGGAGGTCGTCTATGTACTGGACCAGAACTGACTTCTGGGGCAGCACTAGACTTTCAAGATTTTTCTTCAGAAGCTGGTTAAAGATCGATGGACTCTCTGTATACCCCTGAGGGATACGACACCATGTTAGGACGCGATTTTCCAGCTTAAATGCGAAAAGAAAATGGCTATCTTCGTCCAAAGGGATCGAAAAGAAAGCCTGACAAAGGTCTATCACAGTGAACCACTCAGCTTGGAATGGAATCTGAAACAGTATCACTGATGGATTCGGTACCACTGGACAACATGAAACGACTATGTTATTAATCTTTCGAAGGTCCTGCACTATCCGGAATTTCCCATTTGGTTTCTGCAGCCCCATAATCGGGGAGTTACATGGACTACCCACGATTTCTTTCAGTATTCCCTGTTTAATCATGGACTCGATCACGGGTTTTATGCCTGCAATCGTTTCTGGAGTCAGTTTATACTGGGGTGTTCTTGGGAACTCAGCATGCGGTTTCACTACAATTTTCACTGGGTCCACCCCTTTGACCAATCCAATCTCTTCCCCAGTGAAATCCCATACCTCTGATGCCACTGTCTCTCTCAAATCCCAGGGAAGCTCGTCTACTGTCAAAGTAGGGTACAGCTCCACACATATTCTTGAGTTTGCAACTTTGAAATCTGCATCATCATCATTAGTCAATACCTCCACTCCCTGGGGTGTACAATATATAGTACAATTCAATTTGCACAACAGGTCTCTTCCTAGCAGACACACAGGGCTTGAATCGCAAACCACAAATTGGTGCTCATCGCTGTACTTCCCTATTTTCACCTGTACCGGTTCTGTCAATTGGCTGGTTATTCTCCTGTTTGCGACCCCTACCACCTGTATGGTCTCTCCAGACATGGGCAGGTCTGGAACTGCAGCTGATCTGATCGTGGATCTAGTGGCTCCTGTGTCCACCAGAAATGTCGTAGGGCACCCTGCTACTTCTGCTTCCACATAGGGTCCCCTCTGATCTACCTCTAAGGCTGCCCCAAGGGTGCAGTCTTCTCTTTCCACTCTCTGTCCGGTTAATGGGTCCACATAATAGCATTCTTCACCTTCCACAAACAGGGGCATTTGTCTATAGGTCTTACCCATACTCCCTACTCGAGGAGGTTGCGGGAACTGGGCTCGGGGAGGAGCCCCCCCCCCTTTGAGCACCTTTCCTTGGTATGGCGTCGCCCCTCTCATAGGTGCGCTCTGGACCTCTTCCTCCTCTATCTCTTGCTCTCCGATCTCTACATTGTAAGGGCACTCGCGTTTCCAATGCCCCAACTCGTTGCACTGGTGGCACCTAGTCGTTTTCTTCAAGGTAGCTATGTCTACTCTGGGTCTAAAGGTAGTACTCTCCTCATTACCCTTGTTCTGACTGTACTGCTTCTTACCTCCTGTACCTGTCCCTTGCTGCTGTTGTTGCGGTCCCCCCTTTCCTGCTGTCTGCAATTGTACCACCATCAGCTTCTCTTTTAGTTTCTTAGCCTTGGAGTCTACCTCATCACAGCAGTACCTGGCGTATCTCAGTATTTCATCTAGGGGTCTACTTTGCCAACAAATCGAGTGTTGCTGAATCATTAAACTAATATCCGGTCTCAGTCCCAGGACGAACTTGGACACGAATTGCCCTATGTCCTTTGGATCCATTACATCCAAGCCGCTATACTGTTTAAACGCCTTCAGCAATCTCTCGTAATATTCATGGACTGTCTCTTTGGGTTCCTGTCTCGTTCTGTCTATTCTGACCCAATCTATGTCTTGCATTGGCACTTTTTCTTTCAGCCAAGTCATCACTCTCTCGAATTTTGCCATCACGATCTCGGACGGCCCATTAGTCCTAGCATCTCTCTCTGGCTCCGTTGTGGGCCACTCAGCGCTAACCTTGCATGCTGTCCACAGATCTCCTGGTACTACAATGTCAAACAGCGTGTTCAGATCTATCCATAGGACTTTTGAGATCTTTACAAACCTCTCGACTTGCTTGTACCACTCCACGGGGCTCTCTCGTAACTTGGGGAAAGATGTGGTAAAAGCAGCTAAATCTCCCCTACTCCAAGGGACATGTACATAGCTCCCATTGGCAACTTCACGCAAAGGGTAAGCTTCTATTCCCTGCTGTCCTGGTGTCATACCAATCATGCTTCTCCTGCCGGTCCCTTTCTTGGACCACCTCTCTTCCCACTTATCTAGTGCCCTCCATGTCCTTATTCCAGTAATCAGTTCCCTTATGTGTGTTTTCAGCCCAATCGTTCTCCTCTCATCTAGGTCTCGATCTGAGTAATGTAGCCTGTGGTTACCCTGTAATGCTTTGGTTCTTGACAAGTCCACCATATATTTGCCTGCTAGTTCGACTAACTTCTCATGGACTGCTCTCGCCTTTCGTGTGATGTCCTTTGCCATATACAGTATTTCATCCTGTTCATACATTTCCATTCTTTCTAAAGGCAGGGTACCATCTACCATGTCATCCAGATCTGACCTTAAGCTGGAGACATCAAGTCTCTTGGCTTTTATCTCAGCTCGCAATATGTCTTTTGAAGGGGGCTCACTGGTCTCCCTACCATCCCAACTTCGAGCTCTGCGTTTGGGCTCAGGAGAATTAATGGGTGGCCTCCCTCGCTCCCATCTCTCCAGGTCCCATGCTCGGCCATCCAATCTTGGAAGGTGATGGAACACGGGCCTTTTATCCCTACTCTCTCTCTGCCCACTCTCGTCTTCTTCTCTCCTCTCACCGCACATCTCTCTGTTATTTTCCCTCTGGTCGCTACACTCCCTTTGCCTCGTATCGCTCAGTATCCGATACGATCCTTCCTGGTTCCCCATATTCCCTGGGCTGCGCTCATTTCTGTCATCACAGGGACTATGGTGCGACCTCTCACAACTCCCATTCTGTTCTCTGGTGCCAGGCACACAGTGTGGACACTTAAAGCTGTTCCTGTACTCTTGCGCTCTCCTCTCCCCTTCACTGAGTATTGGGCACGCCACCCCTCCATTCCCGGGGCCCCCGTTTTCCAGGTCTGTTCTACCTCCATTCCGGGCCCAATGGGTGACTCCCCTACTCCCTCTACAATCCCACTCCGGGCTACTCTCCCCAGCCCCGCAGTGAGTCCGTGCTCTGCTGTCCTGACTTTCTCTTTCAGCTTCCGCAGCATTGATGCACTTTTGAGCCTTCACTGCCTCATCCCACTGCTTCATGTACTCATTTAGCTCTTGAAAGGATTTTCGTCCAGATCCCCTCAGATCCATTGGCCATCTAGGGCCCCCAGGATCTCCTCCTGGGTCCCCTTCTGTGTGCATCGGGGTGCTCCACTCTCTGGGTATCGGCATCTGACTTGGGGAATTAGTGGTATCGTTCCTCCTTGCCTGCTCTGCTCTTTCTCTGTCTTTCCGTTTCCGTTCTTCCCCTTTTGCTCTCTCTTGGTCATATATCGATATTATAGGACCTATGGTAACAGGTACCTGTAGTGCATCTGGTAATGGGTAGGATGTGGCGCTTTCCGTTTCCGGCGCTCTTTGTACCACAAACCTACCGACTACCTGTTGCACCTGACTAGGCTGGAGCAACTCTTTCTTTGGCTCAGGATCCCACTCTGAACTGGGAAGCGGTCTATGCTCTCCTGCATTGCCCCCCTTTTCTCCTTCAGTATTCTCGACCTCTCCCCCTGCTCTATTATACGGGGGTGGCCTGTCTGTCAGTAATCTGTTTATCAGGCTGTCCTCTGTTTCGCTCTCATCATCTTCTTCTAGGGGGCTTTTATTTACTGGCGCCTCTAACACTGGGTACAGTTTATTTATTTCCAAATTATGCACTCTCCATCTTTTAGCATCCGCATCCCACCTGGCATCCTGTACTGCCCTTACCGAGCGTTTCACCCTTTCTTGTCGTCTGTTCATATTCCTTTCATGCGCTGCCCTAAGCCATGCTTCAAGGGCTTCAAACTGGGTTGGTCTAGGCAAGGGTCTCTTTGAGGTCATGATTGATTTCAATCGATGTAACACCTCTAATCTGAACGTCCCGTACTTCGGGAACGTCAGTTCCTCGTTTCCTTCAGTAATCTTACTCCACTCTGATATCCAAAGGATCGTATGCAACCCAACATTTACTGCCATATAACGAGCTGGCGTACCCTCCGGCGGGGCTTCTTCCCCTTCATACGATCCTCGCCTCTCTTTTTTAAACAACGCTTTCAACCATTTAAAACACTTCATAATTATGCGCACAAAATTCAGCCTCGCTACTCTGTTTACTTCCTGATGACAATCCACCAATCCTGTCGCGGCTTTGCTAGCTTGGCCTATCACAGCGCGGTCTTTCTCCTGTTGGCCAATCACGTCGCGACCCTGTATGACGTGTTCGCTAGCTGGCCTATCACAGCGCGGTCTTTCTCCGGTCAGCCAATCACTGCGCGACACCACCTGACGTCTCTTTTCTCCGCTTCGCAGCAGCACCCCTCCTTTCTCAATTCGTCTCCCGGTTATGCATGCGTCCCATTCATACACTGAAAAATGACTACTTCCGACCAAGCGGTCACTTCTCTCGACTGTACGTCCACAGTCTATCTGTAATTGTCAACACAACTGACGAGATGTCTATCGTCTCTCTGATAGGTTACTTACACACACAGTAACTTCCGACCAGCGTCCGTTACTCACGCACTCACTCTTACGTTCCCCCTATCTCGGTCTCTCGGGTGATCAATGGTACCTCATGACCCCCTTCACACTAGTTGACAATTACTCTGGGTGTCCGATACACCCGAACCACTTAAGCTCTCCTTGAACTTAAGATTTCCACCGGTTGCGCGCGCTCACAACCTGTTCCACAGTCACTCTACAGACATTCAACTCCGCCAGACATTACAACATAGATACAATACAAAAACACCGCAATCTAACACGCATAACCCTTTATACTCACTCTCGACCGATACTGCTGCTTTTTCTGTCTCACGTCATCCGGATCTTCATCTGCGGGCTGTTCTTCCGATCATCGATTTCTAGGGGCCTTGGGGTAAGCTAACCTGGCCTAGGTCACCGTCCTCAAGAAGGCAACCATCCTCTATAGCTACCAACTGAAAGGGCGAGATTTTGATCGATACCTTATATCTATTGATCCAAACCTCGATCTGGTCGACTGAACCTTTATTGCCTGTCTTGGAAGGAAACAGTACACCTATCTGCAAGTTAGTTCACCCAATAAAGGACTCTACTCTCAAAGATCACGGACAACTTCTAGGTTTCAAAAGTTTATTGTAAAGATATAATGAGCTGCAAATACAAGCATCTCAGAATGAGATTCACGAGATACACAGGTCCAATTACATACATGTGCTCTCGAAAAGCCCTCAGACGAGCAACAGAAATCACTAACACAAGTTCTAAAAATAGCAAAGCTATCAGCATAGACGCATATCTCTCCTTCATTTAGGTTGGAGGAAAACAAACACAGGTTAGGCGTCCCTACCCTGTTCTAGATGGTATCCCTACTTAACCAAATCCCAACCTAACAAAGGTGTCAGCAATGAATGACCCCCAAGGGAAGTCACCCACTCTAAGTCTCTTGGTGAAAACCTAAAGTTCTCCAGTCATGACCCCTCACTGCCTACCCATCCGCTCTCTAAAGGGTCCTCAGGTCTCTGCTCTAACTCCACCCAGGGGTGCTGTCCCTAATACAAAATAGTCAACAACATTTGAGACGCCCCTTGCGAAACGCCTCTCACGTGGTGCAACTTCAGGCTTTTTCCATGATGCTTTGTATTGGGCCTCAAACGTTAGAGTTGACCTTGCTTCTCAGTCTCTTCTCCGGCCCGCTGATACCCCTTAAACATTCCAGAACCCTCCTCCATGTCTGGGCCGTCTACTGAACAGACCTCTATTCATTCACTTATAATTGGATCCCCCCTTTCCTGTTGCAGACAGATATCTGCCGCCAAGAACCCAACTCTCATAGACTTCTAAAAAGGCTTGCAACATTTCTCAGCCCAGACATGTACGTGTAAATCAATGCTAAAACATTTCAGGCCTACAATATTTCACATTATGATTATAGCCTTCAATTTCTTCATTTAATTAAAGCATGTTAAAACTCTTATTCTATTATTTAGGAAACATTACTCTAAATCATGGCCCATTAATGCAATGACCAAAAACGTTAAACAATCTGTGTCGTAAAAAGAAACACCTTCCCTTTTAGCTCCAGCTCTGGCCCTGAGGCCTACCACGTTCTGCGTTTTACCACAGACCATCTTATATGTTAACAGCTACACGACATAGATTCAAAATAATCACGTCTAATAAAATCATATAATGTCACACATTTCTGTATTAGTTCCACTTCTACTTAAATCTCTATATTAGCTATACATTTAGAATATAATTTCATATACTATTAGCACTCATGGCATTTCTCTTCATGAATTATGCTCTCTATAGGTAAGTGTGATGTACTCATATATTTATATCAGTTTGCGCTCTCTCATTCCTTACCTTAGAATTATCCCCCGGTGTCAGACTGGATCCAGAGAATTTTTTCTCAGCAATACCCCTGCACGTCGATAGGTGGCATCGGTCGACTCCGTGTCCGTTGTTGGCGTCGCGGTCTCTACTTAGACGCTACCCTTTCGCGCTGACGTCAGTTCTAACACGACTTTCCACACCAGAAGCGCAAAGCCATGCAAGACACTGACCACTGGTGCACATAACGAGGGCCCTGGAATGGAGTCCCTATCCCTAGAAGTCAGTTTGCAGAACGGGGAGGATGGGTGGGGCGGTTAGGAATCTATAACTAACATATGTCTCTTACAGGTACATTGTTACTGAAGGTAAGTAACTTGTTCATCTGAAAGAGACTCCTTACCTTAGAAAAGATACCCCAGTAATGCAAACCTCGGAGGTGGGTCAGCGAACTAAGTTCACACCAGAAAATCCTGGAGAATAGAACAGCCAAAATAGCTGTCTCTCCGGACTGGGCTGTCCAAGCAATAATGTTTGGTGAACCTGTGCAGGGAAGCCCACGTACAGGGCCTGACTGGCTACCGGGCAGTTAGGAATGCTGCCGAGCTGCTGCCTGATTTTACTGCAGTGGAGGCTGATTTCGTCCATGGAGACCTGCGTGTGCTGCGAAATACTGAAAGCAAAACAAATTTCGTTTAGCTCACGCAGGTCCCCATTAACAAAATCACCCCCCAGCTCAGCAGCATTTCTAACTGCCCAGTAGCCAGTCCGGCCCTGCCCACGTGGCCGCCTGACAGATGTCAATGAGTGGGACTCCACGTCCCAAGGCTGTAGTAGTGGCTGTAGCCCTGGTGGAGTGGGCTTGCAGGCCCACTGGAGCTTCCTTTTTCGCTAGGGAATAGCAGATTTTAATGCATAGCACAACCCACAAGAGATGGTGCGTTTTTGCACAGCCCAACCTTTCTTTGGGCCCACATAGCCAAAAAAGAGTTGATTGTCCACCCGGAAATCTTTTGTGCGTTCTAGATAGAAAGACGGTGCACGTTCTGGGTCCAGACGGTGGAGTATCTCCTCCTCCTTGGAAGGGTGCAGAGGTGGGAAGAAAGTGGGCAAAGTAATGGTCTGCCCTATATGGTAGGAGGTAACCACTTTTGGGGACACCTGACTGCCAAGGTGACATACAGACTTCGAGTGGAAGGTCAAAAGCTGTCAACTGCTACCGCTCAATCTCCACGCAAGGAAGTGGAGGCTGGGCAGGTTTGGGTGGAGGACCATCCCCTGCTGCTGCGACAAATGATCCTTCTGCACGAGGCAGTCTGATCAGAGGGTCGATGGCCATTTTCAAGAACTCGGGGTACCAGACTCTTCGTGCCCAGTCCAGAGCCACAAGAATGATTTGGGCCTGGTCGTACTTGATCTTCTTCAGCACTCTGGACAAAAGTGGTACAGGCGGAAAGGAGTACAGTAGGCCGCAGTTCCACTTGCGATGAAAAGCATCGCAGAGCGAGTGCCACCTTGGAAATTTCAATGTGCAGAACTGTTGATACTGCACGTTCCCTTCCATGGCGAACAGATCTAACCAAGGCTGTCCCTTCTGCTGAAAGAGACCTTGCACCACCTCTGAGTGAAGACTGCTTTGTGATCCATCATGCACAGACGTCTGAGCTCGTCCGCCCTGGCATTCAGAGAACCTGCCAGGTGTTGAACCACCAAGGATATGCCCTGATGTTCCAGCCATGTCCAAAGGCAAAGAGCCTCTTGACATAGGGTCCATGACCCCACCCAGCCCTGTTTGTTGCAGTACCACATGGCAGTGGTGTTGTCTGTGAACACTTGCACTACTCTTCCTTTGATGGATGAAAGGCATGCCTTCAGTGCCAGACAAATTGCGGGGAGCTCAAAAAGGTTGATGTGGAGGCCGGACTCTGCCAGAGACCAGAGACCTCTGATCTCTGCCTCTCCCAGGTGGCCGCCCCATCCAAGGAGTGACCACTGTCACCACTGTCAGCCCTGGTTAGGAAAGGGAGAGGGATCTGCCGCTGACCCAGTCTTGGTTCGGTAACCACCACTCAGTCCCTTCCGAGATCTGGACGACGTCAGAAAGATGCCATGATGCTGTGCCCACTGGAACTTCAGGTCCCACTGCAGAGCCCACATATGCCACCTGGCATGATCCACCAGCAGGATGCAGGAGGCCACGAGACCCAGCAGCCTCAGGGTCACTCTCACCGAAATCTGCGATAGAGGCTGAAACATCGGTATCATAGCCTGAATATCCCAGACTCGCTGTTCGGGAGGATAAGCCTGAAACTGCGCCGTATACAGAACTGCTCCGATAAAAAGGAGCTTCTGAGACGGAGTCAGGTGTGACTTTGGCATGTTGATAGTGAACCCCCGTGAATGCAGGAGGTCTGCCGTAGTCTGGAGGTGGGAGACGACAGCCTGGGGTGACCTCGCCTTCAACAGGCAGTCGTCAAGATAGGGGAAGACTGGAACCCCTGATCTGCACAGATGAGCTGCGACCACCACCTTTACATTCGTGAACATCCGAGGGGCACTGGTAAGGCCAAAGGGGTGCACAGTAAATTAAAAATGCTTGTGGCCTACCGTGAACCGTAGGTAACACCTGTGGGCTGGCAGGATGGGGATATGGAAATATGCGCCCTGCAAGTCCAATGTTACAATCCAGTCTCCGGGGTCGAGGACAGACAGGACCTGAGCCTACATGAGGATCTTGAACTTCACCTTCCGGAGGAAGCGGTTGAGGGCCCTGAGGTCTAAGATAGGATGCAGGAAGTAGTAGGAGTAGCAACCACAACCTACTTCTGGCACAAGGACCCTTTCGATAGCTCCCTGAGCCAAGAGAGCATCAACTTCCTGGTGGAGAAGGGCTAAGTGATCTTCCGACATGCGATGGAAGGATGGTGGCATGGAGGTCGGGGTAGTCTCCAAGGGGAGGGAGTAGCCCCTTTGGACTATCTGCAAAACCCACCTCTCCGACGTGTTGGTGTGCCAGTGGGGTAGGTGATAGTGAATCCTGGTGTCCACTGGCCTGTGGTGGCCCTGAAAGGTCGGACTAGGAGGCCACTGCAGGGTAGTTACGGGTGGACTGGCCCGCCCGCCTGCCCCCAGACCCGTGAGGTCACTGTGTCCCACACCTGCGACCAAGGACAGGCTGGGCAGCTTACGTGAACCAGTGGCTAGACTGGGCCAAACGTGGTGGGGCACCCCTTCCATAGCCACAGCAGGGGGAAAAGCAGACTCGGTGGGGCGAAGCCCAAGGATCTGGCCGTAGACCTTTAATCCTAAAAGCGCTCGAGCGCCAAGTCTGCCTTATCACCGAAAAGGCGATGACCATCAAAGAGCATGCCGAGTAAGGTGGATTGGATATCCCCAGAAAAACCAGATGTCCTTAACCAGGCATAGCGCCTCAGGGCTACTGACGTGGAAAATGTTCTGCCCAGTGAGTCGGCGGTATCCAGCCCACATCTGACTGTGAATTTGGCTGCATCCCTAACCTCTGCCACTGCGCGGGTGAGAACTGCCCGGGCGAGTCCCTCTCTGGGTTTGCAGTAGGGAATGTGGCCTTAGAGGACGAGGCTTGGACCACCAAGCTCTCAGGTTTCGGGTGTTGGGAGAGGAAAAGTTGGTCACCCGGGGCAAGTGGGTGGCATCGGGCAATCATCCTGTCCACGGGAGCCCCTGTGTTGGGCTTGGACCTAGTGCTCAGAAGGCCGTCTGTGAGAGCTTCATTGAAAGGCAGAAGGGGTTCAGAAGAAGCTGCCGCCAGTTGAGCCACCTCTGTCAGGAGGTTAGTCCTGACTGCCACTGTTGGAAGCTCCAGGCCCAATGCCTCAGCTGCCCTACGCAGCACCACTGCATATGATGCTTCCTTCTCCGTAGCCACGGTAGGGGGAGAAAGCATGCCAATGTCTGGGGAGGTATCCAGACCACTGGCGTCACCCCAGGTGTTCTCGTACCAGTCTGGCTCATCAAGTTGGTCAGCTAAAGGGTCCACAGACCCCTCCCAGTCCTCCTGAACCTGGTCGCCACTCAGGCAGAAAAGGAACACCAACGATGAATAGTGGCACAAACGTGCCCTCCGGCGCCGGTTCTGACGTTGGTCTGGCGCCTGGTCCAAGTTGGGAGTGAGGCTGGGGACGGTACCGGCCAGGTGTTGCTGTCGGGATCGGCGCCGGGGAATGTACTGTGAGGTCTACTGGCGTCAATCCGGATACGGACCTGGCTCCTCGGGGGCCAGCCAGGGCTGAAGATGCCGGCATCCAAATCCCAGGGCCCCCAGCCGAGTCAGTGGGGCCCGAAGGAGCGCCGGTGTAGTCGGGCAGCCCAAAGATGCCGTGAAGCACTTTGTAGTAAGCACGAAGCTGGGAAGGGGACGCCCTGGCACCGGGAAAGGGAGGGAAGCTCAGAGCCGTCTTTGGAACAGGCTCCGAAGATGGAGCTGGAGAGCCATGACGCTCCAGGTGCTGTGTCGTGCTGGATGAGGAGAAAGTGAAGAGAGACGCTGCTTCTCTGCCTTCTTCTAGTACTTCAACTTACCCGAAGACCTCGAAGACTTGGATGATTAATGATGGTGGTGGCTCCGTGACCGTTCCCGAGACCCTTACCTCAATCGGGACCTCGAGTGACGCGGAGCCGACTGCGGGGTCTCCAACAACTTTCAGGACCGCTCCCACAAAGACTTCGTATTCATGGCCGGGCAATCAGAGCATGACTTCAGGTCGCTCTCCAAGTACCAAAGGCACACAAGGTGGAGGGCCGTATCTGACATCAGGCAGTTAAAGGCCTTGCACAGCTTAAACCTGGTCCGTCGATGGGACATCCCTCGTACACTATGAGTCAGAAGACTCAAAAATGAATTCTACAAAAGTCGAGAAAAAACGTAGTAAAAAAATTACCAAAGGGGTAGCTCTTTATCCTGATCTGCACAAGGCTGGCGTGGAAAACAAAAGAACTGACGTCAGTGCGCAGGGGCGGCATCTAAGTAGACACAGTGACATCATTCCGGCGACCACGATGACAACGACGGTTGTGGAGTTCATCGACGCCACCTACCGACGCACAGGGATACTGCTAAGAAAGATTATACGGATCCAGTCTGATGTCTGGGGGTAATTCTAAGGTAAGGAATCTATAACTAACAGTCTCTTTCAGATCCAGTTTTTAGTCACTTCATTTGCAGATCTATTTCACAATGCTGAAGACATTTTTTAAAACTGATACTCTCATCGTCCTGGTGCTTTAAGTGTAAGTTAAAGAAAGCAGTTCATTTTGCAACTAACGGGAGCCTGCAGCAGTGCCTCAAAGAGACAAGACACCTAGCACTTCTCAGAAATGCCCTAGCATGTGCTCGGTGAAGAATGCACACGGTTTAGCTTCTTAGAGGGAGGAAATAGGTTTACATACACCTAACTTGGGCGCCAGACAGACGTTCATTCTCAATATCTGATTTTTGCACTAGCGACCAACGGACAATGAGCCGTGTCTTAAGTGGGCAGTAGCTGCGCACGTGCTGGAAGAGAAAATAGGCATTGTCAAATAATGAATTAATTCAAGGCTGTTGCAAGCATAAGGGGTGGGGAGCATCATCTGCAGCAGCGGGGGTGCGGTTGAGGAGCAGAGGCATACTTAACTGGGTGCTTCAATCGCATCGGGCATTATTAGCAGCTCTCTGCAAAATGGGACTAAAACACAAGCAGAATCAGCTTTTCTCATATGTTTGCTTCACCGGCGGACTCGCTTGTTTTACGGCCACATAACGATAAGTATAAACAAGGGGAGGGGGATCAGCAGCACCGCAAGGGTTGGCCTACAGGGAGAAAAAAGCCCCACACACAGGAGGACCCGCTGCTGCAGCTTCAGGAGTAGGAGGGAGCCTCCACATATGTGAAGAGCTGGTCCAAATAAGAAAAAAAAGAGTGCACGCAGAGTCATAAATAACAGAAAGATTAACAGCACATGTAACAGGGGCAGTCCTCAAGGTACGTTACATAAGTCCAAAAAGAGAGACTACTAAGCCTATTCACCAATCAAAAGCTAGCATTTACAAAGGACAGTAAGGCGAGCCAATTGAAAACATGGGTGGTGCTTAAAGCCCATATTCTAGGAACAGCATGTATCGAAGAGACACGGCATGCACAGCCTAGGCGACACCAAAGAACAGAAGTGGGGGACTAACCAATTTAGGCAGTATGCAACTCACAAAATGGTGCTTGACATCACAGCGCAGGATATCTCACGTGCCATCACAGGAAGTGGCATCACAACCCATGATCTTAGAGGAAGTGACATCATAAGAAGTAACATCAAATCTTAAGACCTTACAAATATATTTATCAGGTCTATCACAAGCACATATGGGCACATTACAATAGTTAGCTAATTAGTTTTTGCATCAGGGTTGTGCTAAATAAGTGACACAACCCCAACGCAAATCTGGGGCTCAACTTATACGTTTATTTTGTAAAACCCTGCCACAAAGAAATTGGCAACAAGGAGAAACAGTGACCACAACTCTGTTCAGCTTAATTGGTTGGAAAGTCTGCATTTTAAAATATCTTATGGTGTTAAGGCACCTACTGCAGAGATCTTTGTGTTGCAACTAAATCCCGGGGAATAATAATTACAACTCTGGAGGTTAATGTATTTGCTAGAGAGATCCGTGTTTTGTCCGGTCCCGGTTTTGCATCAAAGTCAAATAGAGGGCTAATATGTCTCCTGCAAAGCACATTATGTAACATGCAGATGACAGATTTTTATTTTATGTAAATAGCTAAGCCAGTTACTGCTTTTAACATAGAGGGCCTTTTGCTACTTGCAGCTCATACATTGTAATCGTTCTAATTTATCACAATGAGCTATTAAGGACATGTGACTCATATCTTGTAATCCTCACTGTAATTTTAAACACATCCTAAACATTGATCTACACACATATGATTTATTGTCAATGAATAATGTGTATGTGTGATGCCAAGCACTCTCACACCCTGTATTGGGATGAGTAGCCCTACAAGTGCTATAAAAGAAATAAAACAAAATAGTTGTATTTAAACTGCTATTTGTGTAAATACTGGGACAGACCAACACATTTGACATTCTTACAGTGTGTGTGTAGCTCTTATATACAGGGAATGAACAAATTCAAAAGCATGCCTTGCAAGTACCTGTGAAGTGATAAGCTGTGTGCCTTTGTTTCCCATCCATTGCATGTAAGTTTGAAGCTCTCGATAGCTCCCAGCAAGGATACTTAAACAAAAGGAGGCCTGATGGCCCCTTAATTTCGGCCTTTGTTAAGGTCCTAGATCGATTCTGATTTCCCCCTTCCCTGTCTACACCATGTTGCATGAAACAAAAGCAGACAAAGTGCAGGCACTGCTGAATGTGTCAGAGTTTCTGAAAATTACATCAGGACATGTTCAGCATATTTCAGTGGGGCCAAGCCTCATGGCAGGGCAGATGGTGTCCACCCTGTGAAAAGAGTGGGTAGACACTGTCTGTCCGCCTGTACCCTCGGCTTGTGCCCTGTTCGAGAGGACCAATCTCCAATATGGACTGTAAGGGTCGGGAGAGGGGGTGGTGAATATTTACAGTAACGCAGATGCCAATTATCAAATTGGGTCCCATCTGCCCTATATGGCATGTGTAAGCAGCCTTTGGGTACAAACTCTAGGGAGGACATTTGACAAACATAAAATAGCCTATGGTCATTTAGCGGTCACCAAATCTATGTAATCGACAGAACAAGCATTGGCAAAGCCAAGAGGTCTGGCTTCGTAGCACAGCGTTACTAGATGAGAATACTCCTCTATCCCTTTGAGCAAAGCCTCCTTGGTAGAGAATGCAACTTATTTCTTGGATAACTATTTGCATAGATGGGTTTTCCTGTTATTGTAAATAACAGGTGTTAACCAACTCAAGGGAACTCATATTTACTTCATAACGAGAAAGTTGGCAAGGACATACCAGTAGGGCTGGACTGGAAACCAAAAGCAGCCATGGCAAATTTTGTTAGACCACCCACCATATGCTGCAGAGTGAGTGAGCCTGTCTATTATAAGGGAGGTTTGTTGATTCTGCCCGCAAAGAGAATACGGAGACAAATGGCAAAAATGGTGCATTCTACAACACATTTTTCATTCAATTGTATTAGTTTTTAATGCATAGCAAATAATTACCTAAGGGTGCACCAGGATACAATGATCTTTGTTGGGGCTCTTCAATGAGTCCCTCACTGTCACTCTCCAACAGTGTCCCTCATCTCTCCACAGCCCCTCTCTCACTTGTATTTCATTTTGTTTATAGCGCCTCTCATACCAGTGTAGGGTGTAAGAGCATGTTACATCACACACACTTAGAGAAAATGTTACATGAGACAAAGGGGGACGAGGTGTAGGAATTTTGTAAGAGCGCTTGATCTGGAGAAGTGCAAACTCAGGATTCGAAACATAGAGAAGCGCAAACTCAGGATTCAAAGCATAACACCGCATTTAGGGTTGGCTTTACTAATAAGAATTTATTTCTACCCAAACAAACCCTTTTAAAACAACATTAGGATAATGAAAGACTGGGAAAAACATGTGTTTATAATCTGTACCATACAGTTTGCATGCAGCTCTTTGATGGCATTGTGTTGGGATGTACATATGTCTGTAGGAGCGGTCACGAGCTCTCAAGTGTGTTGAAGCTCGTGACAAGCTCATGCATAGATATTGCTGTGTTGACATTTGAACAGATGGAATGTGGGGAGTTAGGCTTGGGTGGACTGTTGGATTACTACTGACTGGGAGTAAGAGATGAGAGGATATGAATAAACGCTCCTCCGACTTCATTCGCTGTTTTGCCTGTTTATTTGACTTCCCTACACATTTCATAGCTCATAAAGTTAGATTATGATTGCAACTTATTAACTGCACAGTACCAAAAGGATCTCTGTGACAAAAGCAGTAACCCTCTGAGTTATGCACATAAAATACAGTTCCGTGATCTGTGTGTTTTGCAGCAGGGCTGTTAATCCTCTGCACTACATTAGATGAGTCAAAACTGTCTCTAGACAAAACTCAAATCCCTCTCCAGTGGGAATATTAATCATCAGTGATACCTTGACACTTTTATTGTTGCGAAAAAAAACTGTATATAATAGGAACTCTGTGCTTTTAAAACCATAACATATTTCAAAACACGTGGAGGCTGGAAATGAAAGTGAATGAGGAGTGGATTACGCTGGCCTGCTGATTTTGTTCCCGGGCCAGATATTGCGGCACTTCTGCAAATCTGGCCCCCTGGTAACAAAACCGTCCGCCCACCTTTCCAGCGTTCCGGGGAAACATCTGATGCCCGTTCCGGCCAAACCGGCCCTGCCTACCAGGATATGTGGCAATCAGGCACACACCCAAATCTTTGCAGTGGGCACATTAACCACTTAAACTATTTAGCAGAAAGGAATGTGCTTTGATTACATTTTTAACATCACATGGGGGACATTTCATGTTTTGCTGTGGATAACCAGCAGGGACGTATTTCGTTCTAGGGGCTCACACAAGTGTGCATGTCACACAATATACCTCACAGCGAGATACCTTTTAAGGCATGGGCAAAGTGGGCAATTGCCAAGGGCCTCCATCTTCCAAAGGGGCCCCCTGAAAATTGAACTTTCTCTCCAGCTATCTTCTGTGTATTTTTGTATTTTAACCTTTAACGTATAATTGAATATTGCTAGACAATATAGAGCTTGAATTAGCAATAAATGGGTCATAAAATTCAAACATGTTCTGAACAAGACTCTCACAATATACATGCCAACAGACCCGATTCAGATGGGTGACTCAAATGGCTCAAATTTGACTGTCTCCCGTCTGAAATTGCCTCTCCTTCAATAGAAGTTATAAGGGGGGATATACATTCTCACAATAATTCCCTTTTAATCTCCCACTTTCCCCTTTTAATATGTTGGCATGTATGCACAATATTTGTTATCTGGGCCCTCCAAAATCCTTACGGTGACTCTGGTCACAGCTTCTCTGTTCTTTCTTCCTTAGAGGCAGTGCCTGCCTCTCCCATAGTGACATTCATCCCCCCTTCGTCTGCTAACCTTCACATAGACTTGCGCTGTACCATTTGACCTTGACCTGCAGGAGGCGGGGCGCTCCTGGAAACTCCTCCTCCTCACTGTCTCTGGAGGCCAAGCCTTAAGCTTTAGCTGAGCATTCAGTAAGAAGTGCATCTCAGCTCAGGAACTGTACAGCACTTCACGCATCACACGACTCACTACATGACACAATGCCTTTGGTGACACCAGGACTTTCATCAATAGTCATCCACAGATTTTGGATGAAAAATGTAGAATATGAAAACAATATACTTTTATTAATATAGAAAAAATGTTCTATTTACTTTTCAACCCAAATAACTGACTAATATCCACCACTCAAATTACTTCCCTATTTCACTACACTAATTCACCACTACTCCTTTATGGGTTTCGGAGTAGCGTGCTACTTGCCAAAAAAGCACGTCAACACCCCATCAGGGGTAACAAGAGCTATATAAATGCAAACCTTTTTCCTTCTTCAATCCCTCCACTATCCTTCTGAATCCAAATAACTGACTAACCTATCCACCACTCAAATTACTTTCATATGTCACTATACTAATTCAACACTAATCCTTCTTGGGTTCTAGAGTAGCGTGCTACTCGCCGAAAAAAGCGCTTTCACGCCTCGTCAGGGTAAGTAAGCGCTATATAAATGCAATTACAATACAATACAAGAATACCAGCTTATAACAGCAAAACACCAGAGGTCTAACCCGCTGTGCCATGAGCAACACACCGCACTACTTACTTTGAATATAAAATATACACATGCAAACTATACACAATAAATAAAGTAAACAAATCCTCCGTGGAATAATTATAAATACAACATGAAGGTGCCTAACTTTCACACCTAATCTATGCTTTTAATGAAAGTGCTGTAATGTAAAAAAAAAACACGTTCTGGAAAAGTATAGTACCTTGAACTGTACCCAAACTAGCATTATAAGATGATGCTCATCTCTACCGTACAATTCTTAAACCAACCTTAGCATGGCCCACAACATTGCCTCTTCTCCCATGTAAATGATGGGAGAAGAGGGAACAGATAAAGGCTCCTGGCTCCTATAATACAGGGCTTTGCTGCATTAGCACTATTTACATTTTTAATCAGCAATTAAGATTGGAACTGTTATGTCCCTGTGGGGAGCCCGAAATGAATCCACAGCTCCTTTTAGGCAAGCATTCATCGCTGGCTCTGACCTTGGCTGAACAGAATGTGACCCTGAAGGACACTAGCTTTAGGGAGGAAAGATTCAAAGAGACTCCAGTCACAGTAGTCAGGTACAACAGACAGTAAGGCAGAGGAGTGCATACGACCAAACAGAAAGACGTCGAAGCAGACCGCAGGTAAGAGATTACCTACAACACTTAGGCAGAGTGGAGCACAGGTGAAGCCGGGAACACAGGTAACCTGCCCGGATCAGTCTGTGGGAAGCAGAATGGACGACTGGAAGCATAAGGCACCATAGCCTACGGTCTGTGACCATATATTGGGCATCCTATCTTCAGTGGCATTGTCAATAATGTTAGGGGTGTGTTATGTTAAATAAATTTATTGAGCGCTCGAATACCCATGGGTGTCCTGGCGATGGCTACTGTGTAACGTGAAAAAACCTAAAGCAGGGGCAGCTGGTGACATTTGAAAGTGGTAGGGCGTAAAACAATAGCCGTACTAAAATCCTTTATTCAGTTTGTCCATGCGCAGTTCAGATACTATATACACACATTGCTAATTCCATTTCAATGTGGATAGCGCTGGAATCAGTAGAATTCTCCACGCTTCTACGCATTTAAACATATTCTGAATTATTATTCACTATCATTAATCATTGTAGCCCTTCTGAACTGTCGTCAAACTAAGCGAGGAAGGAGGGACATTTGTTTGAAGCTTTTGGAGGAATTTGGAGGATGAAGCATTTCTAGAGCCAAAAGAGGTCAGTTATTAGTACAAAGCACTGTCATTTGGTATCATTCATTTTCAAAGAATCCGCTTTCTGCTACCCCACACCTCACACAAGCACTTTACCAGGGCTCAACTACTTAGCAGTCCAAAACGTTAGCCAAGAGAAACAACTGAAATGCTGCGGGCATTCATCTTATTTCAATGGCGTGCTAGGTGCTGGCACAAAACTGGCTTTCTATCACACTGCCCTGTATGGCCATAGACACCGGCAACTCATTTGGTCAGCCAATTTGGACCGGTGCAGGAGTGTGCACGGAAGGAGCAATGCAAATAGCGTACACATGGAACATGGAGGAAAACAAGCCCTTCCACGAATATGAAAGCAGAAAATGATGTTCTGGGAGGGAAACGCCTGATTCGCATCTCTGTACATTACCAACAAGCTGCTGGCGCCCAGCCTCCTCATCTGCGATTTATTTTCATTTCGGGGAATCATGCAGGCAGAGGCCGGTGAAGATAACAAACGGCAGGCCTAGTGATTTGAAGCACTCACTGCGAAGCCTGCACAGCCAGGCTCATAATTTACTCTGCACACTTACAGAATGTGGGTCCAGCACCACAAAATAAACGGGTTCATAGCGCATCAAAGCCGAAAGAACATACTGAAAGCAGCCTGACAAGCTCGCAAGCACACGATACAAAATACACACCGTGTTTAAGTAACAAGGTATCGAAAGTGGCTGCGGGGCCCGTCTGAACTTTTCCGACCTTTTGGAGGTAACAGTCGCAGCTCACGGGAGGGGGGGGCGGGGTTGAGAATTATATAAAACAAAACTTACCTCACCGGCCGCCGGTCCGGGTCCGCGTCACCTGCTCTGCTCCCCTTCTTGGCGCCTTCACCAACGGAGAGGATTGGCAGCCCCTCTCAGGCAATCCTGCGCCACGATTGGCTTGGGGCACTGGTTACTTTTTGCCCGCCGCACGCCCATTAGGAAACCGAAGGGCTCCTAATGGGCATGCGCAAAAAAGCGCAAACACAAGTGCGCATGAGTGGGCACGGTTAAAAAATGCACCCTCCGTCCCCACTCATGCGCACTAGTGTTGCTGCCTGTTGCCCTGGTGACAATCATGTCAATCAACATGACGCCAGACCGCCCACCCCCTTCAGACTCTGAAGGCGGTCTGATGTCATGCTGACTGACATGATTTTCAGTTCTCCCTAGGCCTCTCTGAACGTAAGTAAACTGATTCAGCTTACTTACGTTCAGAAACGCCGAGGGAGCTGCGGGCGGCTGCGGAGGGAGGGGCGGCGGGGTGGGGGGGGGGGGGGGGGGGAGGTTACGCCCCAACGCCCCAATGGACGGACCACACCTGACCTAAAGAGAATTGAATAACCTATGCAGAATTGAATAACCAGGTTTTAAGAGCTTTTCTGAAGACCAGCAGATTAGCGGACAATTTGATGTGAAGGGGAAGCTTGTTCCAGGCAGTGGCACTTAGCACAAAGCTGCGGCTTCCGCACAACGCACATTTGTATTTGGGCAGAATCACGGATTTGGCTGCAGAAGATCTTAACGGCCTGTTAGGAACGTACCAATTGAAACGGGTTTTCAGGAAAACAGGCCCTTGATCATGTAGAGCTTTGTAGGCAATATAGAGAGCTTTGAAAACAATTCTGTGCCTGATCGGCAGCGAGTGAAGCTTCTTCAAATGTTTGGACACGGATTGATGTTTTGCAATGTTGAGGAGACGGGCAGCAGCATTTTGTAGCATTTCTAACTACTGCAATAATCAAGTTTGGAAATTGCAAGAGAGGTGACTAATGTTTTTTGTAGATGTGACGAAATGAAAGGAAGTAGCTTTATCATCATCTTCAAAGTATAGAAAACTTTAGAAGAAACTGTGTTGGCTTGCTCAGTAGGAGAAAGCTTGTCATTCATCGGGACCCTCAGAATGCAGGCTTTGCTGTGTTAGTCTGAGACTTTCTAACAAATAAGAAGGGCCCAACTAAAAAGAACAGGACGGGCTGAGGGCACTGAACAGTGGTAATGGACAGGGTAAGGCAGTGCAGTGGCTTTCAGTTATTTGAAAAAACTAAGGCCAATCAGCAAGGTTTTCAGTGACATAGTCTGGATAATGTAGTTCACTCTAGTCCAGTTCCTCCTCACAGAAATGTAGGGCATTGTGGCCCAGGAGAGCAGGTTAGCATAAACACATACCTAACATCAGCAAACCAGGCTTAGGATGAGCAGCAAAACAGGCCCTTTAGTAGCCGAAGCCCAGCAGCAGACAACACATGGAAGAAGGGAGAGCAGGTTAGGTGAAAACAGCAAATAGTAGAAAATGCTGATGAATTCCTAGTAGTGTGTAATGAGACAAGGCTCCTAAAACTCCAGGAAATTAAAGTTTGAAACTACCTTGACAATAGAAAGCATGTACACTGTGGTGATCTACACAGCAAGGAACCAGTGATTCCTAAAAATAGAAAATATTGAGATGGAATCACAATTGTAACGATGGGAAGCTTATGTGTGCATATTTGGTGCTGAAGGGCATTGCAATTTGTTTAATCCTACTGGAGTGTACAATTCCCCATTGCTTGGCTTCAAGTGGCTATGTTTTGAGCTGTCTTTCCTAATTATTGATGATGTGGTTCGAAGTGTTTTTAGATGTAGTAGATTTATCTTTTTCATATTGGACATGCCGATTATTGATAGGATATCATTTGCCAGCATAACCTGAAAAGATGTACCAATGAGGTAGCAAACAGTTAGACAATTGTATGACTTCTAACTCTATTGTGTATATTAATGTGTTAGGAATTGAATCTAGTGTACACTGTTGTGTTACTGTGGATTGAGCTTGATGCACTACTGATGTATTAAACAATGAACCAACCGGATGGCTTGTAGCTGATTGATTGACCCAGGAGTTGTACCCTCGCCCACGATTCAATGACTTGAAGGGAGACAATGATAGAAAGGGTAGATGGACCAGGCTAACGCAGGAAAAGGATGGGAGACACTGAGTTCAAGTCAGCAACCCTACCACCACACCCTTGGCAGCAGAAGAGCGGCCTTTTCATCGACACAAAAGGAAGAGAGCGAGTGGTGGCGAAGGTTACTAAAGGATATCTGTAAGAAAAGCAGTATTTACCCATTAAGCTGTCTTAATTATACCACACATGCAAGACCTAACATTAAATGTAATGATCCGGTGCAGGTATGTTAACCTTCCAAGTTATTTTAAGAGGACTGATAGTGTGACCATTGGTTAGATCAGTGTTTCCATGTCAGATAAAAATCTTACGTAAAAGGACAATGAAGTATTCTTTCTTTGAAGTATAAACATAAAGTAGTAACTACAAGATGAAAACATGTCAAAAGTATTTTAGCTATCTATACTATTCCTAAACATGCAAACAGGGGCAGAATTGCTATAATAAAAGACAAAGAATACAGAGTTTTACATAAACTGATATTTAAGCACTATCTCCTGGTCCTTCCAAAACCTCAGACAACAAAGATTGTTGAGAATTATTCTCTGATGAAGGTGGTAACCATCCCTGCAGGTTTCCAAAGAAGAAAGGGGATCATCACAGATGGATGTAACCCTATGATATTAACAGACACGTACACAACAGAGAATGTGATTTATGTTTCTGGAACATGAAAGTACAAGCTTCCTTCTTCATAGAAGAGGTACAGCAGACCATTAACAGTGCAAGCATTAATCACAGGAAAGGCATTATCAGTCCAAGGTTCCATCTCTCACAGAGCAGGTACATAATGTGTTCTAGTTGGCTACCTTCCCATCTTCAAAAAAAGTACATCACAACATCCTTCACACAAAAGGTACAGCTGGGCATCAACAGTCCAGGCTTCCATGCTTCTTGAGACAGGTACAGCATGGGCAGAGGTGCAAGTTCCCCTCCTTCAGGATGCACGGCAGTGGAAACTTCTCTCCCTGACTTTACAGCAGCAGTATAAACTTCCTACTGCCACAGAACAGGAAATCAATTGGATTAACCATGTGCCCGATTGATCAGAAGGTTTATTTTTTACGCCCTTCAAAATAACACTACACTATGAGAACTCATCGTTGGAATGCTACTGACCTATGTACCTCTCTACACTGCTATTCTCCCAGTAGATATGGAACCACCACAAACACTGGGACAATGACCCACTGTCACTCTGCAGATATAGGAACACGGCCAAATTCGTCCTAAATAGGTCTGCATGTCTCTTATATGTGCCTGAACTGAGTCTATAGAGTGTCCAATTGAACCTTTGTGTCTTAGCAAGACCGATGTCAGGAATCAATAGTAGTCTGTGTATGTAAAGAGCCATTTGGAAATTTGTAGAGTGGATTGGCCACTTGTCTCCTCTGCTTTCAAATTCCAAATTTCAATTTTCTGTACCTCTATATTCTGTTTGCCTACATCAGGGATTATACTGGGCCCAAAAGTGGGGGTGGAGGCCTTTTGCTCCTGGTAACGCAAACATGACCTACTATGGAGCCTGAGCAACTGGGCCAAGTTCCACTTCAGCACTTGACTCTCAGTAGTAGCAAGCGTCTAGCAGTCCAAGGCTTCTTAAAGGGAGATACATACAGGGATTGAACACAGGTTCAAAACTCAAAATTCGTTCAATAGCAGCAAAAGAATATTGTCCAGTCAAATACCAGCTTTTAAGAAAAAAAGGGGATTTATATATCAACAGAGAGTAAAATACGCCATTCAGAAACACTATACACAGAGGCAAGATGGCGTCCGCGACTCTAGCGGTGTAAGCTTGCCGTCTCCTCTGCTCCCGTTCTGAAGGAGGGGGATAAGCCGCCGAGGAAGAAAAAAACGGTATTTTTTCCATCAAAAGTGAGGATCGAGGCGGCGAACCCGGTCTGATTCGATCCAGGGCTGCTTTTGCGGTTTGGACATCGCTATTGCTGTGGGCGGCGGTGCTCTTCGTGGGATTGAAACCGAGACGAAGAAACTGACCTGCGGCTCCGCCTCCAATGGTGTTTGCTGCTCTGCTCGCCGCCCGCGTACTGCATTGCTCCCTCCTGATCTGGCGTATCCCGCTCCGGCTTGGATATTCCCGAATATTTTCAGCATTTAGCAGGGAATTCAGTGGGAGCAGTATTACTATGGCTCCTAAGAATCCGAAGCCCATAGCACGGAGTGGAAGAAACAAAGTAGCTACTGTGGGCGATAATGAGCATGAAGATGTATCCAGTGGCTCTCCTGGCAATGTTAAAACCGGTGAGTCAGCAGCTGCTAATCCAAGATCTCAGACTGTCAAGAAAGGGGCTGATCGTGTTGCACAAACAGTGCCTGAACTATTTCAGAAGCAGTCTGCTAAAAATTTACGTATACAATCTGGGGGGGCAACTGCAATTACCTCTCAAGAGACTCAAAGTGTGTTGGGAGAAAAAGACAGCATCATAGACAGTATTGCAGATTCGGATGCACAGACTGTTTCTACTAATGTACAATTAGCAACAGGGTTGCCTGAGCTCATTATTATTAATCCGGAATCAGACTCAGTTCAGAATCCTAATCTTTCATCTGAAATGAGGGTCACTGAAAATGGAATTATGGGAGATGTAGTCCCAGTTCCAGCCAGTTCAGTAATTCAACCTGAAACAGAAATTAACAGTGAAAACTCTGCTCTGGAAGATAACGCAAATCTAAGACTTCTAGTAGTACATGATATGATACAGGACATGATACAAGATACCAATGATCAATTTTATTCAATGTCTGATCTAACCTCGGAGCAAAGCCTGGATAGAGATTGGGCTGATTATCCGGCGGACGATACTAGTATAGAGGAAGAACTGGAGGAGGGTGAAGGTGAGACAACATCACCATTCTCTGATGTCACAGTTAAGAAAAAGTCTATTCGAAATACGCAATCCACAAGAGACACAAATATTGAATCAGAGAACCCTAACTTGCTGGGTGAACAATCTATTGTATCTGACTCCGAAACAGCTCCTAATGGGGAAGTCACACTCGCAATGATATATCAAACATTGTTAACCCACAGATCTGATACGAAAGGCGAGATCGCGCGCACTCAGGCTACTTGCCGGAAGGTACAGAATGCCACCCGACGCATTACGAAGATCTGCACAGATATGGCTGCCAGAGTCTCAGAAGCCGAGACTAGGATCTCAACATTAGAACACGAGGTGGTGGCTCAAAAAAATGAACTGTCTTTGGTTAAAGATCAACGAGATGACATCAGTACAAAGTTAACTGAATTGGAGAACCAAGCTCGCCGAAATAACCTACGAGTTCTAGGAGTGCCTGAAAATTTAGGTGGTTCTGATGTCCGAAAATTTATCTGTGAGCTTTTCTCTGAGGCGTTCACTGAACTTGGAATGTGGGACTGGTCAGTGGTGATCGAACGAGCCCATCGTTTCCCGTTTGTTCTCAGAAATAAGCAAAAAAATGATGCCTATCCTAGGGCTATTTTGGTCAAATTTAGTAATTTTCTGGCAAGGGAAGCGGTATTTAATCTAGCAAGACCAGATAAAAAACGCTCAGGTAAAGATTTTAGTTTTTTTGTCAGGCCCGATTATTGTCAGGCGACTGTGTCGAAGCGATGGCAACTCAGACAATTGATAGCTGGATTCCAACAGAAGGGAGCTACAGTATTCTTGCAAAGTCCTGCTAAACTAAAGATTATTGTAAAAGGCCAGACAACATTTTTTCTTTCTGAAATTGCTGCAAAGGACTTTCTGGCCTCACTATAAACAAATGTAGACTGTAAAAATGTTGTTTTTTTGGGGGGTTTCTCTTCTGGGCCAGCTCATGTTTTCTTTCTGGATAACAGCCCTAATCTAAGGTTGTCCTTTTTTGTTGTTGTTTCTTGCTCCTTCAGAACTTAGAGGGAGGGGAGGGGGTCGCATCCTGAGCTCCCAGGGACTGGTTGTCCCTGTGCCTCATAAGGTGGGTTTGGGTGGGGGGTAAGGGTGGGATGGGTGGTGATGGTCACCGGGGGGAGCGGGTGGGGGTAGGGTGGGGGTGGGGTAAATATTCAGCAACAATCAGCAATAGACACAGAAGTTGCACGATACTGAAGTTTGGGAAAAATAATAGATATTGTTCAGAACTAATGTCTCCTTCTCCGATTTTTTTCTACTCTTTTGAATGGGGATGAAAATAAAAGTATGTTCTTTGACTATTAATGGTTTGAATGATAATAAAAAAAAGAGGGGCCCTAGCCAAAATGATACAGTTACTTCGAATAGATATTCTCTGTCTACAGGAGACTCATGTCGCATGGGATAAGAGGAGGTTGCTTAATAACTTAGGACTAGATTTATTGGTCTGTTCTAAGCAGACGGGAATTAAACGCGGTGTTGCAATTTTTATGCAACATAATCTAGGGTCCTGTATTAGAACAACTGCGGACAAATGGGGACGGTGGGCCTCTGCAGAATTGCTGTTATATCAACAGAAGTTTGTGATATACACTATCTATGGCCCCAACTTGGATGACGCCGAGCTATTTAATTCTCTAAATCAGGAGTTATCCGTCTGTACTTTTCCCATTATTTTATGTGGTGATCTAAACATTCATTTAGAAGCTAATTTTGATATTAGACATGATAAATATATGGGCTCTAAACCGCGAACTTTCAGGGCCTTGAAGAGTTTACTGACGGACAACTGTCTTATGGATGTGTGGTTTTCTATGTATAATAAAGACCCTGGTTATAGTTTTTTTTCTGCCCGCATCGAAAGCATATCCGTCTAGACTATTTTCATGTTTCTCAATTCTTTTTTGATAAAGTGAAAATGGAAATCCTCCCAAGATTATTATCTGATCATAACCCTTTAGTATTATATTTTAGTCTACCATCTATAGGTGAAAGACCGAGAACAACTTGGTCATTCCAGAGGAGTCTATTATCTGATGAGGACTATATTCAATATATGACTAAAATTATACAGGAGTTTTTTGATATTAATAATAATAGTGCACCTATCCCCGTGGTATGGGATGCATTTAAACAGTAGTAAGGGGAGAAACTTTAAAATACTCAAATTTCCAATGCAAAAGCAGACGGGACAAATTTTTGAAAGATTGTTATATGGTTTCGCGGGCAGAAAGAAAACTAGCTGAAAGTATCAAATCTAATATTCATATTCAAGAATCCCAAACTGAGCTTTTCATTAAGCGAAGCACGGTTTATTCCCATATCGTGGAGCGAGTGATATCGCAATACAGACAACATAGAACTGAAAGTTATGAATTAAGCAAACAAACAGGGAAAATTTTGGCTCAAAGACTGCGTCAAAAAACAACAGCTAATGAAATTCTCAAAATCCGAGATCTTAATGGGAATATAAAAGTATCTAAGAAGGATATATTGTCTGCTTTTAGTGAGTTTTATCAATCTTTATATTGTCAACCTAGGAATAAAGACGATGCAGAAGTGAGAATATCCCAATATTTGGAGGGTGTAGGAATAACTCGGCTAACGGAAGATCAGAGGGAATCTCTTAGTACTACAGTATCATGGGACGAAATCGAAGCAGCAATAATGGGACTGGCATTTGGTAAGGCAGCAGGGCCTGACAGCATACCATTGGAATTTTACCGAACATTTAAGGGAGTGTTAAAACTAGAACTCATAAAATTGTTTCAGTTGGCATTTTCTGGTACCCCTCCAGAGTCATGGTCGCTAGCAACCATAGTTATCTTTAAAAAGAAGGGGAAGCACAGTGAAGAAATGGGGTCTTACAGGCCAATATCTCTATTATCTGTTGATAGCAAAATTTTCTCTAAAATTTTAGCTAATAGACTTAATAATCTGATGTCGCTTCTTGTATCTAGAAGGCAGCATGGCTTTGTAGCGAAACGAGACACTACGGATCATATTAAAAAGATAACAACCTTGTTAGACTGGGCACAAGCATCTGAATCTCCTGTAGCAGTGGCCCTGTTGGACGCTGAAAAAGCGTTTGACAGGGTCACTTGGAGGTTCTTATGGGCTGTCATGACTTGGATGGGACTCCCTGAGGAAATTTTGAATGCTATTAAGGCTCTCTATCATCAACCAAAAGCTGCTATTAGGATTACTGATACAGCATCTGAACCTTTCGAGATAACCAGGGGGACTAGGCAGGGTTGTCCCTGCTCCCCCCTGTTGTTTGCCATGTATCTTGAACCCTATCTTCGTAAATTGGCAACCGAGGAAGGAATCATTCCAGTAACAATTAGAGGAAACAATTTTTAAATATTCGCCTACGCGGACGATGTCGCCATCACTACACCAGATATTAAATATGCCTTACCGAAGATAATATCTTTGGCAGAAGAGTTCGGTGAGCTATCAGGTTGCAAGCTAAATATAGCAAAAACACAGATCATCGATTCCGAAAATGGCCGCCCCAAAGATATGGTATTTGCTTTGGAGGCCCAATATTTAGGGATCACAATATCATCTGAAGTCGAGGATATTGTTTGTTTAAATATCGAACCTGTAATAAAATCTTCAAATACTACGTTGGAAATGCTTAATAAACTACACTTTTCTCTTTATGGTCGGGCGAATATTTGGAAGATGTTAATTTTTCCAAAATTTTTATATTTATTTCGAACAATCCCTTTATTGTTTTCGACATCTTATTTTTCTCAAATGGATAGAATGGCCTCCAGATTTTTATGGAGCTATCACCGGACCAGACGTGCTATTAGTCGATGCTCTCTCCCAAGGATGAAAGGTGGTTGGGGGGTCCCGAATTTTCGATTGTATTATTGGCTTATTCTATTAAAATATATGGGCATATTAATATTTCCAGGGATCACCATCGAACAAGCGATATACTCGTCAATCTATGAGATACTATTGGGAGAGGAAGTTCCTCAATCCTTGGTTAAAATCTTGGAAATTAGTTATTATAAAAAACCTAAATTTAAAATCATAGCAGCGGCTGCCTCAATTTGGCGTCAGTTCAAAAAGAAAATTACTAATCTTAAAGACATTAGCTACTACACTCCAATTTTGAAGAGTAGGGTACTGCCCGAGATTTTTGATGACCCAATCACGAAAAGATGGTATGCTGCAGGTGTCCGCATCTTGGGAGATCTCTATAACGATAATCAACTGTGTTCGTTTTCTAGTTTACAAATCAAATATAATCTGCCAAGACACGATTTTTTTAAATATCTCCAACTCCGGAACTTCCTAGAAACAAAAGGTTTACTTAATAATATCTGTATGAATAAAAATCATGTTTTGGAAGCATTGAGGAAAGGGGGGAGAATTGGCTTAATTTATCAGTTAGTGATAAATCAAATGGATGATGACCTAAAACTAATTGAAATTAAATGGCAAAGGAAACTCGGAATTGTTAAGGTTGACATAGCAAGATCGATCAAATTATCAACCAAAGTATTGTTCAATGGCTCATTGCAGAGTCACCATTTTATGGCTATTTATGATTTGTATTATTCACCTGCGAGGTTGGCTAAATGGAGAGGAAGCCATGGTGATAAATGTAACAGATGTAATGAAATAGCTGCCGACTCTAGTCACATGTTCTTTAAATGTCCTAAACTCTTTCAATTTATTACAGATATTGAATTCTTTATTAATAACAGTCTGGGGGTGTCGGTTAAATTAAATACGGAAATGGTTATCCTAGGTTTAGAAACTAATCAAATAGGAATTAGAACACTAGGGGAAGACATTTTCTTATTCATCTGTATGGCAGCTTTTCGTTTTTGTATTACTTCACATTGGCTTGATCCCGAATCTCCTGTTTTCAGCCAATGGCAAGCCAAAATCTTATCTATATATCAATTTCAAATCGCAATTTATAGAACAAAGAGTATTGTAAAGCAGAGACTCGGGTCAAAAGTTTGGGCACCTATTCAGAAATGGATATAATTGAATGATTTACCAATCTTTATAAAATACAACGGCTAAATGAATTCATTTATTGTATCTGTACATGTTGCCACTTCTTTTAAAAAAAATTTTTTTTTTTATTCTAAGTCTAAATTTGTACTTTGTGTCCGGTATAGGACAGGTTTGTCTTATTTTCTGTATAGTGTCTGATTGTTTGCTGAAATAAAATCAATAAAAATAAAAAAAAAACAGAAACACTAAACACAGTACCCCAAATTCAGGGCTCTAGCGTTTCAATAAGTGGTTCCTGAGTTCCACTACCCAATCACTAACAACAGTGGGTATTCCCCATTCATTAAAAGCAAGATTCAGGTTATGCCCCACTAGTAGTCTGAGTCTCAGGAGTCCCACTCCAACTCCAATTAAAGTCAAAAGTGTTTCAGCGCCAAAGTGCTATATATGGCAGGCCCGTTCCACCGGGGACTTCCATCCCATCAATCTGTTCTACCTGCACCAGCAGGAAGAGTGCAAATGGAGTCTCCATGAGCAACCACGTCCACCTTGAGGGCACAAAGGCTGCTGCACCTGCAGTCCTGCAGAGGCAGTGGTCGGGTGTCCTTGAAGATCCTCACACACAGTCCTGCAGGGACAGTGGCTGGATGTCCTTGATGCTCCTCTGATGCCAGTACGTTTCTTTAGATCTTCCTCACAGGTGGGAGTTGGGGGAATATAACGCTCCTATTCCAAATTCTCAGTCAAGGCTTGAGCCTGCATGGGTTACTACAGCAGTCTCTTCCTCTCGAGGATGGTCTCGAACAGACCACACTCAATGCCTTTTTCTTGTTCGCCCCCCTGGCATACTGGGTCAATGTCCTCACTATGCACATGCGCGACGGCCCAATCGGCATGGCAGCAATCTTCATGGTGGCCCCCTCTAGCATACGGGGTTGCCGACTTCACTACGCACATAGGCTATGTCCGGATCAGCACAGCAGTAATCTTCACAGCGGTCCCACCTGGCCTTCACTCCACACAGGGCTACAGCCTGATCGGCACAGCAATAATGTTAGTGGCAGCCCCTCCTGGCATATGGGTCGCAGACTTCCCTTTGCACACAGGCTACGACCCAAAAAGTGTAGAAGCTGCCTCCTCATACCATGCATCAGTAATCCAATTGTCAGGCCGGCCTGCGAGGAGCTGCCTTAGAATGGGTTAAATCTTTCCTCGCAGACCGTACCCAGGCAGTCAGGCTTGGAGAATTTACTGCTCCCAAACTTCCTTCTACATGCGGGGTCCCACAGGGCTCCCCTCTGTCCCCGCTGCTTTTTAATATCTACCTCAGACCTCTTATTCATTCACTCAAAAACAGAAACATCACATTATTCAATTACGCCGACGACCTCCAGATCATCTTCTCTCTCAGTTCCCCTAACACCGCAAGCGAGTTCCAGGTCACCTTACTCCACATTCAGCCCTGGATGGATATAAATCATTTGAAACTTAACCCAGGCAAGACTGAGCTGGTCCTGCCTGGTAATAGTAAGTCCAGCTGGGGCCCGCATTTTTGACCACCCGAACTCCGGGCTCCCCCCGGTCCCCTCCTCCTCCGTGAAAAGCTTGGGGATCACCATTGAGGCCGACCTCTCGCTTCGCGGGCAGGTGGGCGCTGTGATCTCTTCCAGCATCTATCAGCTACGGAAAATAAGGAAGATCGCTCACCTGCTTAATCACTCCGCCCTGATTCAGGTGGTAATAGCATTAATACTTTCACGGCTCGACTTCTCCAACTCCATCTACCTCGGTCTTCCTGCTGGTCTGCTAAAATGCTTCAAATGGTCCAAAATCAAGCAGCCAGACTGATATTCAAACTTCCTAAGTGGTCTTCGGCCAGTCCTTGCCTTGCTCAACTCCATTGGCTCCCGATGGCCCATAGAGTGTCCTTTAAGACTGGCTGTTTGGCCTTCAAAGCTGTGCACGGCAACTGCCCCAAATTTATCAGCAGCCGGCTTACCAAATACATCCCGAGGCGCTGCCTCCGCTCGGCCCACCACCTTCTGCTTACCACCTCGACTGTTAGACGGAAACGTCTGGGTGGCTGTAGCTTTTCCCATCAGGCCCCGAAACTCTGGAATTCTCTGCCTCTGGCACTCCAAAGCTGCAAAAACCTTATCAGCTTCAGAAAATCGTTGAAGACATGGCTATTCGTGCAAGTGGCTGGCTAAGTGTTCTGGCCAGAACAGCCTTCTATTCTCAGCGCCATGAAACCCAAGGGTGTACGCAGGCTTAATAAATACTTGTTAACATAATATAACACCCAAAGGACCCAGGTCCCTTCTGCGCTCTCCTCTTACTCAGAGGGTACACTGGTCTTGGCAAGCAGGCAGGCATTGGTGCAGGTGATCTTGGATTCCCCTGGTGATGATCCCTTACCCTGCTGGGAGACTAGCAGGCCAGAACTTATCCTCCTCACAGAGCCCAAATGGCTGCTTGACAGCTTACAGTTTTTGAGGCCTCCAGCCTCCCACCCCCAAGGTCCATTTCCAGGCACCAAATGTGATTTAGGGTCTGATTCTTTAGAGGTTATGTTGGAGTCTGCTTCCTTTTAAAGTGCCCTCTTATATGCCCAGCCTCCAGAGAGCATTCTGTCCCAGCAGAGTCAACTCCAAATCTGATAGCTGCACAACACAAGCCATGTCAGAGATAAGCAGTTTACACCTGGATGTCAGCCACAGCGATATGTGTATCAAAATACTAACACAGGCCCCCCTTCCAGTGACCTCTCTCTGAATCAAAAAGCACCCTTTGAAGTGTGCAAGACAGCATGGCCCTCCCTTCCTACAGTGTGGGTGTCCCTCCCAGCTCACAGGAATGCGCAATCCACAAATCTGTCTTGGGGTGATTCCTCTACCTCTTCATGTTCCTCCTGTAAGCCATGGGCCTCCCACAATGGAAACTAGAATCTTTAATGTATTGTACCATTCACAGGCACACATATACCCAGCACATCCATATGACACATACACTGCGCACAATCCTGATGTAGGCCATGGATGTCTTAAGCAAACAGCAACAGCATTTTACATGGGTGTGCCTGTAGGCCTCACTCCAGAGACAAAGGGCTGTTCACTTTTATTGAACACCACACAGTATGCTGTCACCACAGCGTTAGTGCTGCTTAACTCCTACCAAAGGAAGTAGCCCTTCACCACTATGAGAGTAGCACTTTGGGCGCCCCTCCTAGTCCAACCAGACCACAATCTGTGAGACAGGCCTATGTCATGATGCACACACAAGATTCATGTTCGCCCATGGCAACAAAAATCAGCACTATGGATCTGGACATCATCGCAATTGGTGTCACTCAGGGCAGGGGTACATGTCTGTCACCACAATAGGGACTTTTCTGTCCCAACATGTGTCATAATGGATAATGGCTGAAGAGATTAGAATAGACAATGCATTGTTAACTGATGAATAACTTTGTAAAGAAACCGATTACAGTTCCCTTCATCTGGGGTTATTGGTTTGGTTGTCCTTTGGTTGGCATCAGGTGGCTAATATGACTCAAGGCATTGTTGTTCATTTTGTGGTTTTGATGCAATTCTTTGTGCAAGCGGTAAGTTTAAGTTAAAATGTTCTGGATGTTTAAGGTCTATGTTGGTGATAGAAGACATATGTGTTTTTGAGGAGGCAAATACTTGCACACAATACAGCTCGGAGTCACAAAGGTGACCGTAAAGTTCAACCCCAAACATTTTGCCTTCTGTTGCTGAATTCGTTTTTGTTAGCCATAGGAATCTGTGCACTTTACCTCTGTTAACCAGTGCTAAAGTGCTTGTGCTCTCTCCTTGAGGCATGGTGGAATTGGCTTATACATGAATGGCACATTTAACTTACTTGCAAGTCCTATGTATATAGTACTACATGCACTCAAGGCAGGTAAATTAAATGCTACTAATGGGGCTCAGCACTCATTGTGCCACTCACTAAAGTAGCACTTGGCTCAGGCCTGGCGTTGCAACCAACAGTGCAGTTTTAAACTGCCATTTTACCCTGGCACAATCAATCTTTTGCCAGGGCTAAACTGTTTTTAATACATTAAGCAGGCCTAAGGTAGGCCTTAACAGCTCCTGGGACAAGGTGAATGTTATTTAAAAGGTAGGACATGAATACTTCAGTTTTACATGTCCTGGCAGAGAAAAACTCCTAAAGTCGTGATTACTGTTGTAAGGCCTATCTCACGCATCGACGAACACTGGGTTACCTTATTACATTTAATCAGTCATAACTTTGAAATGGGAGCAGATAGAGATCTGCTGTTTATACTCAAATGAATTTTAATTTAAAATTCTCTTCAAAGGTAAAGTCGGATTTTCTGAAAATACCACTTTTATAAAGTTGACGTTTTCCTGTCCTAACCATTTGTGACTTCTACCAGTGTCCTGGGTCACATGACTGCAAATGGCTCTGCTGTTGGGGGTTTGTGTATTACTTACAGACAGTAACACAGAGGGACTCTTTGTGCCCAGGATGGGGTATCCTGCCAGGATAGCTGGGGGTAGAGTTCTATACTAGCCCACTTACACTTCAAAGGGCATTGCCTCCAGCAAACACAAAAGAACTGACATAAGCCTTTTGTCACCTCATACAGTTTGGAGCCTTAACAGACAAAGAAAAAACTTTCCAGAACCAGAGAGGGGATAGGACAGGTTTTTCCCCCACACACAAAGGCTGGCCCAAGGTAGAAATATTGGACCCCTAAAACCATTCTTCAGAACACTCATGGACCCGTGGAAGTTACAGAAGAAGGACTGTTCTGCTGCAGAAGGACTGCTTTGCTGTCTAAGAAGACTAGACATGCTTGCCTTCATCCCAGGAGGACCATAGGGTCTCCAAGGGTAACTTGATTGACCTCCTGTGTGAGCTACAGGGATACAACAAACACCTCCCTGCAAATGCCCAGCTGACCTGCTGCCCTAGACCTGCCTGGACCTGCATCTGGGTCTGCTGAGGCCAGCTGATGGTCTCTCCTGGAGTCAGTCCCTGATCCTCAAGAGGTGCCTCCCCATGCCCTGGGCTGGCATCAGAATGTACTCCTCCCTGCCGAACTGTGAGCTATATTAAATCCAGTGTGGCATGACACAACTAGATGTATGCCCATGCACTGCAGATCTTAATCAGTGGCCTCATCGGAACAGATGCAGCGTGATGCAACTCAACGCAGGACCTTGCATCACTCAGCTCCTGATAGGTACTGATGCTGAGCGGCGAGAAAGAGTCGCATCAAGGACCTACGGTGCAACTCTCAGGGGGACTAACCTGGTCCCAGTATCCGGCCCATGTTCCATCACAATTGGCCTTAACTTGTGACTTTGTCCCAATCCAGCACGGCCAGATAACCACAGTTGGCTCTTTGTGCTTGTGGTGCTATGTTATTTTTTTTACTAAACTCTTTATAATCGATAACTCTAGTTCTCCCGATTGGACTTTTGTCATTTTGATATTTTATTAAAACAGAAAATTAACTGCACCTGTTCATCTATTTTGAACCCACTGTTTAAAGAGATGCTCCTGAGTCTGCAGTTTCATTAACATTGTGTTTATTTCATCCATACAAACAGTGTAATGTTTCCTTCGCGAGCCTCCATCAAAACTCACTCTTCAGCCGCTTCAGTGCCTTTTTGTTGACCTAACCCTACTCCAACATACAGCGCCCTAGGGCCATCCTGGTAAACACGAATGGACGAACAAAGTTAAGTCATAACACCTTCCACTCTCTTCATAATGTTGCAATCTTGATTACATGAATTGATGGACAGGGTAGTGATAGCTGTGCGATATCACCTGATGGTGGCACAGGCTCAAGGGATTCCGCCCTTCCATAAAAGATAATATTCTAGAGGCAGATAGGGCGAGCCCTTAAAGCACAATACATTCCACACCCAAGACCTTCTGGTAAGCCTAGCCAGGTGACATTTCCTGCTCAGGATCTGCATAACCTGAAACTACAAAACAGGCTTTTCTTCCACATATAATCCAAAAAAACGTTACAAATTATTACGTTGAATAAAATGCAAACAAATACTACATTTTTACAATCTTTCAGTAAAGTTAATCTCTGATAAACATGTTGCAGTCTTTGAAAAACACCAAAGCAAGCTGCTGAAGGAATGCTCCTCTGACACAATCGAGACGGGTCACGAGAGCACAGAGTGAATTGCAAGCATTTCAGACGGTAGTAATAATTGGCAAATCGATTCAGAAATGCTAAACTGCTTAGCAAGTGGGTACATTATGCCCTTCAATTGCTCAGGTGACCTCTAAATAGAGGCAAGATTTCAAGGAGTTGGGAACAGTCTTGGCGGCGAATGGGAGGAGTCCTGGACAAATACTCATAAAACGGCGAACCCAGAGGCCAAAGGGTTCCTGTGGGTCAACAGAAGAGGCAGAGGGGTGAAGAGCACGACCCTCTATTAGTTAGCAGCATTAACTGTAAATGGCAACTGCAGGCAGCTGTCTTGGTGTTTAGCAGCTGAGGGGGCGTGCTAAAGACTACCAATACTACCTGCTGGGACGTGAGGCTGTGGCCGTCTTGTCAATGTCAGGTCTCGGTCTTATGACATTCACGATCCTTTGAGTATGGAGGCTCCATTAGGAAGGCAGAAGCAGAGAGGGATACACGAGGATGCAAATCAGACACCAGGTCCTTTACCAAGAGTATACGACTTGGGGCTCACTTATATGGTGAACTAGGTAATATTTTCTGTTTTGTTTGGGGTGCACCCTGTACAGCAACACCTCAGCTTCAAAGGGTGCGGAATTTAAGATCGTTAAACACGGTGACCTGCATGAAATTGGAGCTATGAAATTAGCCACTTAAGGCACTGACATCTACATATTTAAGAGGGGATTTATATTTATTTTCAGGGGTACTGGTTTCTGTTGGGTTGTATGTCTTGACAACACATGCGTTTACACGAGTGAAATGTGCAGCTAACTATAATGCCCCTGAAACCTTTGGTTTTTTTCAGTGAATTTCTAAGGTTTTTTAAATGCTATTTTCTAACTATAACGTGCCTGAAACCTGTGTTTTTTTCCGTGAATTTCAAAGGTCTTTTTAAATGTTAATTTCGAACTATAACATGCCTGAAACCTATGGTTTTTACAGTGAATTTCAAAGGTTTTTTAAATGCTAATTCCTAACTATAACGTGCCTGAAACCTATGGTTTTTTCAGTGTATTTCAAAGGTTTTTTAAATGCTAGTTTCTAACTATGCTGACAGAGGTAGGACATGTGAAGAAAGAAGAAAAAACGCACAGAAAGAAGCAAAAGAAATGCAGAAAGAAGCAACAGAAGTCCTCAAAGACGAAGAAAAGTGCAGGAAGAAGCAAGATGTGCAGAAAGAACCAACAGAGGAGCAGAAAGCGGCCTTGTTACAAAATCATCCTGTGCCCACAACTTTTTCAGACATGTACTGGTGTTAACTGACTCTGACTAACCAGACCTAGAGCCAGTGGTATGCTAAAAGCCACATAGAATACCATGAAAACACCTACATACACTAGGGAACACAATGCGTTGGGGTACCCCTGTGATTAGCATGACCTCCTCTGTAAGCCCCTAGTATATATTAGGGCAGGGGGATTAAAAGTACCTCTTAAAACGAACCACAGGGTGCGTTTGCACACTGGTGAAAGGAGGGGGGCCTAAGATCACGTGTGCAAACACTCCCTGTGGAAGTTTCAAGTGGGGGGATAAAGTCCCCTTGAATCCTGAGAGTTCCTGGGGGCCAACTAACCCACCAGGTATGTCCAGTAAGTGCCACAGAGTTGCATTGCAGAGAGGTGTAAAATGGGGCATGGCCTCAGACCACCTTTCTGTAACGCAGCTCTGTGGTGCTTACTGGAGGTACATGGTGGGCTAGTTGGATCCATGGACTCTCAGGATTAAAGGGGACTTAATTCACCAACTTAAAACACGCCACAGGGAGTGTTTGCACACGTCACCTCAGGCCCCGTCCCCTCCCTTCACCACTGTGTAAACACGCTCTGTGGCCGTTTTAAGTTGGGAGATTAAGTCCCCATGAATCCTGAGGGTCCCTAGAGCCCAACTAGCCTACTAGGTACCTCCAGTAAGCGCCACAGAGCCGCGTTGGACAGAGGTGTAAAAAGGGGCACAGCCTAGACCACCTCTCTGCAACGCAGCGCATTGGCGCTTACTGGAAGCACCCGGTGAGGATGTATGACGTTACCACGCATACTTTTAGCACGCATACCTTTACAACACAACTTTTACAACGCAGGATCCATTACAACGAATACCATTACAACGCATTTTTTTACAACGCAAATACCTTTACAACGCATACCATTACAACGTAAGTATAGGTAAGTATATAATATTTTTAAAAATGTAAGTTATTAAATTTAATATAATTTAATTTTATTTAATTTTAATTTAATTTAATTTAATTATTTTTAAAACCCAAACCTAGCCCTGAACCCTAAAAATACCCCTTTACCCAAAAACCCAAACCTAGCCCTGAACCCTAAAAATACCCCTTTACCCAAAAACCCAAACCTAGCCCTGAACCCTAAAAATACCCCTTTACCCAAAAACCCATACCTAGCCCTGAACCCTAAAAATACCCCTTTACCCAAAAACCCATACCTAGCCCTGAACCCTAAAAATACCCCTTTACCCAAAAACCCAAACCTAGCCCTGAACCCTAAAAATACCCCTTTACCCAAAAACCCAATCTTAGCCCTGAACCCTAAAAATACCCCTTTACCCAAAAACCCAAACCTAGCCCTGAACCCTAAAAATACCCCTTTACCCAAAAAACCAATCCTATAACATTTTTACTATAATTATATACTTACCTATACTTACGTTGTAATGGTATGCGTTGTAAAGGTATTTGCGTTGTAAAAAAATGCGTTGTAATGGTATTCGTTGTAATGGATCCTGCGTTGTAAAAGTTGCGTTGTAAAAGTAGTCCGTTGTAAAAGTTGCGTTCTAACGGTTACATACCCCCGGTGGGCTAGTTGGCCTCCAGGGGCCCTCAGGATTGAAGGGGAATTACTTTCCCAACTTAAAACGCACCACAGGGCGTGTTTGCACACGTCACGTCAGTCCCCGCCCCCTCCCTTCACTACTGTGCAAACGAGCTCCATGGCGCGTTTTAAGTTGGGGGACTAAGTCCCCTTGAATCCTGAGGGTCCCTGGGGTGCAACTAGCCCACCAGGTATCTCCAGTGGGCACGTTTACAGAGTGCTGCAGGGGCCTCCGGCGCGTTGCCAGTCTTTTTATTTATTTTATTAAGAAAGGGGGCTGTGTGGCCCCCCTTCTTTTCTTGTTTAAGTAGCCCTGGGGACCCCATCCCCCAGGCTCTGACCCCAATTATTATTATTTTTTTAATAAATTGGAAGGCCCCCCTCCCGAGGCCATAATCTGCCCCGGGGGCCATTTATTTGGAGGGTGGCCGTTGTTGTTTTTTTGGAGGAGGGGGCCGCGTGACCCCCTCCCAGGCCACTATTAGCCCTCTCCGTTTGGGACCATCGGGGGGTCCCCAATCCCTCCACTGTCCCAACGGCTCCCCGCCTCCTGCGGGAGCCGGCATTGCTTTTCCACATGGGGAGCTGCTAAGATGCAGTTCTCCGTGTGGAAAAGCAATCGGCTTTGATTTTTGGAAGAGAAGCTCTCGATTCCAGAAACCAAAGAACCGCGAGGCTCCCATCCTGCCATAGCAAACAGCAGTGTCCCGGGGGTGGGAGCCGGCCCTCGGGGTGACGGTCCCCAAGGCCATCACAGGCTCCAGGAGGGGGGGGCCGCACTGCCCCCCTCCCAACATTTGCAAAGCCCCAGGGGGTGGTGGTCCCTGGGGCTCCATCATGGACCCCCCAATTTAAATAATTAGAGCCCTGAGGAGGTGGCGGTCCCGGGGCATGTGGGGGGTTCGAGCCCCCCCCCGACACAGGTAGTTTTTAAAAAAAAATTACAATCCCCAGGGGGTGGCAGGCCCCGGGGCTTGGGGGGGGACTTTGAGCCCACCCAATTAATTTACAAGCCCCGGGGTGTGTCGGTCCCTGAGGCTGTGAGGGGTTGTGAACCCCCCACACATATTTTTGAAAAGCCACGGGGGTGGCAGTCCCCGAGGCTGGGGGGCCCCTTTGGGCCTCCCAATACAATATAAAGGTCTTGGCCCAGCCATGGGCTAAATATTAACGAATCGCGGGATCCCACGATCTTTTTTGCCCTTGGTGGTCCTTGTGGAACCCCCTGAGCAAGCCTAGGGGGTCAGGGTATTTCTACCCTGCCCCCTTTTCTCTTTTTTCGCATTTGTTTTACTGATTTCTTGTGCCTCGGGGGACCGAGGCACAAGATGGCTGCCAACACTTCCTGGTTTGGAATGTTGACAGCCAATTAGCATGAAGCTTGTGATCGGGAGGGTGTGCGGATCCTGCGCGCCTCCAGATATCAAAACTTTTTTAATTTTGATTTTCTCAGCTACTACTTAACGGATTTACACCATTTAATAAACAGGGATCTTTCTGAACCAAGGGCTACCTTTTTGCCAATTTTGGTGTAATTCAGTTCAGCAGTTCGGGCTGTAGCCGTGTATAAAGTTTCCTATGGAAAATTGCAGGGGGAAAACACGTTTTGGGACCCCCTTTTTTCTTGGCCCCTGCTTGCCGAATCACCCCGAAACTTTCAAGATATGGGCGGACCGGAGCGCCCCACGAGTTTTGAAAATTTCGCAAAGATTCGTGAATCAGCTCCAAAGTTATTGGGAATTAAATGTTGCGATTTTCCTATGGTAACTAGGTCCAAACTATAACTACCTACTGGCGACCGCCAGTGGGTAATACACACACACACACATATATATATATATATATATATATATATATATATTCACTGAAAAAACCATAGGTTATAGACCATATATAGTTAGGAATTAGCATTTACAAAACCTTGAAAATTCACTGAAAAAACCATAGGTTATAGACCATATATAGTTAGGAATTAGCATTTAAAAAACCTTATTTTACTCACACAAAACCATTGAAATTCCATATATAGTTAGTTGCACTAACTATATATCGCGCACCTGCAATCCACTGCTGATGATGTCACATATTACATCATTCATGACATGGTCAGTGACATCACTGATGACATCTCAAATGACATCACTGATGACATCACTGATGACATCTCATTTGACATCAATGACCACATCACTGATGATATCATTCATGTGACAATACAATCCATCTCCTCACATTTTAATATAACCTCTGTTTCACCCAGTGTTAAATACAGAATATAATTTTTGAAACCATTGACACACCAATACTAGTTACTACATACGCACTCACTGATTCCTACGTCTACACACACCTTCACTCATTCACCCATACTATCATTCATACATACAATCACTCATCTTTACAACACTATCATATGCACTCATACACCTATACAGACACTCACAGTCTGCCACTCATCCATGGAGTTACTCACACACCTAATCAGTCCTGTAAAGAATCAATGACACTTCCATTTTCTTGTCTATACAGTTAAACATAGAGCACCTTACATTTTCAAACATATACTAACACATACTTACCTTGTTATACAATCATTGATACAAGTACACATTGATCTGCACAGAGTCACACACCTCCCAGCCAGCCACACACACACTCAGTCTCCCATACAAATACTTGGACAATCAATCAGTAACCCATATAGTTAATCATATAGCTACTGATCAAAACATGCAGCAGTTTACAGAACAACAGACATAATGATGCACAAATTAAGACACTTTAGTCACTAACCCATGCACTCAGTGAGACACATTTAATCACTCACTCATGCATTCAGTCATGCACCTACTAAATCCTTTGTCCAGACACTTATACTTCCACTCATTCTTCAATATGTAAGACACATTTTAACTTTACAGAAACATACAGTCACTGGATGTTGTCATCAGTGATGTCATCAGTGATGTCATTTGAGATGTCATCAGTGATGTCATCAGTGATGTCACTGACCATGTCATGAATGATGTAATATGTGACATCATCAGCAGTGGATTGCAGGTGCGCGATATATAGTTAGTGCAACTAACTATATATGGAATTTCAATGGTTTTGTGTGAGTAAAATAAGGTTTTTTAAATGCTAATTCCTAACTATATATGGTCTATAACCTATGGTTTTTTCAGTGAATTTTCAAGGTTTTGTAAATGCTAATTCCTAACTATATATGGTCTATAACCTATGGTTTTTTCAGTGAATTTCAATGGTTTTTTAATAGCAAATATCATAAGCTGTCGAATGTCAAGTACGTGGTAAGTGAAAACATTTTCGTGTTTATGCACACTGATCTGCTTTGAATGGTGCCCCCCCCCTCATTTCTATTAGGAGTACTCTCTCTTTGCAGATAGTGAAAGGTAGTTAACGCAGGTCTTTGCCCCCATTGTAATCCGTCGTGCCTGCTTCTCTCTCCATTTGATTCATTGTTATCCAAGTATTTACTGTTTTAGAATTAGTTCTCTTTGGTTCATTCTCTATTTACAAACAAACACAGAGTCGCAATACTCTGTTTAGTCTTTGCAGATAACGAAAAATCGTGTAAAAAAAAAAGAAAAGGAATCGAGCAAAATCAGTAGGCCACTAATGGGATCTCTTTTTGACCTCGCTAAAATAGAAACATTAGGAACAACCCCTCATGACAAATACAAAACTAGTGAGATGAACTGAACTCCACACAATGATGGCTGCAAAACAGCTCGGCTCCGCCACCCACCCCGCCCAAAATAACGATAAAGAACGGCTGCCATGATTGGTTGCGGAATGACCACGACGGAGCTACGAAATGGTGCTGCTCTCATGCTAACCCCAGCTTCAGTCTGAAACATCCAGAAACACTGTAGACTACCAATTCGATCAGTTCCGGTAGCGCCCCAATGTAACCCGGTAGAGAAGAACTAGCCCTCCCCTCTTTGACTGATGGTTCTTGTTGCCTGTCCCTTCTGTTGTCATTTAACAGAACTATTTAGCCTGCTGAAAGGGGTTGTGTTCCGACCGCTGGTTGGTGGAGACATTTTGACTATATTCTGTACCTGCGTTGTCGCGTAATGCGTCATATGACGCGCCGCGTTAGCGCATCCGGAAGTCATCCGGGGCGCGCAGCGCGTAACGTAAGCATAACAAGTCATGTGACTTGTTAATAAAACTTTTCATTGGTTCATTTTACTTTTCTTATTGTAATGATGAAAGGCTTGGTCATATGACCTAAAAATTACGCTTTTCATTACTTCCGAACATTATTTTTTCTTAAATATATGTTATAATGTTCCAGGCTAATGTACTTTCCCGGAAATTTTACAACTGTCCTGCAAGTAAAATATATTCTTTTTTCGAGAAAAAGAGCGTTTCTTCGTCCCATGACGGAGCCGTTGAGCAAAAGAGGGTCGACCTGCTGTCTTAGTCGCCGATACGCCTGAATATGAGATTCTTATCGATCACTTTATGTTGCAGGAATAGAAAACACAACAGCCCTTGACCATTTATCTTTACTGCGTTCCTTCGTATTATACCTTTTACCCTTCATGTAATTGGTCTGCTTTATTTCACTTGCCTTTTAATGATTCTAAAACAGTGACTATTATTAAAAACTTTACCAATGTATATACTACTACCATGTTTTCTTTTAAAAACCTTTATTGTGAAAATTTCATTATACAAATACGAGCCTATAACCACGTGGGCCGGCCACGGAGCAAACTGTAATCGTATATGATGAATAGACATTTACACTGTAGAGGAACGTAACGGGCGGGCCATTAGGTTGCAAGAACTAAGGTGTCTAACAGTTACGGAATCGGTGGACGTACATTTTATAATTAAAATACGACAGGGCCAGTTACAATAAAATTATCTAGATATACATTTGCGGGCAAGTACCATGGGTGACGTTAATTCGAACTTTCAACAGTACAGTAATCAATAACACATCAGAACTTAATATCAATAGGGATGTCGAAATATTCAATCAATTCTCGTCCCCGCCCGCCATGTGCTTCAAAACTGCATACGTATCTCGTGATTTCAAGGTTCTGCAACCAGTACACAACAAGGAGTTACGAGTCCCATTTATTCTGGCGCCATTTTGGGCGAGGACGGGCAGGTCCAGGATATAGTCAAAATGTCTCTACCAACCATCGACTATGATGATGTTCATATGCTGTATTTATTAGAGTAACACTCATCTGTCCACATGAAATTAATTTGCCACAATCTAAACATGTCATTTTAATCTTTCCAAAGTTCTTCTAAATATTTGGGACCGTTTCCCTTGCCTCTGAAGCTCTCAGTGCCACTTCTTTGATGAATGTACTAGCAGGTCAGGGGTTCTCCTCCAAATCTCTCTTTTATGCAGCACTATAATTAATTGGTGCCACCTCTCCATATGACGATGCATGGTATAGTTACCACAACTATATTTTTTTTCGGTTCCTCTGGAGAGTTCATCGTGGCAGATGAAGCGTGTAACGTACCGGGCATTTACCTTTTTTTGCATGTACAGGAAAGGAAAAAAAAATCGAGCGTCCGAGTTCTAAGGTGTCCCAGGGCCATTTTAGTGGACCAGGCCCAAATCCAAAGAACAGGCCGCCATTTTGAGAGTCCTGTTGCAGCCGCCTGTCGCTGTAGCATCAAGAGTAGCCGAAACTCAGCTGAATGGCAACTGAAACGGTAAAGGGGCGCCCCACTACAGCAGACGAGCCAGGCCCAAATCCAAAGAACAGCTATCTCACAGGCTAATGGGGCGACCCACGCCGAGTTTCAGCATTGTAGGATGACCACACAAGTACAGCAACTTGCTAGACATCACCTCGGTGCCATCCGGATCTCGGCGCCCCACTGCAGATGAAGTGCCTCTCAACTATGAAACCACCACGGTGACATCCGGATCTTGGCGCGTTGTGCTGCCTTCGGCCTATTCGCACATCGGTCCGCTACTGACGCCATCTCACAGGCTAATGGGGCGACCCACGCCGAGTTTCAGCATTGTAGGATGACCACACCAGTACAGCAACTTGCTAGACATCACCTCGGTGCCATCCGGATCTCGGCGCCCCACTGCAGATGAAGTTCCTCTCAACTATGAAACCACCACGGTGACATCCGGATCTTGGCGCGTTGTGCTGCCTTCGGCCTATTCGCACATCGGTCCGCTACTGACGCCATCTCACAGGCTAATGGGGCGACCCACGCCGAGTTTCAGCATTGTAGGATGACCACACCAGTACAGCAACTTGCTAGACATCACCTCGGTGCCATCCGGATCTCGGCGCCCCACTGCAGATGAAGTGCCTCTCAACTATGAAACCACCACGGTGACATCCGGATCTTGGCGCGTTGTGCTGCCTTCGGCCTATTCGCACATCGGTCCGCTACTGACGCCATCTCACAGGCTAATGGGGTGACCCATGCCGAGTTTCAGCATTGTAGGATGACCACACCAACTTGCTAGACATCACCTCAGTGCCATCCGAATCTTGGCATCTCAACGCCTAGTGGTATCTTCCATACAAAAAATATTGTTACGCTGCCTTTGGCCCCATTCGCACATCAGTCCGCAACTTAGACATCACCTCGGTACCATCCGGATCTTGGCATCTCAGCGCCTTGTGGTGTCAGTCAGAAAATATTGTTGTGCTGCCTTCGGCCTATTCGCACATCGGTCCGCTACTGACGCCATCTCACAGGCCAACGGGGCGCCCCACGCCGACTTTCAGCATTGTAGGATGGCCACACCAGTGCGGCAACTTGCTACACACCACCTCGGTGCCATCCGGATCTTGGCATCTCAGCGCCTTGTGGTCTCTTCTACACCGGAAATATAGTAGAAAATATTGTTGCGCTGCCTTTGGCCCCATTCACACATCAGTCCGCTACTGACACCATCTCACAGGCCAACGGGGCGCCCCACGCCGACTTTCAACATTGTAGGATGGCCACAGAAGTGCGACAACTTACTAGACACCACCTCGGTGCCATCCGGATCTTGGCGCGTTGTGCTGCCTTCGGCCTATTCGCACATCGGTCCGCTACTGACGCAAACTCACAGGCCAACGGGGCGCCCCACGCCGACTTTCAGCATTGTAGGATGGCCACACCAGTGCTGCAACTTGCTGGACACCACCTCGGTGCCATCCGGATCTTGGCGCGCTGTGTTGCCTTCGGCCTATTCGCACATCGGTCCGCTACTGACGCCGCCTCACGTGCCAACGTATTTTCTCCGCATTTTATACCCTATGCCGCATAACAGGTCATGTGACTTGTTTATAAAACTTTTCATTGGTTCATTTTACTTTTGGTTTCCTAATGATGGAAGGCTTGATCATATGACCTAAAAACAACACTTTTCATTGGATGAAAACTTTTTTTTTCCCCCAAACGATGAAAGCCCCACCTTGTTTCTGGATGTTTCAGACTGAAGCTGGCGTCACCATGAGAGCACCACCATCTCGTAGCTCCGTCGTGGTCATTCCGCGAGCAATCATGGCAGCCGCTCCCCACCAGAAGCCTGCAGGAGTCGGGGCCCCCAAAACTTTTGATGAATTCTCAAGGCGGAGGGGACGCTTTCGAGAATGGGGTCCAAGACCTAGCAGACAAGCGTCCGATTTCCAAGGTGTCCCAGGGCCATTTCAGTGGACCAGGCCCAAAAAGGAAACAGCCTGCCGCCATTTTGAGAGTCCTGTGACAGCCGCCTATCGCTGCACCGCAAGAGTGGGCGCAACTCAGCTGAATGGCGGATTTTGACACAGTGGACCAAAAGCGGACGGAATGGCAACTGAAACGGTAAAGGGGCGCCCCACTACAACAAACGAGACTCCACCTGGAGAGGCCCGTTCACGCCGCCTCCCCCGGGGCGCTCCACGCCGTTATTCGGAGCAGCATTGTAGGATACCAAAACCAGTGCGGCAACTTACTGGACATCACCTTGGTGCCATCGTTCTGCTGCCTTGGAACTATTCGCACAACAGTTTGCTACTGATGACCCACCCCCCGCGACGCCCCACGCCGTTATTTGCTGGGTGGCAACTTACTAGACATCACTTTTGTGTCATCTAGATTTCGGCGCGTTCTGCTGCCTTGGAACTATTCGCACAACAGTTTGCTACTGATCACCCACCCCCCGCGACGCCCCACGCCGGAAATCTGGACGTTGTGCTGCGTTGGGACTATTCGCACAGCCGACCGCTACTTCGTTGTTTTTCTCTAAAAATGTTTATATGTTATTACTATTTTTGTTTTCTTGTATATATTTATAAATTATTAAAGTTTTATAATCTTACTACTTTGTCGGAGTGCTATATATTTTTAATGTGACACATAATTGTAAAAACTTTGATGTACAAAGAGTCATCCCTGGAATCTTCCGCTTCACGCTCGGTCCCCTCCCCAATCACAATACAGGATGGTTTTCAGATAATAGCAACGCTTCTGCTGTGACGGATCTCATCGAGTGTGGGCCTTGATCTACTATAACTCCTTTGAAGACGGGTGATTCTTTACAGCTGTGGCCATAAACTACATCTGCAGGGCTAGCTGATAGCCTAGGACCGGCCTGGACAATCGGACACAGAGGAAAAGGAGTGTCAGAGGGTGCGGTAGTGAATAGGGCGAAAGGGAGGTGTCGGGCGGGCACAGGGTGTGATTCTCAGGGAAGAACAGCGCAGATGGGGGGAGGTTTATTACCCATGCATAAAACAGAGAGCGGGGGTGACCACTGCCTGGGGGAGATGCTTGCGAGGGTGGGGAGCCATGCTAAGGATCGACAGCGTGCACAGAGTGGATCTGGTCAAGGCATCTAAAATGGCTGCCGTGCACGACAAAAGTGTGGCATTTGAAAAAAGACAAGATGGCGCACACAATGTTTTTCAACAATTCCTGATTTCCTTCGAATCGAACGTTAACAGACGTTGGGGCATATTACCAAAGTTAAGCGATATTTATCCCTAACGATGCATTGCAAAGATTTTTTTACCGTCAGAAATTATCGCAGATAAACCTTGCTATTATCAAGGTTTATCGCAAATACGATAAAAAACGAGCGCAATGCATTAATATCGCTGAAAACTCCGCGATATTCATGCATTACCGAGCTAATGCTCTTAGCCATGTTATCCACCTCCCATTGGATAACATGGCTAAGAACTGCTCAGGGCAGCTGTTACTTTTTGGAGATATTCGCGCTTATCTCGAATATTTCCAAAAGTTGATAATAGGAGATAGCGATGTTAGCGACTGTTTCCAGTCGCTAACATCTTGTCATGCCCACTTTGCATGTCATTAGTGATAAATATCACTCACATGCAAAGTGGGACCCAAGATGGTCGCTATCTCCTACTAGCCGTCGCTAACTGGTGTTAGCAACAGCTAGGTAATACACATATAATTTTATCTCCGCGAAGCGGAGCGCTGTTACAGATATATATCTTGTTTTTGAACGTTAATTTCTCAAAATGCACTGAAGCACATATATTGAGACATAGCAAAGGCACATCGGGCTACCAGTCCCTAATATTTTACCAAGTTTCGTGCAAATCCATTCAGCCGTTCGATTATTATTATTATTTTTTTTTTTTGCCCCGCGGGGCCCTTTTAAAACCTCCACATCAAACCTAGGGGGTCAGCGAGGATCTACTATGCCCCCTTATGGTCATCAGCCGTTCGATTATTATTATTATTTTTTTTTTTTGCCCCGCGGGGCCCTTTTAAAACCTCCACATCAAACCTAGGGGGTCAGCGAGGATCTACTATGCCCCCTTATGGTCATTTGCCCCTTCGCTTTGGCCTCCTCTTGTCTCTCGATCCTACCGAGAGACAAGATGGCGGCCGCTACGTACTGTTTGGAATGTTTACAGACACCGGAGAGCCAATCAGCTTCGCTTCGCAAAGCTCCGTAACGCGAAAAGTACGCGAAGCGGTGCGCTGTTACAGATATATATCTTTTTTTGAACGTTAATTTCTCAAAATCCACTGAAGCACATATATTGAGACCTAGCAAAGGCACATCGGGCTACCAGTCCCTACAATTTTGCCAAGTTTCGTGCAAATCCATTCAGCCGTTCGATTATTATTATTATTATTTTTTTTTGCCCCGCGGTGCCCTTTTAAAACCTCCACATCAAACCTAGGGGGTCAGCGAGGATCTACTATGCCCCCTTATAGTTATTTCCCCCTTTGTTTTGACCTCCTCTTGTCTCTCGATCCTACCGAGAGACAAGATGGCGGCCGCTACGGACTGTTTGGAATGTTGACAGACACCGGAGAACCAATCAGCTTCGCTTCACAAAGCTCCGTTGCGCGAAAAGTCCGCGAACCAGAGCGCTAACCGGTCCGCTGTTACAGATATATATCTTTTTTTAAACGTTAATTTCTCAAAATCCACTGGAGCACATATATTGAGACCTACAAAAGGCACATCGGGCTACCAGTCCCTACAATTTTGCCAAGTTTCGTGCAAATCCATTCAGCCGTTCGGGCTAAAAGTGAGGCCAACCGCCCTATGGAAAACTCAATGTTAAAAACACGTTTTGGGACCCCCCTTTTTTCTCGGCCCCCACTGGACGAACCCCCCCCCAAATTTTCAAGGGCTGCTCAGAAACAAAATGTGCCATTTTCCTGAAAATTTCAGCCGATTCCGTCCACAAACGCCAAAGTTATTAGACATAGAATTTTCAAAAAACCCATAGAGAAAAAATCCTAACTATATATACCTACTGGCGACCGCCAGTAGGTAATATATATACACGTATATATATATATACACACACACACACACATATATATATATATATATATACATTTACATTTATATATATATACTACCATGCTCTAAGAAAAAAATATAAACTAATGAGCAATCAGCGATTTTAAAGTATTTGAACGGCAATTTACAAATAAAGATTTATGTCTTTCCTTTTTGTAGTCTTTTGGGACATGCAGTATGTTTTCACTTTCTATGGTGTGTGTAGTTCTCTAATCACGTGGTTACTTTGCACCTGTGTATTTAAATGCATTTGTTTGAGCAGTGCAGGTATGTGAACAAGGCTACTGCGTTAGCCGAAACGCGTCATCCTGCCTGACTTTTGCGCACCTGGTTTAAATAAAAGTCACTGTTGCCAGCAGTGAGAACAGCAATTCCAGTGTCCGTGTTTCTCCTTATGGTGAACCAAGCACCGGAGTGGTAATTGGATATATATATATATATATGAACACCAACACCCCACTTCCACAGGAACTCCCATGAAAAATGCACGGACTTAAGGTTCCCGGTATTCAACTTCTTTTTATTATATTGGGTCACCCACGAACCCAAGCCACTAGAGACGCGTTTGGGCTTCAAGGAAGCCTTTCTCAATCAGTTTGGCACATTCTGCTCTCAACATATATAGTCACACCCCTTGAAGGCAACCATGGACATAAATAAAATACTTTCAGGCGTATGTAGCATTGAACCCCTGGCAGTTAAACAAATATATTGTCATCATTGTGAAAAAGCATGATAGAAAATGTATAACTACTGCGCAAAGCACATATTCGTTATAACCATAATCACATTTGATGTTTGTAATCCAGGTAAAATAAATCTAAACATACACTCCTTATGCCGCCTTCGTGCGATGTAAGTCACATTGTATTCCTCACACTCTAAATGTGTCGCCCACATTTTGTACTAAATATACAGATCACTTACAAATGTATTTTTGATTTGACAGTAAAAGGCACGCTGTAATAAAAACATAGAACACATGACATATGGTAAATTAGTCCTCAAAGTCCCCTCTGACATGGATCCCAATACTACTAAAAATAGACGGTCTACCGGTAATCTGGATGCTGACTCACCCTGCCTTTCATTAATAGCCCTGCTGAAATTATAACATCCCCTTCTGATATTCCAGCGAGCATAACGGCGGGGAGGTAACCTTTGTGGTTATGGACCTTGTTTAAACATATTTAAGTCCATGAAAGACAAATGTCTACATTTCCTGCGTGTGCGCACATCTCTAGAAGGACTACCCATCCCGGGCAGGTCTGAAACTTTGCAACCTTGAAGCCTGTGCAGAACAACGGGATCTGTTATTTGCATTCTAAGGAAGCGTTGAAGCGTTGTGACTATCAACTTCCAATGCCACTAAATTCAAAATGAGTTCGTAACCACTGATAAGCTAAACATAAACTGAACTACCAATCCCATCATGCAATTACAGTTTATCATATACTCACCTGAGGAGAATAAAAAGATATAAAAGGGTATTTATTGGCAGTCCTGAGTGATTTTTGTAACGTTGCCGCTTGCCCATGAACAAGGATGATGTGAGATCTGAAACGCTTTGGGCAATGTTGATGAAAAGATGGAGCACGCCGACTTTGGTTTGCTGAGCTTATTGTTTACCCGATGATGAGTGCGCTTTGTTTTCAGACAAAAGGTGAAACTAAATATATATATATATATATATATATATATATATATATATATATATATATATTACCTACTGGCAGTCGCCAGTAGGTATATATAGTTAGGATTTTTTCTCTATGGGATTTTTGAAAATTCTATATCCAATAACTTTGGCGTTTGTGGACGGAATTGGCTGAAATTTTCAGGAAAATGGAACATTTTGTTTCTGAGCAGCCCCTGAAAATCTGGGGGGGGTTCGTCAAGGGGGGGCCGAGAAAAAAGGGGGGTCCCAAAACGCGTTTTTCCCATGTTAATTTCCATAGGGCGGTTGGCCTCACTTTTAGCCCGAACGGCTGAATGGATTTGCACGAAACTTGGCAAAATTGTAGGGACTGGTAGCCCGATGTGCCTTTGCTAGGTCTCAATATATGTGCTCCAGTGGATTTTGAGAAATTAACGTTCAAAAAAAGATATATATCTGTGACAGCGTCCCGGGTAGCGCTCCGTTTTGCGTACTTTTCGCGTTACGGAGCTTTGCGAAGCGAAGCGGATTGGCTCTCCGGTGTCTGTAAACATTCCAAACAGTCCGTAGCGGCCGCCATCTTGTCTCTCGGTAGGATCGAGAGACAAGAGGAGGCCAAAGCGAAGGGGCAAATGACCATAAGGGGGCATAGTAGATCCTCCCTGACCCCCTAGGTTTGATGTGGAGGCTTTAAAAAAAAAAAATATATCGTTTTTTTCGTGGGATGCGCCCGGTTCGCGAACCGGGAAGCGGTCTGGGGAGCGTACTACAAGGAAACAAGAATGATTGACTTTTAACTTATTGTATGTTTATAGACTTTTTTTTTTTTTTTTTTTTTTTGCCGAGTGACGTCTCGGCCTATCTCCACGGGATGCAGTCCCTACCATCTCGGCGTTTAAGCCCAGGGGGACCGGTAGTGTGGGAGAGAACAAGAATGATTGACTTTTAACTTATTGTATGTTTATAGACTTTTTTTGATTTTTTTTTTTTTTTGCCGAGTGACGTCTCGGCCTATCTCCACGGAATGCAGTCCCTACTATCTCGGCGTTTAAGCCCAGGGGGACCGGTAGTGTGGGAGAGATAACGTCTGTTAACGTTCGATTCGAAGGAAATCAGGAAGTGTTGAAAAACATTGTCTGCGCCATCTTGCCTTTTTTCAAATGCCACACTTTTGTCGTGCACGGCAGCCATTTTAGATGCCTTGACCAGACCCACTCTCTGCACGCTGTGGATCCTTAGCATGGCTCCCCACCCTCGCAAGCATCTCCCCCAGGCACTGGTCACCCCCGCTCTCTGTCTTATGTAAGGGCAATAAACCTCCCCCCATCTGCGCTGCTCTTCCTTGAGAATCACACCCTGTGCCCGCCCGACACCTCCCTTTCGCCCTATTTACTACCGCACCCTCTGACACTCCTCTTCCTCTGTGTCCGATTGTCCAGGCCGGTCCCAGGCTATCACCTAGGCCTGCAGAGGGTGTAGTTTATGGCCCCAGCTGTAAAGAATCACCCCTCTTCAAAGGAGTTACAGTAGATCAAGGCCCCCACCCGATGAGATCCGTCACACCACACGCGTTCCTACTATCTGAAAACCATCCTGTATTGTGATTGGGGAGGGGACCGAGCCTGAAGCGGAAGATTCCAGGGATGCCTCTTTGTACATCAAAGTTTTTACAATTATGTGTCACATTAAAAATATATAGCACTCCAACAAAGTAGTAGGATTATAAAACTTTAATAACTTATAAATATATACAACGCAACAAAAACAGTAAATACATTTAAACATTTTTTTGAAAAAGAAACAACAATGGTCAGTAGCTGTGTTTTGTGCGAATAGTCCCAAGGCAGCACAACATGCTGAGTTCTGGACGGCACCCAGGTGATGTTACCTGGGTGCCGCACTGGTTTTGGGTATCCTACAATGCAGCTCCGAAAAACGGCGTGGGGCGTCCCGGGGGGTGGCCTCGTCAGTAGCGGTCTGTTGTGCGAATAGTCCCAAGGCAGCAGAACGCGCTGAGATGTGGATGGCACCCAGGTGATGTCCAGTAAGTTGCCGCACTGGTTTTGGTATCCTACAATGCTGCTCCGAATTACGGCGTGGGGCGCCCCGGGGGTGGGGGGGGGGGTGAGGCGGCGTGAACTGGCCTCCCCAGGTGGAGGCTCGTCTGCTGTAGTGGGGCGCCCCTTTACCGTTTCAGTTGCCATTCCGCCCGCTTTTGGTACACTGTGCCAAAATCCGCCATTCAGCTGAGTTGCGCCCACTCTTGCGGTGCAGCGATAGGCGGCTGCCACAGGACTCTCAAAATGGCGGCAGGCTGTTTCCTTTTTGGGCCTGGTCCACTGAAATGGCCCTGGCACACCTTGGAACTCGGACGCTTGTCTGCTAGGGCTTGGGCTCCATTCTCGAAAGCGTCCCCTCAGCCTTGAAGATTCTACAAAAGTCTTGGGGGCCCCCGACTCCCGCAGGCTTCTGGTGGGGAGCGGCTGCCATGATTGCTCGTGGAATGGCCACGACGGAGCTACGAGATGGTGGTGCTCTCATGCTGACGCCAGCTTCAGTCTGAAACATCCAGAAACAAGGTGGGGCTTTCATCGTTTGGGAAAAAAAATGTTTTAATCCAATGAAAAGTGTTATTTTTAGGTCATGTGATGAAGCCTTCCATCATTAGGAAACCAAAAGTAAAATGAACCAATGAAAAGTTTTATAAACAAGTCACATGACCTGTTATGCGGCATAGGGCTATAAAAAGCGTAGAAAATTCGTTGGCACGTGAGGCGGCGTCAGTAGCGGACCGATGTGCGAATAGGCCGAAGGCAGCACAACGCGCCAAGATCCGGATGGCACCGAGGTGGTGTCCAGCAAGTTGCCGCACTGGTGTGGCCATCCTACAATGCTGCGCCGAAAGTCGGCGTGGGGTGCCCCGTTGGCCTGTGAGGTGGCGTCAGTAGCGGACCGATGTGCGAATAGGCCGAAGGCAGCACAACGCGCCAAGATCCGGATGGCACCGAGGTGGTGTCCAGCAAGTTGCCGCACTAGTGTGGCCATCCTACAATGCTGCGCCGAAAGTCGGCGTGGGGTGCCCCGTTGGCCTGTGAGGTGGCGTCAGTAGCGGACCGATGTGCGAATAGGCCGAAGGCAGCACAACGCGCCGAGATCCGGATGGCACCGAGGTGGTGTCCAGCAAGTTGCCGCACTGGTGTGGCCATCCTACAATGCTGCGCCGAAAGTCGGCGTGGGGTGCCCCGTTGGCCTGTGAGGTGGCGTCAGTAGCGGACCGATGTGCGAATAGGCCGAAGGCAGCACAACGCGCCGCGATCCGGATGGCACCGAGGTGGTGTCCAGCAAGTTGCCGCACTGGTGTGGCCATCCTACAATGCTGCGCCGAAAGTCGGCGTGGGGTGCCCCGTTGGCCTGTGAGGTGGCGTCAGTAGCGGACCGATGTGCGAATAGGCCGAAGGCAGCACAACGCGCCGAGATCCGGATGGCACCGAGGTGGTGTCCAGCAAGTTGCCGCACTGGTGTGGCCATCCTACAATGCTGCGCCGAAAGTCGGCGTGGGGTGCCCCGTTGGCCTGTGAGGTGGCGTCAGTAGCGGACCGATGTGCGAATAGGCCGAAGGCAGCACAACGCGCCAAGATCCGGATGGCACCGAGGTGGTGTCCAGCAAGTTGCCGCACTGGTGTGGCAATCCTACTATGCTGCGCCAAAAGTCGGCGTGGGGCGCCCCGTTGGCCTGTGAGTTCGCGTCAGTCAGTGGGGGCTGTTTGAGGATCTGACTGCATTGGAAAGCAATGTGATGCTGTGCGTCGCCCCCAAGATGGAGGTTCCTCGGCTGCAGTGGGGCGCCCCTTGGTGTTTCACTCGCTATGCAGCTGAGTTGCGTGCGCACTTGCGGCGAATAGGCCGAAGGCAGCACAACGCGCCGAGATCTGGATGGCACCGAGGTGGTGTCCAGCAAGTTGCCGCACTGGTGTGGCCATCCTACAATGCTGCGCCGAAAGTCGGCGTGGGGTGCCCCGTTGGCCTGTGAGGTGGCGTCAGTAGCGGACCGATGTGTGAATAAGCCGGAACCAGCACAAGGCGCCAAGATCCGGATGGCACCGAGGTGGTGTCATAGTTGAGAGTTCTGAGCAGCGCTTGTAACACTGTCTGATGCTTATTTGCACCTGCTGCAGCTTCACTATTGCCCTGGTGTGGCCTAAGATCGCCCATGACATAGGCGGCCGCCTCCCGGGGTCCGGCGGGCCTTTTTTACTTTTCCTTTGTGCATCTTGTCCCACAATCCGTTTGACCTGAAGACACGACCAGGTCCCTGAATGTGTGCAGGGGGACGCTATTGATTGAATCAAAATGGCGGCTTCACACAAAGCTGACTCAAGCGTTGCTGCTGATGCTATACAGACAAAAACTGGTTTTCAGTTTGTACATTCTTCAGGATTTTTCCATCCAAGGCTGGTTGAGAGTTTGTAGAACAATGGCTTCAGATTTTCAACATACTACTCTTCAACATTCTTCCTAAATGTAACAATGTGAGACTCACTAGGAGAACGGTGTAGTGAGGGCCACAAACGGCTGTTTATCTTTCCTTTCAAAATGCTGCCAACAATATTTTCGGAATGGAAGACACCACAAGGCGCTGAGATTCGGTTGGCACCGAGGTGGTGTCCAGCAAGTTGCCGCACTGGTGTGGCCATCCTACAATGCTGCGCCGAAAGTCGGCGTGGGGTGCCTGAAGGGGGGGGGGGGCGGGGGGGGAGGCGGCGCAAACGAGCCTCTCCCGCTTCTCCATGTGGAGGCACTTCATCTGCAGTGGGGCGCCGAGATCCGGATGGCACCGAGGTGGTGTCTAGCAAGTTGCCGCACTGGTGTGGCCATCCTACAATGCTGCGCCGAAAGTCGGCGTGGGGTGCCCGAAGGGGGAGGGGGGGGAGGCGGCGCAAACGAGGCTCTCCCGCCTCTCCAGGTTGAGGCACTTCATCTGCAGTGGAGCGCCGTCTAGCTGAGTTTCGCCCGCTCTTGCTGCTACAGCGACAGGCGGCTGCAACAGGACTCTCAAAATGGCGGCCTGTTCTTTGGATTTGGGCCTGGTCCACTAAAATGGCCCTGGGACACCTTAGAACTCGGACGCTCGAATTTTGTTTCCTTTCCTCTACATGCAGAAAAGGTAAATGCCCGGTACGTTACCTGCCTCATCTGCCACGATGTACTCTCCAGAGGGACCGAAAAAAATATAGTTATGGTAATTATACCATTTATAATTAAACAAGGGAACCCAAAGAATACCTATGGACCATGGGTAACTAGCTTTTAAAGACAACAAGGGTCCTTAGGACAAACAGGATAAACACAAAAATGAATTTATAGACCACAATCGGTACTACAATCAAGCTTCCAAACCCAGCCGGGTGAGGAATTGTTTAATTTTTGAGATAAAAAACAATAGGGTGACCAAGAGGTGGTCAGTTATGCACACTTCTGATAGGGTACAGTCCTGTACCTATCTTTCAGGGAAGAAAGTGTAATAGAGGTAAAGAAAGAGAAGAGTTTTTCAGGCAAGAAGTTTTGGAGCCAAGATGTCGCTTGTAGATTAGTGATCAATACACACAAGTTTCGACATACAGTATGTACAGATTAGTATACAATTGAATTTTCTGAACTACTGTTTTAACCGTCAACGTTTCGATCCCCTGGCTCCTAATGAACCGGGATCATCATCAGGACTATTACAATCATTTGCCTGTGTTCTAAGAACGCCTGTGGAAATAAAGGAGACAAAAGGGAGGAGTAGAAAGCATGAGGCATTCATATGCAATTAGAGAAATTGTTCACACGTGTATATACAGTTTGCGTAGCGAGAATTACTTACATTTTACATGCTTGCATTGTTGGTCTCGGGGGTGGTGTTTGGGTTTACAGTAAAAGAGCAGTGCCGTGATGTGAAGGCAACTAAGTGGTCGATCATGGCGCAAGAATGATATGAGTACGTTAGAAAGTATGAGCCAGTGAGTGGGGCTGGTGCTGGCCAAGTCAACCCAAACACCACCCCCGAGACCAACAATGTAAGCATGTAAAATGTAAGTAATTCTCGCTACGCAAACTGTATATACACGTGTGAACAATTTCTCTAATTGCATATGAATGCCTCATGCTTTCTACTCCTCCCTTTTGTCTCCTTTATTTCCACAGGCGTTCTTAGAACACAGGCAAATGATTGTAATAGTCCTGATGATGATCCCGGTACATTAGGAGCCAGGGGATCGAAACGTTGACGGTTAAAACAGTAGTTCAGAAAATTCAATTGTATACTAATCTGTACATACTGTATGTCGAAACTTGTGTGTATTGATCACTAATCTACAAGCGACATCTTGGCTCCAAAACTTCTTGCCTGAAAAACTCTTCTCTTTCTTTACCTCTATTACACTTTCTTCCCTGAAAGATAGGTACAGGACTGTACCCTATCAGAAGTGTGCATAACTGACCACCTCTTGGTCCCCCTATTGTTTTTTATCTCAAAAATTAAACAATTCCTCACCCGGCTGGGTTTGGAAGCTTGATTGTAGTACCGATTGTGGTCTATAAATTCATTTTTGTGTTTATCCTGTTTGTCCTAAGGACCCTTGTTGTCTTTAAAAAAAAAAAAAAAAGGTAATTATACCATGCATCGTCATATGGAGAGGTGGCACCGATTAATTATAGTGCTGCACAAAAGAGAGATTTGGAGGACAACCCCCGACCTGCCAGTACATTCACCAAAGAAGTGGCACTGACAGCATCAGAGGCAAGGGAAACGGTCCCAAATATTCAGAACTTTGGAAAGATTAAAATGACAGGTTTAGATTTTGGCAAATTAATTTCATGTGGACAGATGAGTGTTACTCTAATAAATACAGCATATGAACATCATCATAGTCGATGGTTGGTGGAGACATTTTGACTATATCCTGGACCTGCCCGTCCTCGCCCAAAATGGCGCCGGAATAAATGGGACTCGTAACTCCTTGTTGTGTACTGGTTGCACAACCTTGATATCACGAGATACGTATGCAGTTTTGAAGCACATGGCGGGGGGGACGAGATTGATTGAATATTTCGACATCCCTATTGATATTAAGTTCTGATGTGTTATTGATTACTGTACTATTGAAACTTCGAATTAACGTCACCCATGGTACTTGCCCGCAAATGTATATCTAGATAATTTTATTGTAACTGGCCATGTCGTATTTTAATTATAAAATGTACGTCCACCGATTCCGCAACTGTTAGACACCTTAGTTCTTGCAACCTAATGGCCCGCCCGTTACGTTCCTCTACAGTGTAAATGTCTCCTCATCATATGTAAATGTAAATGTAGTTGAGCTTATATAGCGCACAGCTACCCGCAGTGGGTTTCCCGGCGCTTGCTTAGGGAACCCTTCCTGGTATTCCCCTGTGAGATAGCAGAGTATCCACAAGGTGAAAGTCAGGCATCCCGCCGCGAGGGGCCGTTGTGGAGATTAAGCAAGCTATTGCCCAGAGTCGCAGAGTGTGAACCCGTGAGTCGAGGAGGCACCGGGGCGAGAATTATCGAGTCCGTGGAATTTTTAGCCCAACACCCGCCGAGGCGGGGAATTGAACCCTGGTCCAGGACCGATCTCAGCTTCCGGGTCTGCTGCCTCTAACCCCTGAGCCACACTTCTCCACAATATACGATTACAGTTTGCTCCGTGGCCGGCCCACGTGGTTATAGGCCCGTATTTGTATACTGACATTTTCACAATAATGGTTTTTAAAAGAAAACATGATAGTAGTATTTACATTGGTAAAGTTTTTAATAATAGTCACTGTTTTCGAATTAGTAAAAGGCAAGTGAAATAAAGCAGTCCAATTACATGAAGGGTAAAAGGTATAATACGCAGGAACGCAGTAAAGATAAATGGTCAAGGGCTGTTGTGTTTTCTACTCCTGCAACATAAAGTGATCGATAAGAATATGATATTCAGGCGTATCGGCGACTAAGACAGCAGGCCGAGCCTCTTTTGCTCAACAGCTCCGTCATGGGACGAAGAAACGCCCTTTTTCTCGAAAAAGGAATATATTTTACTTGCAGGACAGTTGTGAATTTTCCGGGAAAGTACATTAGCCTGGAACATTATAACATATATGTTTAAGAAAAAATAATGTTCGAAAGCAATAAAAAGCGTAATTTTTAGGTCATATGACCAAGCCTTTCATCATTAGAATAAGAAAAGTAAAATTAACCAATGAAAAGTTTTATTAACAAGTCACATGACCTGGTATGCTTACGTTACGCGCTGCGCGCCGCGCCCCGGATCGCTTCCGGGAAGCTGCGCGCCGCGCCCCGGAGCACTTCCGGATGCGCTAACGCGGCACGTCATATGACGCATTACGCGACAACGCAGGTCCAGAATATAGTCAAAATGTCTCCTCCAACCAGCGGTCGGAACACAACCCCTTTCAGCAGGCTAAATAGTTCTGTTAAATGACAACAGAAGGGACAGGCAACAAGAACCATCAGTCAAAGAGGGGAGGGCAAGTTCTTCTCTACCGGGTCACGTTGGGGCGCTACCGGAACTGATCGAATTGGTAGTCTACAGTGTTTCTGGATGTTTCAGACTGAAGCTGGCGTCAGCATGAGAGCACCACCATCTCGTAGCTCCGTCGTGGCCATTCCACGAGCAATCATGGCAGCCACTCCCCACCAGAAGCCTGCGGGAGTCGGGGGCCCCCCAAGACTTTTGTAGAATCTTCAAGGCTGAGGGGACGCTTTCGAGAATGGGGCCCAAGACCTAGCAGACAAGCGTCCGAGTTCCAAGGTGTCCCAGGGCCATTTCAGTGGACCAGGCCCAAAAAGGAAAGAGCCTGCCGCCATTTTGAGAGTCCTGTGGAAGCCGCCTATCGCTGCACCGCAAGAGTGGGCGCAACTCAGCTGAATGGCGGATTTTGGCACAGTGTACCAAAAGCGGGCGGAATGGCAACTGAAACGGTAAAGGGGCGCCCCACTACAGCAGACGAGCCTCCACCTGGGGACGCCCGTTCACGCCGCCTCACACCCCCCACCCCCCCGGGGCGCCCCACGCCGTTATTCGGAGCAGCATTGTAGGATACCAAAACCAGTGCGGCAACTTAATGGACATCACCTGGGTGCCATCCACATCTCAGCGCGTTCTGCTGCCTTGGGACTATTCGCACAACAGACTGCTACTGACGAGGCCACCCCCCGGGACACCCCACGCCGTTTTTCGGAGCTGCATTGTAGGATACCCAAAACCAGTGCGGCACCCAGGTAAAATCACCTGGGTGCCGTCCAGAACTCAGCACGTTGTGCTGCCTTGGGACTATTCGCACAAAACACAGCTACTGACCATTGTTGCTTCTTTTTTCAACAAAATGTTTAAATGTATTTACTGTTTTTGTTGCGTTGTATATATTTATAAGTTATTAAAGTTTTATAATCCTACTTCTTTGTTGGAGTGCTATATATTTTTAATGTGACACATAATTGTAAAAACTTTGATGTACAAAGAGGCATCCCTGGAATCTTCCGCTTCAGGCTCGGTCCCCTCCCCAATCACAATACAGGATGGTTTTCAGATAGTAGGAACGCGTGTGGTGTGACGGATCTCATCGGGTGGGGGCCTTGATCTACTGTAACTCCTTTGAAGAGGGGTGATTCTTTACAGCTGGGGCCATAAACTACATCTGCAGGGCTAGGTGATAGCCTGGGACCGGCCTGGACAATCGGACACATAGGAAGAGGAGTGTCAGAGGGTGCGGTAGTGAATAGGCCCCCTCCGAGTCCGCGCCATCACACCGTCCCTCGGGGGCCTCCGTCAAGCGGTTCAGGGAGGCACCGCATCACATTGTTTTCAAATGCAGTCACGTCCTCAAACAGCCGCCACTTACATTGAGAATAGTGAAGCTGTAGCAGGTGCAAATAAGCTTCAGACAGTCTAACAAGCACTCCTCAAAACTTTGAACTATCAGAGTGCATGAGTTTCATGCTCGATCGATTGAGCTAGCCGGATCGGGCAACATAAAGTATAAAATAGTTATGTAAATAGTTATTTAATAAAACGTTTTACCCTGTTACTTTGCTGGTGTGTTGTATATATTTATAATATTTGCATAGGGTTTGTCGTTATTTTGGGCGGGGTGGGTGGCGGAGCCGAGCTGTCTTGCAGCCATCATGGTGTGGATTTCAGTTCATCTCACTAGTTTCGTATTTCTCATGAGGGGTTGTTCCTAATGTTTCTATTTTAGCGAGGTCAAAAAGAGATCCCATTAGTGGCCTACTGATTTTGCTCGATTCCTTTTGTTTTTTTACACAATTTTTCACTATCTGCAAAGACTAAACAGAGTATTGCGACTCTGTGCTTGTTTGTAAATAGAGAATGAACCAAAGAGAACCAATTCTAAAACAGTAAATGCTTGGATAACAATCAATCAAATGGAGAGAGAAGCTGGCACGACGGATTACAACGGGGGCAAAGGCCTGCGTTAACTACCCTTCACTATCTGCAAAGAGAGAGTACTCCTAATAGAAATGAGGAGGGGGGCAGCATTCAAAGCAGATCAGTGTGCATAAACACGAAAATGTTTTTACTTACCACGTACTTGACATTCGACAGCTTATGATATTTGCTATTAAAAAACCATTGAAATTCACTGAAAAAACCATAGGTTAGAGACCATATATAGTTAGGAATTAGCATTTAAAAAACCTTGAAAATTCACTGAAAAACCCATAGGTTATAGACCTATAGATAAGAGAGTAAATATGTGTTAGTATATGTTTGAATAAGTAAGGTGTGTATAACTGTATAGTTGAGGAAATGGAGGTGAGATTGTTTCTTTGCATGACTGACTAGGTGTGTGAGAAACTCCATGGATGAGTGACAGTGTGTGAGTGTCTGTATACACTGAGTGTATCTAAGGTTATATTAGAGTCTGAAGAGGTTTATCGTATTAGCACAAGAATGATGTCAAATGAGATGTCATCAGTGATGTCATTTGAGATGTCATCAGTGATGTCATCAGTGATGTCACTGACCATGTCATGAATGATGTAATATGTGACATCATCAGCAGTGGATTGCAGGTGCGCGATATATAGTTAGTGCAACTAACTATATATGGAATTTCAATGGTTTTGTGTGAGTAAAATAAGGTTTTTAAATGCTAATTCCTAACTATATATGGTCTATAACCTATGGTTTTTTCAGTGAATTTTCAAGGTTTTTTAAATGCTAATTCCTAACTATATATGGTCTCTAACCTATGGTTTTTTCAGTGAATATATATATATATATATATATATATATATGTACACACACTATATATATATATATATATATATACACACACACACACATATTACCTACTGGCGGTCGCCAGTAGGTATATATAGTTAGGATTTTTTCTCTATGGGATTTTTGAAAATTCTATGTCTAATAACTTTGGCGTTTGTGGACGGAATTGGCTGAAATTTTCTGGAAAATGGCACATTTTGTTTCTGAGCAGCCCTTGAAAATTTGGGGGGGGTTCGTCAAGGGGGGGCCGAGAAAAAAGGGGGGTCCAAAAACGTGTTTTTAACATTGAGTTTTCCATAGGGCGGTTGGCCTCACTTTTAGCCCGAACGGCTGAATGGATTTGCACGAAACTTGGCAAAATTGTAGGGACTGGTAGCCCGATGTGCCTTTTGTAGGTCTCAATATATGTGCTTCAGAGGATTTTGAGAAATTAACGTTCAAAAAAAGATATATATCTGTAACAGCGGACCGGGCAGCGCTCCGGTTCGCGGACTTTTCGCGCAACGGAGCTTTGTGAAGCGAAGCTGATTGGTTCTCCGGCGTCTGTGAACATTCCAAACAGTCCGTAGCGGCCGCCATCTTGTCTCTCGGTAGGATCGAGAGACAAGAGGAGGCCAAAGCGAAGGGGCAAATGACCATAAGGGGGAATAGTAGATCGTCGCTGACCCCCTACGTTTGATGTGGAGGTTTTAAAAGGGCCCCACGGGGCAAAAAAATATAATAATAATAATAATCGAACGGCTGAATGGATTTGCACGAAACTTGGCAAAATATTAGGGACTGGTAGCCCGATGTGCCTTTGCTAGGTCTCAATATATGTGCTCCAGTGGATTTTGAGAAATTAACGTTCAAAACAAGATATATATCTGTAACAGCGCTCCGCTTCGCGTACTTTTCGCGTAACGGAGCTTTGCGAAGCTGATTGGTTCTCCGGCGTCTGTCAACATTCCAAACAGTCCGTAGCGGCCGCCATCTTGTCTCTCGGTAGGATTGAGAGACAAGAGGAGGCCAAAGCGAAGGGGGAAATGACCATAAGGGGGCATAGTAGATCCTTCCTGACCTCTTAGGTTTGATGTACCATTTTAAGTTTGGTGTAATTCCGTTCAGCCATTCAGGCTGTAGACGTATGTAAATGTCCTATGGAAAATTGCATGGGGAAAACACATTTGAAAGTGTTGAAATTTAGAACCAATTAAAATGTTACTTTGGTTTTGTATTTGTGTGTGATGAAAGTTAATTGGTTATGTATATATGTCAAATGAGAGGAAACCACAGCCATTTTGTGATACTACTGTCTGAGGTACATTTGTGAGGAATTTTTGGTGGTGAATTTCTGGTGTTTGATTTACACAGTACTAACACTTCTCCTACTTTTAAAAAGGTGAGTTGTTAATTTGTAAGGGGAACTATGTTGTACACTTGAAGATAATTTGAAAAATGTTTTCTGTTATTTATTTGCAGTCCTTCTGTTATACTAAATACTTGATAAAGTTAGTTTTATATTATGTATTACTAAAAACGATAAATGAAAGTGATTATTTTTTTCTGCAATTTACAGCAAGCAATTTCAAAATAAAATGGCTCACAATGAAGAGACTGTGGCAATTTCTTTTGAATTGTCCACTACATTGATTGAAATTGAGAGCACCAATAATGAAATATTGTCACAAGGAGGAGATGACTTGTATGATTCCATTAGATTGATTGAAATGGACAGCACCAATAATGAAATATTGTCACAAGGAGATGACTTGAATGATTCCACTACATTGATTGAAATTGAGAGCACCAATAATGAAATATTGTCACAAGGAGGAGATGACTTGTATGATTCCATTAGATTGATTGAAATGGACAGCACCAATAATGAAATATTGTCACAAGGAGGAGATGACTTGAATGATTCCACTACATTGATTGAAATTGAGAGCACCAATAATGAAATATTGTCACGAGGAGATGACTTGAATGATTCCACTACATTGATTGAAATTGACAGCACCAATAATGAAATATTGTCACAAGGAGGAGATGACTTGAATGATTTTTTGATCAATCTCTTGATGGCGAATTTATCGAATGTTTGGAGACCATAGAGTTACAAGAATCATCATTGCAGACTTTTCATGAGGACATTGCTGATGAGGACATGTTACTAGTTCTTTCAAATTTAGAAAATTCTGAAGAATAAATTTATATTTAGAAATCAAAGATTGTTTGAGACATTATTCATTTTTATTTTTAATGTATGAGGTTGTAGCGAAGTGATTGTAGTATAAAATGAGACTTATAGTATAGAGTGCAACATTTATATGTTACATGGTAAGTTTACTCATATTTACTTCCCTTCTGCCACTATATTATCTCCAATGTGTATTTGACATCTCTTCTTCATCTCCGGCCTCCTTTCTCTCACTGTGTGTCTCCGATGCATCTTATAGCTGCTATTTTGTGTAATTACAGAAGAGAGTAAAATAAAATAGTTCGGAACGTGAAAAGGGGGCAAAGTAGAGTACCCCTCACCCCCTAGGCCTTCTCAGGCGGTCCCAAAAGGATCAGTTTCTGCTTTCCTGAGAGATTATGGTATGAGTTCCATATACCACAATAACTTGCATTACAACATGCAAGATATCTATCTCCTATTACCAACTTTTGGAGATATTCGCGCTAAGCGCGAATATCTCCAAAAAGTAACACCTGCCTTGAGCAGTTCTTAGCCATGTTATCCAATGGGAGGTGGATAACATGGCTAAGAGCATTAGCTCGGTAATGCATGAATATCGCTGAGTTTTTAGCGATATTCATGCATTGCGGCCGTTTATTATCGCATTTGCGATAAACCTTGATAATAGCAAGGTTTATCTTCGATAATTTCTGACGATGCTTAGCGGTAAAAAATTCGTTGGTAAGCATCGTTAGCGATAAATATCGCTTAACTTTGGTAATATGCCCCAACGTCTGTTAACGTTCGATTCGAAGGAAATGAGGAAGTGTTGAAAAACATTGTCTGCGCCATCTTGCCTTTTTTGAAATGCCACACTTTTGTCGTGCACGGCAGCCATTTTAGATGCCTTGACCAGACCCACTCTCTGCACGCTGTCGATTCGTAGCATGGCTCCTCACCCTCGCAAGCATCTTCCCCAGGCACTGGTCACCCCCGCTCTCTGTCTTATGCATGGGCAATAAACCTCCCCCCATCTGCGCTGCTCTTCCCTGAGAATCACACTCTGTGCCCGCCCGACACCTCCCTTTCGCCCTATTCACTACCGCACCCTCTGACACTCCTCTTCCTCTGTGTCCGATTGTCCAGGCTATCACCTAGCCCTGCAGATGTAGTTTATGGCCCCAGCTGTAAAGAATCACCCCTCTTCAAAGGAGTTATAGTAGATCAAGGCCCACACCCGATGAGATCCGTCACACCACACGTGTTCCTACTATCTGAAAACCATCCTGTATTGTGATTGGGGAGGGGACCGAGCCTGAAGCGGAAGATTCCAGGAATGACTCTTTGTACATCAAAGTTTTTACAATTATGTGTCACATTAAAAATATATAGCACTCCAACAAAGTAGTAGGAATATAAAACTTTAATAACATATAAATGTATACAACAAAACAAAAACAGTAAAAACATTTAAACAACGAAGAGACCGTGGCAATTTCTTTTGAATTATCCAATAGATTTATTGAAATTGACAGCACCAATAATGAAGTATTCTTGTCAGTAGCGGTCTGTTGTGCGAATAGTTCCAAGGCAGCAGAACGCGCTGAAATCTAGATGGCACGAAAGTGATGTCTAGTAAGTTGCCGCCCAGCAAATAACGGCGTGGGGCGCCGCGGGGGTGAGTGAGTCCAGTAGGCACCACAGCTATTCTTACCGGCATTGCAGAATTACTGCTGGGGACAATGCCTGTGCTGTAGCAGGGTCACAGCAGAAACAAAAAGGATTCTGTTGAAGATGTTGTTGGTTTTAAATTTGAAAACAGTTCTGGTGTCAACTGCTATGCTAATGTAGTGGTTAATGTTTTGTTTTCTCTAGAAAATGTAAAAGAGGGGGAGGCAGTCCAAAGTTCCGTTAAAAGGGCAAAGGAAAGGATCGGTGGTTTGAACTATCAGTCAAAAAGGGGAGGGGGTGCAACAATTTTTCCTACCGGGTCACACTGTGCTTTCACCGGAACTGAGGTCTGCAGGATTCTAGTAATTCAAAGTGAGGCTGGCGCCAGCATGGGAGCGCCGACGTCCCGCGGATACAGTTTCGTCACTCCACGGGCGATCATGGCAGTCATTCCCCATCGGGGGTCGGAGACTCCCGCGGCTCCTCTAGAATCTTCAAGGTCGTGGAGGACTACGGTGGTGGAGTCAACCAGTGACCGGGCCATTTCTTTATGCTGGGCCCGCTCTTGCCAGGTCGACCTCCATTTTGAGAGTTCGGTAGCTACTGGCGATCGCGGGGTCAAATGAGCGGACGGGCTCCACCCTGCCGGGCGAGACGTTGCAGCATGGCCACAGTGGAAGAACCCTTTTCCGGGCGCCTGGAGCGCTGAGGGTGCAGCTGGGAAGCCTCCACCTGGGGAGGCGGGAGAGGCCTGTTCGCACCGTCTCTCCCTCCCAGTGCACCCCACGGCGTCTCGCTTGAGATTTGTTATGGCCGGACCAGGCGATGAGGACGAGGGGGGGGGGGGGGGGTCGGAGGCATGTGCAAGACATCCCCCCCCAGTGTTGTCGCAGCCATTATTCATGAAAGAAGAAGTGTCCCGTCCGTCTTCGGGCCGGGCTTCCGGTAGATGTCGGCCGGACGCCCCTGGCTCTGGCCCCATGAACGGGTTTCTTGGTTTAACGGCTGCAGCCGGATCCCGTAGGCCTCGGCCCCCCGACCGTTGGTGGCCGGACCGGAAGAGCATGTGGCGGGAGTACCTGCAACTCTCAAGGGCCACCGCGGCCGGACTGGGAGAGAGAGGGGAGGGTCGAGGAGACATTCCCCCCCCCTGCAACTGTTCAGCGTTGTAAAGGCAATCCCCTGGCCGGGTCCCGCTGGCCTCGGCCTCTCCTCCGGCTACACCCTACGTTAGGATCTCCTGGCCGAGGCGTGGCAGCAGGACCTGCCTTATATGGGCTGCTCCCGGCTGGGCGTAGCCGCAACCCTGCCCCACCTTGGAAGTTTCCAGAGTGGGGGCGGATGTTTTACTGACTTGCATTTTCCCTAGTCTATCGATTTCTTTGGCGTGGCAGGCGGTGGGACAGCGAGGGGTGATTTGGTTTCTCTTACTGTTTTTCTGGTCTCTCACCACTGGCATATTTTAACGTTTTCTTGTTTCTAGGACATTAATAGGTTTTATCATTACGTTATGTTATCGTTTCTTTGTTCGTTCTTTAATAAAAGTTCATGTTCATCAGTGGCCTACTGATTTTCGTTTTCCTATTCTTTTCTTTCCAGGTTGTTTCATGCTAAAGTTTCTGTTAACAGGATACAGTGATCACTTCGTTATTATTGCATATGTCCTTTTCACTAGGGGTGCTCTCTGGTCGGGCCAGATGACGTATCTCTAGTAAATGGTCCGGGTGAAACAGGTGCATCAATCAGTGGGGAGTAGATAGGCATGACAGATTACAACGGGGGAGAAAGGTCCGCATTACGTACCCTTTCACTACTTGCAAAGATTTTCCTACGTTTATTTGCAAACAGGGAATACCTCCAAAAAGAACTAATTCCCAAACAGTCAATGTTCGGACAATCAATCAATCAATGAGGAATGAAATAGGTACGACGTGTTAAAGGCTTGCGTTACCTACCCTTCACTATCTGCAAAGGGAGAGAGAATATTCCTATTCTTCCTCGTTTGCAGGCAGAGAAGATCCTTAAGAGAACCAACTTCGAACAATTCAATGCTCGATTCAAACAATCAACAAGGGGTACTGTGAACACAAATGAACGCCGCTTATGTACATACGCATTGCTATTTTCAACAGGTTGTTCCTAATGTTTCTATTTTAGCGAGGTCAAAAAGAGATCCCATTAGTGGCCTACTGATTTTGCTCGATTCCTTTTGTTTTTTTACACGATTTTTCGCTATCTGCAAAGACTAAACAGAGTATTGCGACTCTGTGCTTGTTTGTAAATAGAGAATGAACCAAAGAGAACAATCAATCAAATGGAGAGAGAAGCAGGCACGACGGATTACAAAGGGGGCAAAGGCCTGCGTTAACTACCCTTCACTATCTGCAAAGAGAGAGTACTCCTAATAGAAATGAGGGGTGGGGGGCAGCATTCAAAGCAGATCAGTGTGCATAAACACGAAAACGTTTTTACTTACCACGTACTTGACATTCGACAGCTTATGATATTTGCTATTAAAAAACCATTGAAATTCACTGAAAAAACCATAGGTTATAGACCATATATAGTTAGGAATTAGCATTTACAAAACCTTGAAAATTCACTGAAAAAACCATAGGTTATAGACCATATATAGTTAGGAATTAGCATTTACCAGGGGCGGTGGGTGAGAATTGAAATTGGTGGGGCGCAAAGTGATTTGCATACAGCACCGTAGCGAGTGAGCGCAGTGAGCGAGCCTGAACCCCAAATGGGGGGTTTGGGGGGATTACCCCCCCCCAAGAAAATTTTGAAAAAAAAGAAGAAAAATCATGCATTTTCAAGCAAATTTGAGAAAGCAGGAAGGTTAATAAAGCAATTGTAAAAGTGCAGTTATTACATTAATAGTTGTCCTAACATAGGTACCTGCTTATTCAGTATCACTGCAACCTACTCAAACTGCATTTGAAATTCGTAATGCTACTCAAAATCCATGAATACATACGTTTTCTTGTCACACTATGCCCACGTTGGCAAAATAGCCAGCGCTGATTTGGTTTAGGATATTTGCCCTGTACAAGATTGCATCTTAGTTTAGTAACGAGCTTAAAAATAGGTTTAAAAAAACTATTTGTATTTATTTATTCTATTCACGGACATGAGCATTGTCATTAAGCCTCAGTCTCTTTATCCTTCATGAGCAGTGTGTCACCCTGGTCAATGTCATAAGACAGACCTAGTACCTGTGATGGGTATATGGAACCAAGTCAGAAAATCATCCACAAGGTGTCTGTGGGCCTCTGCTTTTTGTTTATGACTAGACAGAGCTGGGAATTTGTATGGAGAGGAGAGCAAAAAAACAGCTGATAAAGAAAAGTGTATAGGTAAAGTGGAGACAGAGCTGATAAGGGCTGAAGAATAGACAGACAAGAGCTATGGTAGAGGGGAGAGGGAGAAGGGCATGGTTAGAAGGGGCCAGGAACGGACAGAATTCTGAATTGGGACAAAGCAAATTAGAAATAGTGGGAGGGAGGTGACAGACCTGGGAGCACAAAGGAAAGAGACCTGTCACAGAGGAGTGAGGATATAGACAGTGTCTATATCCTCACTCCTCTGTGACAGTAGATAAATGATAAAGTAGAGCTGCATTGGTGGCAGCTGGAGCTGTGGCCACTAGGTCCCTAATGATATGCAAAGGCATCATAATCAGTTACTTAAATTAACTCAGCTGTGTTCTGCATTAAGAAGTATCCCATTAAAACAGTTTCAGCATAAACAAATAACAATGTGGTATGTGGTTGCATCCATCCGCAGGGTCCCATTGTTGACACTAGCACCGGCCATAGTACAAGAGCATCCTTCAGAGAGCCCAACACACACACACAGAACCCCCCCCCCCCACACACACACACAAAGCCCCAACAAGGTTCACTGAGTATAAAGGCGTGACCAGACTCTGAAGACATCATTTAGAGGTCACTAGAAGGAAAAAAGTCACCATCCCCATCCACTCCCATAATTTCTTTAGGCCACTTATGGAGGCCACTGTGCCTTTAAATACCCTAATTGCATTGCGCGCTATTTCCTCACAGGCTTCCACCAAGCTGAGTGAGGGAATTGATGTCCTGCAACCGTTAATCACAGCTGTTTAATTTAGCTTTTCAGATGAAGTGAGGCCTTAATTGATTATTTGATTTAAGGTTTGGAATGTCCGATGGTTTTCAAATTATGGTGGAATAATTTGTTTCTGTGGCTCAAGACAAATGAACCACACACGGAACAGAGGGCAAGGAAATCGGCGGGAGAACAGAGGGCAAGGCAAACAGAAGAACAGACGGCAAGGAAAACTAAAGAAAAGGGGCCAGGGCAAGGATTGGAAATTAGGAAAATGAATGAAAAGAGGCCGGGCAAGGAAAACGGGAAACATTGCCTTACAGTTGAGTTACATAACGCATATGCATACAGGCACATACAAATATATAAAAATAGAAAACAGAATCTACACTCACATGCATACACGCATTCACACACACAGCCAGAGGTATAATGTAGATCAGTGTTTCCCAAACTGTGGTCCGCAGACCCCCAGGGGTCCTTGACACATTTCCAGTGGGTCCGCAGGCAGTAGTCTTAAAAGCACTGGAAAGTTTCCTTTATCATTAGCAGTTTTCAAGCAACAATAAAAGTGTCAAGATAACATCAGTGTTTAATGTACCTGCAGGAGAGAGATGAGAGTTTTGTCCAGTGGCAGCTTTAACTTATCTAATGTAGCACAGAAGGTTAACATGCCTACTGCAAAGAACGTGTACCATGCATTTAAAAATGTTTTTATTTCATGTGCAATCTTCCCAGATTGTCATACCCTGGTGCATAGTAAGGTTTTCATTTACTATTCTTTAAACGATAATACAATTAAATACATAATGGTAAATGTGTTGTAGACTGCACCATTGTTTCCCAAAATATTTTAGGGGAGAGCCTTACAAAGCCCCCTCGGCAGTCGCCAGGCTCCCTTACTGCACTTGGTATACACCGTATGGGGACTGGTCTGAAAAAAAATTCTAGGGCTGCTTTTGGTTTCCAGTTTGGCCCTGGCAGGAGCAGGAGCCTCGTACTGTAAAATAAAACCAGCCATTTAAAAGTTAGTCACTGGGATGCAGCACCAATCTTCCGTTTAAATTATTTTGTTTTTTGCCAATTCTTTCAATATAAAATATTATGAGGGATATTTACAACAGAAGCGGAGGAGCGTGTGTCGTTAGCCTTCTTGGCTTGACATGCTCCGCCACTTCTGAAATGCACGGCTGCACCATATTTACACAAGAATATGGTGCAGCCCTGCGTTTCCCCCCCCTGTGCTGGTGCTACATTTAGCAGGGTAGCGCCAATGCAGGCACTCTTGCACCATAGTGCAAGGGCATCTGCGTGCAGGGGAAGATAGTTTATGTACAGTAAGGTCCTCCTTCCTGCACATAAACAATCTTGAAATGCTGTTTTGTCACTTCTATGTGTTCTGCTTAATGCAGCACACATGGAAGTTACAAAATGTAATTTTTTTAAAGATTGTTTATGTGCAGGAAGGGTTGCCTTCCTGAACATAAACAAACCAAGGCGTTTTGCTTTTTCCATGTGCACTGCATAAGGCAGCACACGTGAAAAAAGCAAAATTGAGGAGAAATAAAGCATTTCTCCTTGTTTCCCCAATTTAAAACCAGGTGTTTCCTGGTTTTCATTTTGGCACGGTCTCCTATTTACGCTGCCCTTGTAAATAGGAGGCAGCGTAAAAATCACTGGGAGTTGCAGTGGAACGCCCACCGCAACACCCACTGCCCACCTCTTTCACGCTAAGTATTGCATGAAAGGAGACGTTATTTGCAAGGCAGCATTAAGCCACGGTAAGTGCCTCGACGCTGCCTTGTAAATAAGGAGAAGCCCCTATTGCCATGGAAACATCACAAAAAGTGACATTCCCTTGAAGATAGGGGCTTGTAAATATGTGTGCACATGTGTGTTTACTTTGCTCAAATTAATGTTTGAAATTTAAATCCTACAAATTGCTTGGGGGTCCCCGGCTTTCAGTGGTGACTTAATGGAGGTCCACAGGCGTCAAAAGTTTGGGAACCACTGATGTAGATTAAAGGGAAGTTCAAAGCTGTTCCCATAACCCTGTGCTCTATGGAGAGTAAACAATCTGCGCAGATAATTGATGCAAGCTGCGGCTGCTATTGACTTTCCAGCTGAAAGACAGTAGCAACCAACACACACAAATAAAGCGATCAATAGCTGAAAGATTCACCAATAGCCCGCAGACGTCCAAACACAAATGCAAATCCATTCTGCAGATGGGAAGTGTTCAGAATGCGTCTGCCTGGTTGCATGAGTGAGCATGATGTAGTGCACTCCTCAGCATGAAGTGAATCGTGATGTGAGGCAATGAAAAACACCAGTATGTGAAACTGCAGAAGTAGAGTAGTTGCAGAAAAAAAAGGACAAATCATTTTCAATACCATCACAGCTCGTGCGTGCATATTTACCCAATACTCATGGGTGCTCGCCGCTCGTGTCATTCTTTGTATTAACACTCGGAAATATAAGCAACGATATTTCCCTTGAAAAAACATGCAGAACACCGAGGACTTCTGAACGCAAACCATGTCAATTTGAATTGGACATTCGTTTCCAAGTCTGACGTGCGTGACAATGCAGTTGGATGCATGGTTTCGCAAATGACATTGTACCAATCCTTTTTTTGATGCATTCCTTACAGTATTCAAACTGCCTTTTATCGCACTGGTCTGTAAATACAACGTAAGCCAACAGGTCACTTAGCATAATGTGCAGGCCAGACCACTAACAGTGGGGGCAAGCTGCGCGCCACCAGTAACAGCCAAAACCACCACTGCTGTAGCTAGAAACAGGACCGGCACATAAACAGACGGAGCGGTGCAATTAAGGACAATTAAATCAGTATTAAATAAATTATGCCAGATTTCCTGTGCAGTATGGTTTCAAAAGATCAGTTTCAGATGTTGCTTTAATTCATAAACTTTTGCAGTATAAATAAAACATTGTGCGCGCTGCACACTGTAAATCTTATACTTAACTTACCCTACAAATTATATTCAAACACAAACATAACCTTGAAATCTCATCCTTTCCCACAAGGCGGCCGCGCAGCCCACCCCATTCAGAGTCTGTGCTCTCCCCTCTCTGCTCGGTGTAGCTAGGACGGAGGGCATGGGTGTTTGTCCTGAAACCCCAGGCTGGCAGGTGAAGTATTTACAGAACACAATATGGAAAGAGACAAGAAACAGACCGCGCACAGGGTATAAGCTCTTGTTACTGACACACCATGTGAGTGGCAGCCCTCCAACCACCCCTACCACGTCTTCCAAATGCGGTGGGTACTTCTCTTGTGTGGTGAGTACTTCTCTCCGTTTGCGTTGTGAGTAGAACTTCTCTCAATGTATGTGGCGAGTACTACTCTGCTCTCTACATGTGTGGTGACTGGTGAGTACTGCTTTCTTTATCTCGCACTACAAGTACTTCTCCCAAGTGCGATGGGTAGGTACTTCGTTGTGTGCGGTGAGTACTTTTACCCCTGCTTGCCACGTTTGCGGTGAGTACTTTTACCTCCTCTGGCCGCGTGTGCGGTACTTTTCTCACACCCTCCTCAGCCGTCCTTTTCTCATAGATAATGTTGCCGCCTGTTTTACTGACATGCTGTCAATCACAAGGCTTTGGGTAATAACAGGAGTCAACTTTGGGGTCCCGGGGAGGATTCAGAAAAACAAACTGCAACCAACATTCACTTTTGGTGAAAAACGGCGAATTCGTTTACACACCATATTGGTGCAGGTGTGGTGCCACACAATGCCGAATTTAAAGGTGGCTCCAGTTTGTCACAGACAGATGTGTGCACCAGCGCAAACATTGGGAGATTCATTGTGAAACTATTTCTAAAAATATACAACGTTACGTAAGCATTACACAGGAGTCGGACCAGGGTGCTCTCTGGCAGTGACGGTACACCGCGGCCCAGAAAGCTTGCCCTGCTGTAAAATATAAGCTTTGAATGCACACTGTGCCTTACCTGCACCGTGACGCCGGTGACGGTGAGGCGGGAGTCACACACGGTCTGCTGCCTACGCACTCCAGGCTACTAGACGTCACAGCGGCGGGCATCCAGAAGTGAGACAGTGATTGGCCTGCACACGGGACCAGCCAATCCTGGCGCTAGGGGGGGCACCATGACTGCTCGCCCTTTCTCCCTCTGAAACCCCGGGGGCTGCGGCCCGCCCCCTGGTACTCTCTCATGGGGATCTTCAGCAGGGGCTGCATCTGCGCATGCTTGCGCTAGGTGCTAGCCTGAAATTTACTTGCGCAGTACTGCTGCAGCTGAGTGGACTGTCAATCAAGCTGCAGCAGGCCCAGCACCCCGCCCCCCCCAGCGCACTCCGGAAACATCAGGTGTCTCCCGGATTCCCGACCAGTGGTAGCGCTCGCGAATTTTTTTCTTTTAGTAAAATACAAATAATTTTTGTGACGATGCGGTGCGTCCATGGAGCTTAGTGGGGCTACGCCCCTACGCCCCAATGGACGCACCGCTGCTGGAAAACCTTGAAAATTCACTGCAAAAACCATAGGTTAGAGACCATATATAGTTAGCTGGACATTTTATTGACATAAAACCAATGAAATTCCATATATAGTTAGTTGGACTAACTATATATCGCGCACCCGCAATCCACTGCTGATGATGTCACATATTACATCATTCATGACATGGTCAGTGACATCACTGATGACATCACTGATGACATCTCAAATGACATCACTGATGACATCACTGATGACATCTCATTTGACATCAATGACCACATCACTGATGATATCATTCATGTGACAATACAATGCATCTCCTCACATTTTAATATAACCTCTGTTTCACCCAGTGTTAAAAAGAGAGTATAATTTTTGAAACCATTGACACACCAATACTAGTTACTACATACGCACTCACTGATTGCTACGTCTACACACACCTTCACTCATTCACCCATACAATCATTCATACATACAATCACTCATCTTCACAACACTATCATATGCACTCATACACCTATACAGACACTCACAGTCTGCCACTCATCCATGGAGTTACTCACACACCTAGTCAGTCCTGTAAAGAATCAATGACACTTCCATTTTCTTGTCTATACAGTTAAACATAGAGCACCTTACATTTTCAAACATATACTAACACATACTTACCTTCTTATACAATCATTGATACAAGTACAGATTGATCTGCACAGAGTCACACACCTCCCAGCTAGCCACACACACACTCAGTCTCCCATACAAATACTTGGGCAATCAATCAATAACCCATATAGTTACTCATATAGCTACTGATCAACACATGCAGCAGTTTACAGAACAACAGACATAATGATGCACAAATTAAGACAGTTTAGTCACTAACCCATGCACTCAGTGAGACACATTTAATCACTCACTCATACAGTCAGTCATGCACCTACTAAATCCTTCGTCCAGACACTTACACATCCACTCATTCTTCAATATGTAAGACATATTTAAACTTTATAGAAACAAAAAATCACTGGATGTTGTTATCAGTGATGTCATCAGTGATGTCATTTGAGATGTCATCAGTGATGTCATCAGTGATGTCACTGACCATGTCATGAATGATGTAATATGTGACATCATCAGCAGTGGATTGCGGGTGCGCGATATATAGTTAGTGCAACTAACTATATATGGAATTTCATTGGTTTTATGTCAATAAAATGTCCAGCTAACTATATATGGTCTCTAACCTATGGTTTTTGCAGTGAATTTTCAAGGTTTTGTAAATGCTAATTCCTAACTATATATGGTCTATAACCTATGGTTTTTTCAGTGAATATAAATATATATATCTTTTTTTGTATTAAGAAACACCCCAAACACCCACATTTCTTGAATTACCTTTCCCATCTCATCCTACCCACCCCTAGACCCGAAAAACACCCTTGCCAGCCTATAGCCTTACCCAACCCTATACCCTAAAAATATCCTTACCCCTTAATACCCCTACCCACCCCTAAATTACAAAAAACACCCCTATTACCCAATAATTCTACCCACCACTAAACCCTAAAAACAGCCTTAGCACCCTATACCGTTATCCAGACCTAAACCCCCAAAACACCCTCACCACCCAAAATATCTCCCCACCCTTAAACGCTAAAACAGCAATACCACCCTATACCCTTAACTACCCTTAAACCCTAAAGCCTCACCACCCAATACACCTACCCACTCCTAAACCCTAAAATCTCCTTACCACCCTTTACCCCTACCCACTCTTAACTGTAAAAACACACTTACCACCCAATATCCTTACCCATCCCTAACCACATATATATATATATATACACACACATAAACATACACTTACCTTATATATATTTACCTAGTGATGTAAAGGCATATTCGTGGTAAAGGCTATGCGTGTTAAAGGCATTGCGTGGTAATGGATGCGTGGTCAAGGCATTACGTTGTAATGCCAGCGCTGTAAAGGCTGCTTCCCCATCAGTTGATACTGCCTAGAGTGGTGCCTCTTTATTCTTCTAACTCTTCCTAACAAAAAGCAGGCGCAGGCCCAAGGTCTAGTTTTCATCAGAGAAAAGGAATCAGTATAGGAGGAGGATAGTGCAATTATTGTTTCTGAGAAAAAGGAGTACTTACAATGCGCTTGATGAACCCGCGGGTTATATAAGCAAACAAAAGGGTTCTTCAGTAGCTTTCAAGCTTAAGGTCATACCATGGAATCCATGGTTTGCAAACCTTTTAACTGACAGCGATACAGGCAACTTTATTCTACACTTTGATAGTCTCTGCTTTCAAAAACTTGGGCCTTGACATTCTTCCCTCCACAAGCTTAACAAGTGTTCTCGGAACCAGCATTGAAGAAGAAAAGCAGGTTGTCCATTACTGTTTCCACTCGCTTTTTGCAGGAGATCTAGGTCTTCAGCATGGGGCGGTCCTTGACAGGAACCTGATAGACCCAAAGCCTGGATGGGCCTCCACAGGCTGATTGAACTTATCCATTGATAGATTCTTCAAGTTTTCCTGGACAATGTCCCTCTGTACAGTTTCAATCAAAACAGAAGATTGACAGAGTTGAAGAGTGGCATTGAGAGCCGAGACTTGTCAGGTGTACAGCAAGGCACTAAGTGTGGGAGATAAAGTACATCACCGCAGAAGAACTTTCAAGTCGAGAGTGATAACAGGAACTCTACATGTCTGCCCGGACAGCGAAGGCGGTACAAAAGGGAGTGGTGATGGACGGAGCATCTGAATCAATCAAACACTCACACCCAGTCAAAAGATCTGGGTTTAATCCATCACCGTTCTTTAGCCCACTCTGCCACCCCAGTTCAGACAGCGAAGGCTGCATAAATCCTGGAGCCAGGTCTGAGTATGCTGGGGCTCCTCCTCAGATAGGACAGTGAGCGTTTTAGTGGGAGTGCTTCCGGGACAAGCTCATATGACCCCATTTTCATCACATGCTTATTAGTTCTAATTCACACCATGTGCAAAGAAGAGGTGGGGTGTACACATTCTTTTGATGTCTCAGTGCAGAATGCCAATCAGAGTTGGTGCACTGGAGGGGATTTCGGTGATGAATCAGTTAAAGCTTATTAGTGTCTGATGAATGTGGTGCCTGGTGTCAATTATTGATATTTCAGTGGTGGCCTACCTGCATAAGTGCTATGCGGGAACAGGTGTGCAATATTACAGCTCTGCAAATGTCTCAAGTCTGGGATAATAGTGCATGGTGGAAGCGGAAATACAGGAGCGTAGTAGGAACTGTTGGGCTGTCTCTTGGTAGGACAGTGGCGCAGGCTGCAAGTCAGAAGAGACGCCGCGCCACTGACCACCGAGGGACATTAAGTGTAAATGAGAGACATAATGCGTTACTGCAGACAGATAACATCTCGTGGAAACGAATGGGCCAGGTGTCAATTGTGCCATGCCCTGTGGCACTAGAACCATGCTAATTAGCATTTATGAAACCTTGAAATTAAACGGTTTCATTTATAGCGCCTGCTACAGTACTGCTGGTTCGTAGCACTGTGAATCTGTGCTTATCACCTCAGTAAAACGGTTCACCCGTGGGAGAGAGGAGCAGAGTGACGGTGCACATGAAGGATGCTGCAGGGATGGTCCGCGAATCAGAACAATGCTGCGGTGAAGGTGGGGACCAATGAGAATGGAGATTGCGATTGCTGTGGGCATTCTTCTGTTCTGCCCTCTCCATCATCTCTTCCTTTTTCTCCCCCTCCGCCTGAGCCACCTCCTCCATTTTAATTGCCTTTCTTTATTGTTTAGCTCTCTCCTTGCCCCATCCATCTCTCCGGTTGCTTGAAGAATCATCACGCTAATGAAGTAAGCGAGCATGTGCACATCTGTGCACAGCAGGTAACAACCATTTGTAATCTGTTAGCAGTGCTCGGTACTTCAAAAGTCAAGATGTAACACTTTGAAGGGCTTCTCCCAGGGATTCATCACTTGGTAACCATTGTCAGGGTCGTAGGGGTGCTCCGATGAGCATCTGCCGCTGGCTGGTCTTAATAGTAGAGTATATTTTCTTTCATGGAAACTCTGTCCTCTAATAGGAGGCGAGGGTGATCCCTGTGGCATGTAGCAGGCAGAACAGTGCCTAGAAAAAAAAATGCAGACTCCAGCACCTCCGGCATCTGCATCAAGCAACAGACAAGCTCTGGCAAAGGAAAGAGACACCTGTCCTTGCTGGCTCCCACTGATGCCACATGACAAGATATGGCGTCAGGTGTAACTCACGAGTCCCAGCCTCTGGCCCTGACCTGGGCATCTTACTCTTACCCACATCCTCCCAAGGACCCACCAGAACTTGTCATGAGACACCAGCATGTTCTCATCACAGTCACAGTTCAGAACCCGGCAACCAATGCAGGATCCTGGCAGCAATCTTGGGCAGGGGTTGAGTTTAATGATCCCACCCAAGTCCATGATGCTGCTTGCTACGAAGACTTCCAACGCATCAGCAGGTGACAAACACCCCTGTCAACATCTGCACATTTCCAGGCACCTCCCAGAATGTATGAGGTCAACAAACGGTCAACAGTGGAACTTTCATTGGACAACCGACACACATGCATGCCCTTTGAGAGTACTGCCCTACATTGCGCACTGTGCCACGGATAGCCTTTGATCAGTCATTGTGTACACTGACCCCAGCACAGTGTTGTCATGTCTACTACAGTTCGATCGTCCAACACTTGTACTGTCAGGTTACTCAGCAAGTTGGAGCTTGTATAGATGCTTGTACTTGCTGGCACTGTCGGGAACTTTATTGTGAATTGGAGTGTGTGATGTGTCACTCTTGTTAGTCGTGTCATGAATCAAGTGTATGCTGTAGACACATGTAATCACTGGGCGTAAACTACTGTTAACTGTGGGACAACTTGAAGAAACAGATGACCTCCTACAAGTGATGATAGTCACATATAAGACATGTGATGAAAGAGAAGGCTACCCAGGGTTTTGTCGCCACATTCTTAGTCTGTAACTTCTCCCCTAATGTTCAAGAGTTGCTCAGCATATCATTGAAGAGTACAGAACAATCTTCCAAGGCAAAGAACTGCCTGACAAGTTTAGTTCAGAGAGGGGAGTAGGGACGGAGGTGCACTGTGTTAAATGGCAGTGCATGTGATGGTCACAGAGGGTACAGGAGGGGTGTCCACTACCCTACTGGGCGTATCTTGTTAAGTCAGTGCAGGCACTTAAGCCTGTTAGATGCCTAGACATTAGCTCAAGCCAATTCAAGATCCTTTTCAGGAGTTTTTCTCTTTCCATTCCCATTTCCCCTAGAGGAGACAAATGTGAGTGCAGTAGGGGGCAATGTGAGGGCCCATGATATCCACGGAGCGGTCTCACAGGCATCTTAAAATTCTTATTTTCAAATGTCATAAATTAAGCAAATATGGTTGCTATATGAGCTAAAACTTGGAGGGTTCCGTGGTTGGGCACCGAGTATTCGGACTGTTCGGACTTTGTGTGTCTTTTGAGTAAATGGACTTTCAACAATAAGATTTACTTGGATCGTTATGCAGTTATGACTAGGCATGTAGAAAGGTGCCATGCTTTGCATGTTTTCAGGAACATCTCCGTCCTATTTTGAGAAAAAAGTGCACATTCTTGTTTCCCCAGAGAGCTTGCAAAGTTCTTTGGGAGCTGGGACGATGTTCTCAAACCTCTTCTTTTGGGACATTGCACATTTACCACCTGGTTTTACATCTTCTGTATAGTGAATTTGTCTTGGCATGCTCCCAAGTAAATGGCGTTGCTATGATGCTAAATGTTTTTGTTGACTGCTACAATCTCGTGTGCAAAAGAGAGATCTTGGTCAAACCATACTCCATAATTTTATACTGACTGAGTTTTGTTTTTACTAATTTATGTCTAAGCAACAATTGCCTTATTTTTTTAATCAGTGCAGCCATGAACAGGAATCCAAATCATCAATCATTCTTCTCCAATAATAGCCCTCCTTCTGCTAGAGGGTGCACTGACAACTCCACAATGCTCGTGGATGAACATAGCATATACTTTGCAGATTCCATGCTGGTGGTTCCAATAGCTTGGCCTAGCATGATTCAACCCTATGACCGTAGACAGCTACAGTAGGCGCTTGCCCGACAACTGGTGGTTATAAGGCATTGAAGTAAAATGCACATACCAAGGCATACACAATTACCTGAACTATGAGAACATGGTGCACACCTCGCTGTCTACAGGCACAGAATGCAGCAACTGGTTCCTGAATTAACGCATAGACTTTTATACTAAACAAAAAACTTTCAGAGAGAACTAGAAAAGGTGCCAAGGCTGAGAGAAAAGTACTGTAGGAAATGAAAAACATCAGATGACTCCCTGTCTTTAAATAGGAGGCACCATATGTGCCAGTCTTCTGCCACTTATAGTCTGCCTTCAGTGTCCTGGGTAGTTATTGGGATTTGATATTGTTATTTCACCTCATTGTCCTAGGGCACCATAGACTGCTGCTTTGAAGGTCGGACAGGGCGCCCTTAGTTTCCTTGACATAAAAATTGTAGCGGGGAAGAGAAGTCGAGTCTCAGTCTAGGAGGTAGTTAACCTATGGATTCAGGTACAACATAAGACATACGTCACAAACGAAGATGAGTGTCCATTCATCTGTATGTCATCTGAAATAAATATGTGTTTTAAGTTCAGGACGCTTAGAGTTGACTACAAATACTACAATGTTGAAGACCAGAGATGCTCAGACTTCATTGCCTGAGAGTGATGGCACAAAAGCATGTTCCACTGGTTTGCCCTGTGTACCAGTCAAACACCACTCACGGCTGGTCTCTCTTTGGCCACCAAGGTACAGGGACCTCAGGGAACACTTTCTCAGAATAGGGAAATCTTGACGAAATTCTTCACTGCCCAGGGTGCTTGGCGTCCAGGTGGATTGGTTGGCGTTGGTAAAGTCTATGCCCAATAGCTTGAAAACAACCAAGCAGAGTAAAAATAATTTTAAGTTTCGAGTTTCCACCGTCTCAGACCTGAGGTTCAGGAGCCAGGGAATAATGTCCTTTCCCCTGTGAAATATATGTGTGGTGTTGCTCCTTTGGTTAATTCCATTTACATCACTTAAACCTGAGCAAGTACATATGCATGGAGAGGTGTGCATTCCCAGGACGAGAAATGGTGTGTAATACTGCAAAAAAGGCGCATTTCTCATTCAGATCCCTGTTCTCATCAGGATGTGGAAGGGAAAGAAATAATTATGTATTCATCCCATCGGTAAAGAAAGAGGAGCTATGCCTATGGTGTCACAGACAGGGTGTACCAGACTTCCCCCTTTCGCGTTTTGCACACAGAAAACTAGTGAATCACCTCTGTACACATGCAAGATATCACCTTGGTGTCTCACATAGTGCAAGCACTTTCAACTGCTGGATCAGGAAACGAAGGGATCATGGCTATATCCAGGTAAGGTTTTTTTGGCCTGGCAGGACCTTTGAAAAAAACATGGCAGATGCCGAGGTAAAATGGCAGGTTGTCCTAAAGGCAATAACCTGCCATGGAGAAGCAATGTACTCCTTGAACGACAGGGGCACCTTTCGATCATGATATACCGTGGCTGGAGTATTCACTTTGGGATGCATAGGTTGTTTAATCCGGTGAAGTAGTGCGGAACCTTGGAAAGCAGGCATTTGTGTGTGGTGCACAGAATCACTTACATTTGTGTGGGCCTAGTTGGGAGCCCAAAATTGGTGCTTCTTTCTTTGTTAAGTGCTGCAGTTTTTTATGAGTTCGATCGATTATAGTGGACATTTTGGATACAAGGAATAACAGTCATCCGCCCTTTCAAAGGACCCTGCCTTTCAGTATGGACCGGTATTCATTATTTGTTGGCTGTAGGTGCTGCATGGAGTAATTGAGGAGCGTGGACAACATGATAAAAAAGAACAGTGCTACAACTGCTCCAAAAATAGCATCTTCTAGAACATCCCTACAAGGAAAAAGCTGGAGATGTCTTTTATTCGCCTGAATTTACAGTCGGATGCAGGCGCGAATACAATGAAGCCGTGCACTGCGGAGATAAAGAGAATAAAGGGTATTTCAATCACTTCTTGAGAATCATTCATTGAAAAATGCCTTATCTCATATTTCGCTGCTTCGCCAGGCTGCCTTTCAAAAGCACAAGCACAGCTTCATAGCTAATGCCCGCTGACTCTTTAGTACTGTTCTCTGCCTGTACCCACTCCATCTAGAAGGCTTCTGTCATTACTTGGGGGTAAAGGGATGTGGGGGGAAGAGGGGTGGTGAAGATGTGTTAGGGGTGAAACTAAAAAAAGGATTTATTTCTGGCCAGTATTGGCTGCTGCTTGTACTCTCAGCCTGCACGCCACCTCAAACAAGCATTGACAAAGCAAATAGGACTCGCCTATGCACAACCTATTCGCTTTCTCAATGTTTTTTTAGCCATGTTGATCAACAAAGCGGCTGCTGTACAGTATGACTGAGAGTATAAAAAAGTGCCTATAGAATATGGAATTGTATATCATGTCATTTAATAGTATGTTATGTTATGTTATGTTATGTTATAGTGGCTTTTATAGAGCGCACGGCTACTCAAAAAGAGTGTCCCGGCGCTTTTAATTAACAGGCTGCAGTGAAACTAACATAACACATTAAAAAGAGAATAACAGCTACACAGTCAACAACAGAAAAAAAATAAAACACCGAGGGCCTACTGGGAGAATAGCCACGTTTTAAGGTCCTTTCTGAAGGCTAATAAACTAGATGCTCCCCGAAGAGACAGGGGCAAAGAGTTCCACAATTGGGGCGCCAGTAAACTAAATGAGCGACCTCCCAGGCGTGCACGCTTTACTCGAGGAACGGTCGCCAAGAGTAACGATTCTGACCTCAGGGAGCGCGCCGGTTGATAAAAGGTGAGTCTCCTCTGGAGGTACTTAGCCCCCGTCGCATGGAGCGCTTTGTACGTCAGAGTCAAGGTCTTAAAGGCGATCCGCTTACGGATTGGCAGCCAGTGCAAGGTCTGTAACAGAACCGTAGCACTGGCCCGTCTGTTCAATCCATAGATTGCACGCGCCGCAGCGTTCTGCACAACTTGCAGCCGCTGTAGCAGGTATTCTGGCAGGCCCAGGTATAGAACGTTGGAATAATCCAACCTGGACCCTATCAGGGCCTGCACAGTCAGCCTCCTGTGCTCCTCCGATAGTAGAGGAAGAAACCTCCGTAGCATCTTCAGGAGGCCGAAACACATACCCGACACTCCGAGGATCTGGGCCTTCATTGTTAGCCCCGTGTCCATCTTCACTCCCAGGTTCTTAGCCCATTGGGATGAGCACGAAGGGGGGGCCATGTTAATAGGCCACCAGGCCTGCCACTCTGGTTCCACATCACACCCGAAGAAAAGTACCTCAGACTTATCGGGGTTGCACTTGAGGCTGTGTAGATGGAACCATTGAAACACAGCCTCAAGGCAATCCCGGATACTTTCCCCCTCGAAGTCCACTCCTCTCTTACAAGAGAAGAGGAGCTGGGTATCGTCGGCGTACGATACGATCCGGGCCCCGAAAGACTCCGCCAAAGCCGCCAAAGGGGTCATAAAGATATTAAAGAGGGTCGGGCTCAAAATAGAGCCCTGAGGGACCCCGACTCCCAGAGGCGGCATCACGGCGGAATCTGGAGCGGCCCAGACCGTTTGCCGGCGGCCAGCTAGAAAGGAAGAAAACCAGCTGAGCACCGTTCCCCGAAGTCCTATCTCACAAAGTCTTGTGAGAAGACCATCATGGGGAACGGTGTCAAAAGCCGCCGACAAGTCCAACATCACCAGCATGGCTTTACCCCCTGCATCCAACGACTCCTTGATTGTTTCGGAGACCTCGAGGAGCGCGGTCTCCGTACTAAGACCCGGGCGAAAACCTGACTGGGTAGCATGCAGAATCTCGTTCGACTCTAAAAAGTTGGAGAGCACCGTCTGCACGTGCTTCTCAACAACCTTCGTCAGAGCCGGCAGCAGAGAGATAGGCCTATAGTTGACCGGGGCCTTAGGGTCCAGACCAGGCTTCTTAAGCAGCGGGATGACCATCGCCTGCTTCCAAGCCTGCGGAACCACTCCCTGGCTCAACGACAGATTCAGCAGCGGATTAACCAAAGGATTAATAACCTCAGCCAGTTTCGCCAGAATCTTAGCAGGGCAAGGATCCAGGGGCGAGCCGGACTTCAAGTTGCTCAAAAGTGCTAAGGAAACGGGCGCCGAAATAGATGGAAATGCGCCCAGTGTGGGGCCCGGCAACGCCGGGGGCGAACGAATGACCTTACTAACAGTCCGCTCCTCGGGAATGGTCCCCGGGAAAGAGGCCTGTAGCAATTGGATCTTGCTGGTAAAAAAAACAGCAAGATCTGCCGCCCACACGTCAGAGGGCCTCTCCTCGGTAGTGTTTATCCGGGGCGATGTAAACTCCCTCACTATAGAGAAGATCTCCTTGCAGGAGTTGGAGGCAGCATCAATCCTACCTGCCAGGTAGATTTTCTTACCTAGTCGAATATCTCGGTGATACTCCTTGACCAAGTTCTTAAAGGCCTCCTTTGCCTCCACATCGTATTTTGATCGCCAAGTTCTTTCAGCTACCTTGCACTGCTGCCGCTTAGCCGACAGCGCAACGGTAAACCAAGGGGCGGAGACTCGCTTGGAGGTACGATGGGGGGCAAGTTCCGGGGCCAGGTCATTAAGCCTATCAACCAACCACGCCTGCAAGGACTCCACATCCTTCGTCAGATCACCAGCAAGAGGGCAGGGGTGATCCAGAGCAGCCTGAGCCAGCATCTCAGGGGTCACTCGATGGTACGCCCTATAGGGTTGACCATGTCGCTGAGGGGCAGCAGCAGCCGATTTAGCTGTGCCTTTGATCAAAAATTTAATCAGCGAGTGGTCGGACCATATAACCGGGACAGTCTCTACCGCCTCTAAAAGAGAGGTCGAGAAAACCTGATCTAGGGTGTGCCCCCTATTATGCGTAGGCTCATGTAAGTAAGGAAGCAAACCCAATGGAGCCGTGGCCTCAAAGATTTTAATTGCGGCTGCATCCAGAGGATCGTCCATCCGGAAGTTAAAATCCCCGGCCATAATGCAGTGTTCTGCTTTCAGGGCCAGTCTCAGAAGGGTGGAGTCTAGATCTTCAAAAAACGTTCCGGGAGGGCCGGGCGGTCTATAAACTAATAACCCCTTCACAGATTGGTGTGGAGCTAAAGAAATAGTAAAAGCAAGGACCTCCGAGCCACGAATATCCTCCACTGGCAGGATCGAACATACAATGTCCTTCCTCACCACAAGTGCCACTCCACCGCCCCTTCCCCCAACTCTGTCCTTCCTAAATACATTGTAGTCGGGTGGTATTGCCATAGCGACATCTGGATTCGACGCGTCTCCCCACCATGTCTCCGTAAGCATGAGACACAGAGGCTTAGCCGTGTCCAGAAGCTCAAAGATATCTTGAGCATGTCTGCATGCCGATCTAGTATTTAATAGCATGCAGAGATATCGTACGCTGGCACCGGTATTACCAGGAGGCAGTGACAGAGTACGCGAGGGACGCCAACCACAACCAGGGCAGATGGACTTACCGCGGTGACGCCCCGGGAAGACAGTGCAGCAACCACTTGTGACCGGGAGAAAAGCACGAAGCTCCCCAGCCGTGTAGCGCCGCACACAGAAACCTGCTCGGCACATAGCGCAGAGCCGAGTCCGCCGCTACGCCCCGCGCGCCTCCGGGTCGCTGACGGGCGCAGACGGGCAGGACTCTGGCTTGACTCAGGCGCCGACCAGGCGCTACCGCTGCGCGTCACCGCTGCGCGATTCCCGCGAGCATTAAGTAGGGTCCAGCAGAAGATGGAGGGAAGCGCTAGAGCGCTCCACCAGTGACCCACTCGCCACAAGCCCCCCCCAAGATGGCGGCCTCGCGCCAGAAACGCTGGCACACAGATGGTAAATCCACTCAAAGAGCGGTGCGGGGCACTTTTTAAATGGAGGTATGTGGGCACTACTGGTGATATTTAAAAACAAGCTAGGAAAAACGAAAAAAATAATGTAACATAAAAACGCTAATTATTTTAAAATACAAGCGCTGCAGCCTACAGTACAGCAGCGAAGCGCGCGTGCTGTCTTCCTTGTCCGGGGCGAGCCTAGAAAGTGCTCACCTTAAGTAGGGTCCAGCAGAAGATGGAGGGAAGTATGGTAGGTATACTATGACCTGTTCTTGTGTAGCATAGTATAGTTATGGTACGGCTTGCCATTGTATAGTACGATACAGCCTATCATTGTTTGATTTGGTATTTGTCATCTAGAATGGTATAGTCTGTCATTGTATAGTATATTATGGTATGGTACGGCCTTTCATTGTTTAGTATGGTATAGTATGGCGGCCAAACAAGCAAAAAAAACACTTTACAATATAATGTTATTTTCACACTCATACTAGAATGTTTAATGCAACCTTTAATCATGGAAACATAAACCAATTTTAAACGCACCCTATTTTTTTCATAAAAGCTTTTAATCATGCCCAAGACATCCTATAAATCATGAAACACGTTCCAAAAAAGCGTTTTGTTACAAACTAAACAAGTTATTATTTAATAGAGATAGCACAAAGCCATTAATGTATTTTGACATTATTGTTAAAAATGGTGCTAACAACCTGCGGGCTAGTGGGAGGGGAAAAGGATTTAAAGTAAAAGATATCAAACAAGGGAAACGAGTGGGTGAAAGCAACACAGGGAGCAAAACCAGGAGCAAGACAATCTAAAAACGCATTGTGAAAATGTTGTTATTGCGCGGCTCCACTTTTCTTGTTCATAGATAAGTGGCATCCTGGCAAAATCTATGTATATTTTTTTCAAATTACGGAGACACACCAAAGCTCCAAATCTTTTTTACAATGTACACATTAAGCTACAATAGAAGCAGCCAAACAAGCAAAACGCGCTTGACACTATTTTGACACTAGAATATGCTATACAACCCATAATCATGCAAACAGAAACCAATGTAAAACACACCCTGTTATTTCCATAAAACATTTTAATCATGCGCCCAAGACATCCTATACATTATGAAACACCTAGCAAAAAAGCACTTTATTACAACCTAAACAACAATTACTTAAAAATGATAGCACAAAACCATTAATGTATTTTGAAATCATTGTTAAAAGTGATGCTAGCATCATGTGGGTTGCTAGTGGTGTTATGCTACACTAAAGAGTAGAAGAGCAGAAAAAAAAGTAAAAGGGAATAAACACGAACATGAGAAACAAGAGGGTGAAAGCAACACCACAGAACAAACCCAGGAACAAGACAACCAAAAACACATCACTCTGCAAATTGAAAATAACAAGCATTGGCATAGCCAATAGGTCTCGCATTTGGGACCCTACAAGTGTTTAGCCATGCAACAGTTGGTGTTGTTGCACCAAGGATATTCTGCTGCATAACTAAATACTTATAGGGTCCAAAACGCGAGACCTATTGGCTATGCCAAAGACTGTTTGTTTTTTGTTGCTGTTTTGTTTAAGTTGCCAGATCTACAATAGATGGACATGGTTTTTGTTAACAGTTCTTTACATCAAATGAACTTGTTTTCATTGCTCTGAATGTTGTTTCCATTCTGGTTGTAGGAAGTAGTCATTCCCGGAGGTGTGGAGGCTGCCTAGCTGTGCGCATGAGCCGAACTTTGCAAATGAGAAAAAACCTGGTGCAGGCGCAATTTACAAGTGTGGAGTGAGTGAGCCCCAGGCAGCATGACTCACTCACACAGAAGTTCATGCACTGCACCTGCATACTCAGCATGGTTTAAGGAAACTCGACCCACTGCCTCCCAGGCAAAGAAACTCTGAGAAGAGCCGGCCTGCTGCACTGACGGCTGGTGGTGTGTGCCTGGTGGAAGCATGCACTGACGGCTGGCGGTGTGTGTGCCTGGTGAAAGCGTGCACTCACGGCTGGTGGTGTGTGTGGCTGTTGAAAGCGTGCACTGACGGCTGGTGGTGCGTGTGCCCGGTGAAAGGGTGCACCGACGGCTGGTGGAGTGTGTGTGCCTGGTGAAAGCGTGCACTGACGGCTGGTGGTGTGTGTGCCTGGTGAAAGAGTGCACTGGCCACTGGTGGTGTGTGTGCCTGGTGGAAGTGTGCACTGACGACTGTTGGTGTGTGTGCCTGGTGAAAGCGTGCACTCACGGCTGGTGGTGTGTGTGCCTGTTGAAAGCATGCACTGACGGCTGGTGGTGCGTGTGCCCGGTGAAAGGGTGCACCGACGGCTGGTGGAGTGTGTGTGCCTGGTGAAATCATGCACTGACGGCTGGTGGTGTGTGCCTGGTGGAAGCGTGCACCGACAGCTGGTAGTATGTGATGGCTGGTGGTGTGTGTGCCTGGTGGAAGCGTGCACTGACGACTGGTGGTGTGTGTGCCTGGTGGAATCGTGCACTGACGGCTGGTGGTGTGTGTGCCTGGTGGAAGCGCGCACCGACGGCTGGTGGTGTGTGTGCCTGGTGGAAGCGTGCACTGACGACTGGTGGTGTGTATGCCTGGTGGAAGCGTGCACTGACGGCTGGTGGTGTGTGTGCCTGGTGGAAGCAGGAGCATTCACAGTGATAGAAGACACAAATGAAACTGAGGGGAGAGGGGGAGAAGGGAGAGGGTAGTGCAAGCAGAGGAGCCTGATTACAGCAATAAAAACACAGATGGCAGCTGTGCATGTGCACAAGCTCGTGAACGAACCTGAAGGCCAGCAAAAGCCTCTGGTGGCAGTTTTAAAGCCACTTACTAAATGTATCGAAGCGTGACCAAAATCAGGCACAGACAGAAAGCGGAAGCAACGGTAGGACAATCCCAAAGAAAGGAAGTAATAAGTGGTCCGTGCTCCATGGATGGAAGTAGCCCACAAACAGAAAGTGAAGCCACCACGAACTAACCAAACAGGACCCAGCAAAAGATTGACAATGAAGCAAACAAATGGTAAGCAATGGTCTGGCTCTTAGCCCCCTTTAAGCGAACAAAATGTCTGGTAAGCGACAGCTGTCTCAGGTGAGACCTAAAAAGGGGTCACTTGGCACTGGCCTTTAAAACTGCTAGTTTTGAACAGACGTTTTCAGTCTTTTTTTGGAAACATAAAGAGGCACTGAGCGTCGCATCTCAATGGGGAGAGAGTTCTAAAAGAGGGTAGCTTCATAGAAAAATCCTTCTTCATGTAAGAGTGGTTGGTCAAGAAGCCAAGGTCCCTGCTTCACAGAACTCTAGCAGTAGCGTTGTGATGTATTTTATCTTTGAGAGATCTAGGGCCCAGAATGTTCGTAAAGGTGAAACTCCCTAATTTAAAAGGACGTACCTGTAATGGAAGCCTGTGCAGTCAACTTCTTACAAAGACCACGTGATCTCTCATAAAGCAACTGTGAATGAGTCGCACTGCTGGAGTCTGCCCTCTTCGCTGCCTGTAACTCTGGTAACAATGGAGCCCGCGCCTACAGAGGGACAATAATTTACTAAAGGCATATTTGGTCGTACTTTCTGTGCCGAGATAGTATGGGGAGAAAGACTCTCACGTTGTAGTTTGAGTGAAAACTATTTTTAACTACTGCCCTTATCTGGGGTTGAAATGATAGGTCATCATCAAAAAGAAAACTCAGTTTTTCACTTTAATATCAACCTCAAAATTGTGTACAAAAATTAAGACGACAGGGAGGGAGGCCAAGTTCTATTTCTTATTTCACCGAAAGGCAATGAACTCCATTTTCAGGTTATTACATTGAACACTTTTGTTGGTAAGATACTCCTTTAGTCCTGTAAGGACTAGCTGTAGGGCACCGACAATGCCCTTGTCTTTAGAGAATTTGATATACATCTGGGTATCATTGGTGGTCAATTGGATGAGGGGAGGCTTGTCGCCAAAGATGTTAACAGGTGAAACACGATGAAAGCTAAAGAGGATGGGTGCTAGCAAGAATCTTTGGTTTAGCAATATACAGGACCAGACTGACATGTTCAATCTGGTGTCCCAAAAAGAGTGGCCAATTTAAGCCGTTTTTGACCAACGGATACCACCATGGACAACCTATCTGAAGGGACAGTAAGGTGCACAACTGTGAACACTGCCAAATGGTCCAGCATAACCTGTGAATTTATCGACTATCCTTATGGTGCAGTCTCAGAAAAGGAAATATAAGAATTTCTAAATAAGAATGAACTCAAAGGATGAAGAATGGTGTTTGGGGTGATCCTGTGATTAATAGGGAACAACTAGAATTCATAAATAAGTGAATGGGAGTCATAGAAACAGGGTCCAAACCCATTATTGTTCCAGGGCATGGGCCATCCTCTCTCTAGTACACTGTTACTCAAAGTACAGCCCGGGGGCCGCATGTGGCCCTCCCGACCTTTACATGCGGCTCATTGGTCATCAGCAGCTGTGTTCTGCTCTTTACTTGTATCAGCACTAACAATGAGAAATAAAGCAATACACCGTCAAGCATCTTCTTAAATGTTAGTGTGTTTAAAGGAAAGAATTAACTAGGAAGTTCTGCACTGCTCAGCTTTAGGAACATCTTCGTTTTAAAAGAAATATTGCAGCAATAGTGTGAAAATAGGATAGTATCTCAAAATGTAAAAAGTGTATTTAACATGCAGAACCTCTGCACATGAATACATCAAATTATATCACACATATTATATTGAGAAGTATCATTTTAAAAGTGATAGTTTTCAAACAGGAATTTAGAAATATTAATTCTTCCCTCTGGTCCTCATATGTGTCATAATGGAGAAAAAGGAGGAAAAGAGTAAAAATCAATTGCTTAGGATCACACAATTTGATAAAGGGAGGAAGCTGAGATTAATCCCAGGTTTTCTGATTTCCCATTGTGCAATTCAGCCACTAGAAGTACACGCTTTGCTTCCCCTACACCCACCTTACTGCCAATTCCCTCCACCTATCCGCCACCTCGCTGGCATAATGCGGCCTCCGGTCACATTACAGACCAAACTTATTGGCCCCTGGGAAAATGTATGACCAGGCCCTGTCATGGTCCCAGAGGGGGCCATTGTCCCGCCCATGCTCTAGTACAATGGCCCCCGCTGGGACCATGACCGGGCCTGGTCTTAGTTACAGATCCATATGACACTTATTCATTCTACAGTGTGTTGTGGTGGAGGGCTGTGATACAGCAGATAGTCTATACTACTATCACATTTGAGCATCTTGATAAGGTAAAAGGAGGCACAAGTCAGAGACAGGTTCTCTGTGCATCCGTGAAGTTTCTATCTCCAGAGCCCCAAAGAGGGAATTTAAGTCTTGGGGCTTTGTCTCTTCCGGATTAGGGTACTGACGACTAGCAGATGCTGTGTTTGCCCTACCTCCCCCACACCCCCTCTTTACCGCCTATCAACGCGCAAGTATTGGTGTGGTGAAGAGAAGTACCAACCCTGCTTAAAAGACATGTTCCATACTCGAAGCTCCATACCATGCGTGTTGCTGCTATCGTTATCCCTGGTTGCCCAAATGAGCCAGGTGAAATACCTTGGAAAATGTGTGAGTTGGAAAAGAATCACCTGGGTTGTAAAAATTCCTAAACATGTGCATCCCCAACCATACCTACACCTCCGCGGTGGGTCACAAAAGCCTTTACGGCTTGTGGCACAGGTGAGCAGCAAGTGACCCGCAACCAGAGCTCTATAATCGCTGTGTTAGACCTTCGTTTGTAACAATACAGCTTCAGATTCATTTTTACAAAAATGTTAAATAGTTAAAAATTTCTATCTGGAACAAAATTCTTTGGAAAATTATGCTCATCGTGGGTGGCACCGTTGGCGGATTTTGCCTGCAAAATTATAGTAAAAGTTTACTATTTAAACTTGGCAAACGTCGGGAATTTCATAAATGTTAAAGAAAAACCGCAGGCAAAAAAATTAACAAAGATAGATTTTTGAACGAAGAAATCCGTGCAAAAACCTAAACTGGAGGGCTTACCTGCCAAAATAAAGGTAATGCGTGTTTAATTCGATAGACACTATTTGTAGTATTGTAAATTTCACTTTGGTTTTATTTTGGTAGACTGTTTCACAGAACTGAGCAGCCGAAAAGCACACCCATTTTGGGGGGTTGGAATCTTTCGTGCACAATCGAGCATGGTCTAATAGACATGGTCTAATAGACAAGATCTTGGATTATTCTGAATCTTCACAAACCTTCACCAGTTTTCTGGTTACTTTCCTCTAAAAAGAGGATGCGTTCAAGTTGGTCAATAGAATATGTTTTTCACTCTTTGAAACACACGCGGAGGTGATAATGGCATTGCGGTGTGGCGAGGAATCTAGTTCACAGGCACCACATCACAGTTCAGATAACAGAGATTCATGGGTTACATGATATGGATATTGTTTGTTTCCAGATTAGTTCTGTTTCCCCTGAAGAAGGACCATCATTCTGCAATGCATTGGGGGTGGATTGTATATAACAGACACAGAAAGGCACATGGCTTGAACTTTGAAAATTTGGAACGTTTTGAAATTAAATAAATTGCAATTTTTTAAAATTAACTATTGAATCATTGGGTTGAAGAATCAAGACTATTTTGGAAGGTCTTTGGGGCAATTATTAACAAGCTTGCGACCAGGGATTATATTATCATCTACTTTCATTTTCCCAACTCGGGACCTCATTTAGACCCTGGTAACCGGTCCAAAGGCCTTCCAGGGAGCCTGAGGCTGTCCTGGCGTTGGGGATTTCTGTGTGGTAAGGGGAACTGCTTTCAAGAGAGTGGGCGTTTGTCTTCCCTGAATAAAGAAAATATAAGGGCAATCCACAGCTCCTGAGGCTGTTCTGATTGTTTCTCTGAAATGATGATCAGGCACGGTGCACGTCAATTTCAGAGAAACAGAAACTGAAATGAGTTAATTGGTTCATTTCAGTTTCACTGCCTCCCTGGTCAGGGGGCTATCTCCGCCCCATGAGCAAAGAGGCAGACTGGAGGTATCACTGGAAAAGGGAGAATCTCTCCTTTCCAATGCTACTCCTCACTAGCGGATCCCTGCTTGGGGATCTCCGCAGGAGGGTGATCCCCAAGCAGGGATCCACCCACTAGGCACCAGTGAGGGCAGAGCCCAGGAATCCACCCGCTAGGCACCAGTGAGGGCAGAGCCCATGGGCAAGGGCTTTAGCCCCCCTCCAATGTTATTCCCCAAAATTCAGTCCTTCTGCCCCACCCGGGAATGCAGATGGTGGCAATAGCCCTCGATCTGCCCCCCTCCCCAGGGGAGGCAGAAAGCACACTAGGCACCAGGGATTATGTTGTTTTGTATATAAAGTTCAAGTTCAGTATTTGTATAGCGCACTACTCACCCAGAGGGTCTCAAGGCGCTTGAGGGAGGGTGGGTGCATTACTTATCGAAAAGCCAGGTTTTTAGCTGTTTTCTGAAGGAGAGGTGGTTCTGTGTAAGGCGGAGGTGAGTGGGGAGGGAATTCCACGTTTTGGCCGCTAAGTAGGAGAAGGATCTTCCTCCCATGGTGGATCTATGGATGCGCGGGATTGCGGCGAGGGCTTAATTGAATGATCGTAGTTGACGGGCATGTGTGTAGAAGGACAGTCGTGTGTTGAGGCATTCGGGACCTAGGTCGTAGAGGGCTTTGTGTGCGTGGGTGAGGAGACGGAACGATATTCTCTTGTTGACTGGGAGCCAGTGGAGGTCTTTCAGGTGACCGGAAATGTGAGCTTGCCGGGGGATGTCCAGAATGAGTCTGGCTGAGGCGTTTTGGATGCGTTGAAGTTTTTTCTGTAGTTTGGCTGTGGTTCCGGCGTAGAGGGTGTTTCCATAATCCAGTCGGCTAGTGATCAGTGCATGGGTGACTGTCTTTCTTGTTTCAGTGGGGATCCAACGGAAGATTTTTTTGAGCATGCGTAGGATGTTGAAGCATGAAGATGAGACGGCGTTAACTTGTCTAGTCATTGAGAGGGAGGAGTCTAGGATGAAGCCTAGGTTGCGTGCGTGATCAGTAGGTATGGGTGCTGTGCCCAGGGTCGGTGGCCACCATGAGTTGTCCCAGGCAGAGGGGGATGGTCCTAAGATGAGGACTTCTGTTTTGTCCGAGTTTAGTTTTAAACGGCTGTTCTTCATCCACTCGGCTACATTTTTCATTCCTTCGTGTAAGTTGGTTTTGGCGGTGTATGGGTCTTTGGTGAGGGAGAGGATCAGCTGGGTGTCGTCTGCGTAGGAGATGATGTTGAGGTTGTGTTGTCGCGCGATGGATGCGAGGGGACTCATGTAAACGTTGAAGAGGGTGGGACTGAGTGATGATCCTTGTGGTACGCCGCAGATGACTTCTGTGGCCTCTGATTTGAATGGGGGGAGGCGGACTCTTTGGGTTCTTCCGGCGAGGAACGAGATGATCCAGTCCAAGGCTTTTCCTTGTATTCCGACGTTGTTGAGTCGTTGTATGAGGGTGCTATGGCAGACTGTGTCGAAGGCGGCGGAGAGGTCAAGTAGGATGAGGGCAACAGTTTCTCCGTTGTCCAGTAGCTTTCGGATGTCGTCTGTAGCAGCGATGAGGGCTGTTTCGGTGCTGTGTTTGGCTCTGAAGCCGGTCTGTGAGGGGTCGAGGGATTTGTTGGATTCTAGGAAGGCGGCGAGCTGACTGTTGACGGCTTTTTTAATGACTTTGGCAGGGAATGGGAGGAGTGAGATGGGGCGGTAGTTCTTAAGTTCAGAGGGGTCTGCTGTGGGTTTCGTAAGGAGGGTGCTGAGTTCGGCGTGTTTCCAGCTTTCCGGGAAGGTAGCGGAGTTGAAGGAGCAGTTGATGACATCGCGGAGGTGTGGTGCGATGATGGAGTCTGCTTTGTTGAAGATGTGGTGAGGACATGGGTCTATACATGGGTATATACGTAAGGCTCAGGCTGCCCAGAATGGTCTTGCAATACCCCCACCTCCAAAATGGTTTCTCCCCCCCCCCGAAGGCAGATTTGGCCAACAGCCCTTTATCTGCCCCCCCTGAGGATTGGGGGGCAGAAAGACCACTAGGCACCAGGGATATGTTTATGGGCATGTCATGGAGCAGCCCCATTGGCAAGGCTCACGCCCCTTTTTTTTAGGCACACATTTTGGCTGTTTCAGTAATATTTTTTGTCTCATCTACTCCCAAGCGGGGGCAGAAAACCACTAGAAACCAGGGAGAGTTTGTGTGTGTGTGTGTGTAAACTGGAGTCTGGCTGACGATCTATTGTACTGACATTTGGCTGGCATTTTGCTGGTTGTGTGTGTGTACTTGCACTTGGCTAGCGGTGTGTGTGTGGACTCATGCTTGATGAAGGTGTGTGTAAATTGGTGGCGCTTGCCTGGTGGTCTGCGTGGAGTGGTGCTTGGCTGGCGGTGTACGTGGACTCGCGCTTGGTTGACTGTGTGCATTAATGGCGCTTGCGTGTGGAGTGTGTGTGGTTGGATTTGGCGGGCGGAGTGCGTGGATAGTGCTTGGCTGACTGCATGGATCACGCTTGGCTGGCAGTGTGCATCAATGGCACTTGGCTGGCGGTGTGCATTGACTGTGCTTGGCTGGCAGCGTGGCTTGCATGAATACCCCAGCATTTTCTTACCCAGAATCACCCACAAACCTCAAATTTACATACAAATCACATTTTCTCACATTCTGTGGGTAAGTGGTAGGATCACAGCGCAGGCACACATTTCCTACCACCCAGCATTCCCCTTGGTCTCCTGAGAAAAATGATACCTCACTTGTGTGGGTGCCCAAAGTAGCGTCAGCTTAAAAACGTATAAACAAACTGCCCTTTTGGCCCCGCTTTGGGCCACCCTCAATCTCTACAGATTTTTGGCCCTTCCATGTCAAAGGCACTTGGCCCAGTCACTCAAATAAGGTATCATTTTTATCAGGAGACTGACGTTGAGTGGTAGAAAATTTGCGCTGTGCTATGATCCCACAACTTTCCCACACACATATTAGAGGAAAATTTGATTTTTTAGCTAAAATTGAGGTTTGCAACGGAGTTTGGTAAGGAAAATGTTGGGGGATCAACACAAGCCATACCTCACTGGACTGAGGTATGTCTAGTTTTCAGAAATATCTGGCTTTTTTAGGTTCCCATAGATGTCTGCAAACCCAGGACCAAAAACACAGGTGCCCACCTATCTATCACAAAAACAACCTGGTTTTTCAAGGGTATCACCTGCGTTTTTGGTCCTGGGCTCGAAGCCATCTAGGGACACCTATTAAACCAAGACATTTGCAAAAGCTAGACACCTAGGAGATTCCAGGAAGGTGTGGCTTCCATGGATCTACCAACATTTTCCTACTCAGAATATCATGCAAACCTCAAATTTAGCTAAAAATATCACATTTTCCTCACTTTTCTATGCGGGAATGTTGTGGGATCACGGAGCTGCAACAAATGTCTTACCACTTAGCGTTCCCCTAGGTTTCCCGATGAAAATGGTACCTCACTTGTGTGGGTAGGACTAGTGCCCGTGATCGGAAATGGCCCAAAACGTACTGTGGAGACTTCAAGATTATCGATCACAAAACTACCTGGTTTTGCGAGGCAGTCACCTGCGTTTTGGTTCCGGGCTCACTGGCCATTTAGGGATACCTACCAAATCCAGACATTTCTGAAAACTGGACACCCAGGGGAGTCCAGGGAGAAGCAGCTTGTGTGGATCTCCCAACATTTTCCTACCCAGAATCCACTGCAAACCTCACATTTAGCTAAAGAAATCAAATGTTTCTCACATTTCTGTGTGGGATTACAGCATTGGCACAACTTTCCTAACAACAAGCATTCCCCTCAGTCTCCGGAGTAAAATGGTACCTCACTTGTGTGGGTGGGCCATGAGCCTGCGACTGAGAAGGGCCAAAAACATAGAGATTGAGGGGATAGCACAGAGAGTAATAAGGGCTACATATTTATATACGTTTTCCTTGGACACAAAACAAGTGAACATAAGTCTCCTAGCACACGCAAAATCCTATTTTTGTATTCTTCTTGTTCTTTTTATTTGATTTCTTCTGCCAGCCAACACATGTTTCATCAATGGGTGTGTTACCCCATGACTTCCTCAGGGTGGTAAATCCATCAGTATCCTCTCAAGCAAATGTAGAAATTTGAATTGGAAATACGTTGGTATCGAACATCTAGATGGCATCTCCTTTGCCCGGGTACGGACTCTGGAGGTTTCTGTCTGCCGTCAACCCGTGGGCGGCTGCGCCCCCAGCTATAATAACGGCTTCCTAGTTTCTTGGCAGAGATCCACAATACGTTTTTGGCCCTTCCCTGTTGCAGGTACTTGGCCAACCCACAAAAGTAAGGTTCCATTTTTATTGGGAGACCTAGGGGAACACTGGGTGGAAGGTAATTTGTATCAGCCCTGTTATCTCGCAAATTTCCCACACAGAAATATGAGGTAAATATGATTACTTTAGCTAAACTTGAGGTTTGCAGGGGATTCTTGATAGAAAAATGTTAAGCTACACTTCACTGGACTACCCTGGGTGTCTAGTTTTCAGAAATGTCTGGGTTTGGTAGGTTTGCCTGAATGGCCGCCGAGCCTGGGACCAAAAACGCAAGTGACTCCCTCATTAATTTTGAAGTCCCCACAGTATGTTTTGGGCCATTTGCTGTTGAGGGCACTAGGCCTACTCAGAAAAATGAGGTACCATTTTTAATCAGGAGGCCTGGGGGAACGCTGGGTGGTTGGAAATTTGTGGCAGTCCGGTGATCCTACAACTTTCCCACACAGAGATGTGAGAAACATTAAATTTCTTTAGCAAAATTTGAAGTTTGCAGGGGATTTGTGTAGGACGATTTTGGGAGATCCACGCAAGCCAAACCTCCCTGAACTCCCCAAGGTGTCTGGTTTTCAGAAATGTTTTGGTTTGGTGGGTTTCCCTAGATGGCTGCTGAGCCCAGGACCAAAAACACAGGTGACTACCTTGCAAAACCAGGCAGTTATGTGATCGATAATTTTGAAGTCTCCACAGTACGTTTTGGGTTGTCTCCTGTCGCGGGCACCAGGTCTACCTACACAAGTGAGGTACCATTTTTTACCGGGAGACTTGAGGAAATGCTGAGTGTGTGGAAGTGACTCCCCACAGATTCCAGAACTTTCCATCACAGAAAAGTGAGGAAAATGTGTTGTTTAATACAAAGTTTGAGGTTTGAAAGGGGTTCTGAGAGCCACACAAGTCACCCCATCCTCCTGGATTCCCCTGGGTGTCTAGTTTAACATTTTTTACAGGTGTGCTAGATTTCCCTAGGTGCTGGCTGAGCGAGGGTCCAAAATCCACAGCTAGGCACATTGCGAAAAAAGGTCAGTTTCACTGGAAAATTTGATGTGACTAAATTGTGGTTTGTATATGAACAAGGGGGGTTGACCCATATAAGTCACTGGGACCTGGGTTAAATAGATACTGAGAGGAGAGGGTCCCAGTGTATTTGAGGAAATGATTACATACACTTTATCAATGGAATTACTCAACAACAGATGATTTTATCCACACAATTTAATTCACAGTGGGATAAAGTATATTTGATATACATTATTTCAAAAACAATCAACTGTATTATCGTCATACAGTGCCCCGAGGAGGGAAAGGGAGCGTGATGGTGAGGAGATAGTGCAGTGGTGAGGTTAAGTGACAGTAAAATCAATCTTTAAAGCACTTGTTTATGCTATCACAAAAGTAGCAACAACTTGCATACCGCATAGTATTATTAATCAAAGAAAGGCAAACGACAAGGAGTACAGTGTATATACAATTTCTGGCGTGACGTTGCCACAGTAAAAACAAACAGTCGACGTTTCGACCCTCTAGTGGTTGCAGGATCGGTTAACCTTGCTGTGGGGTCTTCATCAGGACCATAGGGGAAGGGGCAAAGGACCAAAAGGTCCGCGTGTCATAGAGGACAGGTCGGGCCGATGGTTCAATTAGACTCCAGTAGCGTGTTGCTGTATCGAATATTCTCATAGGGATGAACGGTCAGATCAATCGACGGCTCATGACATCTGGCACTTTACGGGATCGAGATGAGTTCGGTCCGAGTGACTCGCAAAAATCCGAGCGCGGGTTGCGATGTTCACCTGAACATCGCAACCCGCGCTCGGATTTTTGCGAGTAATAATACTATGCGGTATGCAAGTTGTTGCTACTTTTGTGATTGTTTTTGAAATAATGTATATCAAATATACTTTATCCCACTGTGAATTAAATTGTGTGGATAAAATCATCTGTTGTTGAGTAATTCCATTGATAAAGTGTATGTAATCATTTCCTCAAATACACTGGGACCCTCTCCTCTCAGTATCTAAATTGTGGTTTGGGCAGTTTCCTGTCACGGGCACTAGGCCTAAACACACAAGTGAGGTGCCATTTTTTTTCAGGAAACTTGGGGGAATGCACGGGGTTAAAGTTTGTGGCTCCCTACAGATTCCAGGACTTTCCATCACAGGAATGTGAGGAAAATATGGTTTGATGACAAATATTGAAGTTTGCAAGGGATTCTGGGTAACAGAACCTGGGGAGAGCCATACAAGTCACCCATCCTGGATTCCCCTGGGTGTATAGTTTTTAGAAATGTAGAGTTTTGCTACGGTTCCCTAGGTGCGGGCTGCACGAGGTTCCAAAATCCACAGTTAGGCACATTGCGAAAAAAAGGTCTGTTTTCACTGGAAAAATGTGATGTGCACACATTGTGTTCTGGGCCGTTTCCTGTTGGGTGCACTAGACCTACCCACACAAGTGAGGTACCATTTTTATCGGGAGACTTGGGGAAATGCTGGGTGGGTGGAAGTTTGTGGCTTCCCGCAGATGCCACAACTTTCCATCACAGAAATATGAGGAAAATGTGTTTTTTATTTTTTGTTACAAAGTTTGAGGTTTGCAAGTGATTCTGGGTAACAGAACCTGGTGAGAGCTATACACTTAAATCCATCCTGGATTCCCCTGGGTGTCTAGATTTACAAAAAAATGTACAGGTTTGCTAAGTTTCTCAAGGTGCGTTTTGGGCTATTTACGGTTTTGGGCACTAGGCTTTCCCATACAAGTGAGGTACCATTTTTATCAGGAGACTTGGGGGAACACAGAACAGTAGAACAAGTGTTATTACCAATTTACTTTCTATGTATTTCTGGATTGCAAATGTAAGAAAATGTGTAAGACACAAGTAATTTTGAAAAAGGTCCTTTAATTCACATGCTAGTATGAGCAAATAACCACTGTTTCTAAACTCTATACTCTATATTTTGTTCCCATTGAGGAAATACATAGGTTTCCTAGACACTTATTAATCAGTATTTATATTTTACCAAATGAATTGGTATATACCTGGTACAAAATGAAAAAACATTAAAGGCGCAGCTCAGTTATTGACTCTGGGTAACTCTGTTTTTATTGAAGCTAAAACCTATATATCCCTGCAACCAGAAGGGTCCAGCAGACATAGCGGTATATTGCTTTGAAAAATCTGCCATACTTACAAGAAGTTACAGGTGAAAACGTTGGCACAGTAACCTGCTTTTTTTAAAACTCTAGATCAATATTTTTTATAGGAAAACCTTGAAGGATCTATACAAATGACCCCTTGCTGAATTCAAACATGTGTCTACTTTTTTGGAAATGAATAGCTTTCCGGAATCTATTATTGTTTTCACACCCATTCTACCACTAACTGGAAGGAGGTTGAAAGCACACAAAATAGGAAAAGTAGGCTATGTCCCAGTAAATGCCAAAATAGTCTAGAAAAGTTTGTTCTTATGACAAACATATGACTGTGCCTGAAAGCTGGGAAGATGGTGATTTTAGCACTGCAAGCCCTTTGTGGATAGCATTTGCATGGAAAAAAAAACAGACACTTTCTTCTGCAGCACTTTTTCCCCCAAACCCCAAAAATGTAGCTGCATTTTCGCTAACTTCTCAGTCCCCTCAAGGGGAATCTATAAATCCTGGGTACCTTTAGAATCCTCATGATGTTAGAAGAAAAGGACTGAAATTTAGCGTAAATACCTTAAGTGAACAAAAAGTTAGAGTCCTACGCGCGATCTACCCCGTTGAGCCATAAAAAAGCTTAGCACGAAGTGTGCATGTCTGCTTGGCTGGCCGGCTTGAGACGGCCAGACAGACATGCGCACTTTAAACCTCTCAACCCAACTGTCTTAACACAGCTGGGTTGAGTGCAGACCTTCAGTGTACTGTGGAGCGCCAAGAGAGGATGCTCCCAACAATCAGGGTGCTGCTCACAAGCTGGTTCACAGCACATAAGCAGGCCAGGATTGGTCGAGGGAGTTTGATGGGGCCTGCACTGTAGTCCCAGGAGAAGAGGTCAGAGTGAGGAGGACATCATAGGTCACGATCTGGTAAGTGTTTCTCTTTATTTTTCATTTTGTTTGCCCGACCCCCTCGCCTCAGTATATGCCAGCCACCACTGTTATTAGGGTGGGACGAGGCAGCCGCTTGATAGACCAAAGGTTAAAGGCTTACACTACACGAGTCAGCGGAGTCTCTGCAAGCATAATTCTGCCACTTCCCCTGACTCTAATTGACTCTGTGGGTTTGGAAGGGTGTGGCACTGCAAATTGGCTGCAAGCTCCCGATCAGCCGAATTCCAAATGAGGCATTTAATTGCTTTTCGATATGTACCAGCTGTTGCTTAAAACACCGAAATTGTGCTGAATATAAAAATAAACATTTGATTTGTCCTAGTATTAATTACAATGCTAGGGCAGTGTGGGAATCCTGGGATGATGCTGGGGGACTTGACTCTGCCATTTAAGCTCTTGTTACATGCAGCAGCAGGTCCAGTGCTGCATTTATTCTAGGATCAGCAAATGTATAATGTACCAGACCATAAAACAAGGTGAGCTGAAAAGTCAGCACTCAATAACCATCACTGTACTTGATTACATTTGAGTTGCATCTGAGGTACATTGCTGCGTTGGCATCGCACCTTAATCCAAAGTGCTTGGTTCGTAAGGTGGCAGATACAGGCTAAGTGCTTGCCATAACACAATCACATAAACATAAAGATGCTTGAATTTATTCTGTAGGCCCAGCACACTCTTTTCTGTTTTGCATTTCTTCATTGTTTAGAGTTAAAGAGCTATCAAAGAATGCGCTGTACTGATATACAACAGGATACAATTTACATATGATGATGAACAGCATAGTGTCTGTTTAGACTGTGTAGGGGGTGGGGCAGTTGTGGCGGAGGGTACAGTCACATAGGGAAATCATGCTCAAATGGGCCATAGTGGTACCAAACTACAACGTATAACAAACGCGATTAGGACTGCCGCTTCATGCAATGCTTGGTCAATATGGGAATATTCAAGAGGCTACATCAAAGAAAGCAGGAGGCATCCACAGGAAAGCTCAGAAAGATATATAAGAGAGTTGTATTTGAACATAACAGTCAATGAATAATTAAGAAGCAGAGGTCTCATCATTTGTGAGACAAAAAAATAAAACATTTCGTGACATCTCTACAATGGGGGAGAGGGTTTTTTATTGAATTACTTTGTGTTTGACTGCATCACGATAAATGTTGTAAAGCGCTCTGATACCTTCGGGTCTGGCCAGCGCTATATAAAACTCTTAAATAATAATAATAGTATATAAGCATCGGTAAGAACACCTCGGCAAAGGACCAAAAGTGGGTCCCTCCATTTGCAGTTTGGGGGGCACAGCACCACCGCATACTTTTACAGATCCTGCCTCAGTGGTTCTCAATGTCGAGGAAACTCCCCCCAGGTCTCTTCAAATTGCCTACGTTTATTGTTAGTTTTATACATCAGTTTCTCCAAAGGCACCATTTCAAACATGTCTTCTAAGAAATCACAATAGGATGGGGTTCTTTTTTCAGTATCTCAGAATCCACCTTTTTGCAACCCCTAGTGCAGTAGATACCCACTGGTGTAAAGTGGGCGAGTAGGTCACTGATGTTGTGGAGAACTCGTTTTGCAGTCAAGTCCTGTGGGACCAGCAGTTCTGTAACTGTGTACATGTGCATATGACCACAGGATAAGTGCAATGTCGCAGTCCTGCGCCTTGCATCTCCAGCATGCAGAGTCAGGGCTTGAGTTGGCTCTGTGGAGTCTGGCGAGGGACCAGTGCCATCTGTGCAGTAATTTATAATAGGGAATGGTTTCTTACATGTAATCCCAGTTCTCTCATACAATCTCCATTGAAGTCAAAAGCACTGAATAGTTCCGCCCACATGGGGGATATCAGAGCATTTCTTATATTATATCTTCCTAAGTGTAGATGTTCACCTTCCTTTAGGAAAGCCTGGAGAAACACTTAAGACATCAAGTTTGCAGCCTAAAAGAAAGTCTACGATGGCCAATTTTTTCAGATTATGTTTAAAAAAGGGCAAAAAATATATATGAACACATGAATTTCAGGCAAATTAAATGGTAAAGAATGATTTGGCTGTTCTAATCTCTTCCACAAACCCTTTTTTAAAAGATAAAGAAGAAGGAAGAGATGCCCTATATGCTGCAATTATGTAAATGCAAAAAGAGCGTCTGTGCGCCTTTAAGAGCCCAGATACTACCAGTATTCCATCATGCCCAGCAGGTGACAGTTGCTTCAGTTCTTTTTGCCGAGAAGTGTAGTACTAGATAGGAAAATTGTCAAATAAATGTCTCTGTCACTTCCACCAGGAGGAGGGGAAGGTTGCGTATGACTTAAATGGAGCTTCCCCTGAGCGAGAACTGGGATTACAGGTAAGAAACCATTCCTTCTCTCTCAGGGGATCTCCAAAGATAGTCATAAGCACTGAACACTGTAGCAAGCCTATGTCCACAAAATTGTGGTGGAAAGGTAATAGAGAAGATCAACAGACCTAATTAAGCAAATACATTTCTCAGAGAGGCCTGTCCTACTTGAGCATCTGTTAATGTTGAATTGCATTTATAACGCGCTAATTACCGTAGGTCTCTAAGCTCTGCATCATAGGGCGACTGTCCGAGTTTCATTACGCCACTAAACTTAACATTGATCTTTAAAGGCCTGGTCAAATGCCTCTGAGAACAGCAATGTCTTAAGTCTCCTCCTAAACGGGAGCAGTCTGCCTTCCTTGCGCATATCATCTGGTAGCTTATTCCATATCTGGGGAACAAATACCTGCTGAAGCGAGGGCAGGCAAGGAGGCTGGCCTGTGATGAGTGAAGGTGGCAACACGGTACGTAGGACTTCAGATGGTCTTTGATATATTTGGGGCCTTCTGAGCTATCTGTTTTAGCATTTGAGTTCCAACAACAGTGTTGGGTAAAAGAGTGAACAGATCTCCATGTAGCTGCTTTACATATTACAGCTATTGGTATATTTCTAATTAAAGCATCAGTAGTGGCTTTCCCTCTAGTAGAATGAGCTTTAGTTCTACCGGATAGAATCTTATTTGCCTTCTGATAGTATAAGAGGATGCAAGACACGATCTGTAGGCATATAGACTGGATGTGGCTAAACCTGTACTGACCGGCCATAAACAATCTGTCTGATCTTCGGAAAGCTTTTGTTTTGTCTGGATACAATTTTAAGACTCGCCTGACATCTAGACAATGGAGATTCCTTTCAGCTGGTGCAGAAGGGTGCTGAAAGAAAGTAGGCAGAGAAATGGTCTGATTAATATGAAAATCTGACATAACTTTTTGTAGGAATTATGGATGAGTCCATATGACCACCTCCCTAGTATGGAACACCAAGTGTAGTCCATGAGACCATAATGCCTGAATTTCACTAACCCTGCGTGCTGACTTGATAGCTATGATGAAAGTAGCATTCCAAGAGAGATGTTGCAATAAGGATTTATGAATGGGCTCATAAGGGCCTGGATGAGGCGTGAAAGGACTATATACATTTCCTAGGAAGGGGATGGAAGTCATATGTGAGGGAAAACCCTTTTCAAACCCTCTAAGAAGTCCTTGATAACCGGAATTTTGAAAAAAGAGGGTTGTGAAGGACATTTTCTGCATGCAGTAATTGCCACCAAATTAACTTTGGTAGAACACAACTATAAGCCTGATTTCGCTAGATGAAGCAAATATGGAAGAATCGCTTCTTCTTGCCAGCTCGTTGGATCAAAATTTTTGTTCGAACACAAGATACAGAATCTCTTCCATTTAAATGAATAAGCTGAATGTGCTGAAGGTTGTTTAACCTCCTTGAGAATGTTCATGCATTCTTGTGAAAGGTTCAAATGCCCATATTCCACTAACTCAGGAGCCAGACTACCAAACTTAAAGAGGAGAGGTTGGGATGAACCACCTGACCTCTCAACTTTGTGAGAAGATCCTGTCTGCACAGCAGCATCACATGTGGATGCTCTGACATGTGGAGAATGTCTGCGAACCACCATTGTCGGGGCCATTCTGGAGCTATCAACATCATTCTTGCCCACAATTAAGATGATTTTATGAGAACTGATGGAATCAGTGGGATCGGAGGAAAAGTGTAGAGAAATTTGACATACCAGTTGATCAATATGGCATTCCCCAGTGTCCCTGGTTGGAAGTACCTCGAGGCGAAGCTTGGGCATTTTTTTATTTTCTGCGGTGGAGAATAAATCTATGTCGGGAGTGCCCCCCATGCTAAAAATGTTTTTTACGGAGGGATGGACCTATGTATGGCAGCTGAAAGGGTCACGTACAAGGCACGGGGATGCCCTAAAAAGTTTGGTAGAGTATGGGGCAAATGGCGTAGATATCATGGTTTGGATGGAGGACACAAAGTATCTCGCACGGGACAGGAGGGAGGGTGTTGCCGGACAGTATGATGTACTAGGAGAGGGTCAGGGACGAAAATGGCGGGGGCTAGCTAGGGTGGAGGAGAGGGATTTATTTTTAATGATGAATCATGGAGGGTGGGGGCGGAAGGGTGGGGTGTGTTGATCAATGCTGACATGCTTGTTATGTTCATATACAATAAAATGCACAAAAAAAAATATTAAAAAATGGTTTTTACGATGTTGTCATGAAGGAGCCACTCGTGGTTTGCCTGAAAAACCCTGCTTAGGGAGTCTGCCTGGATATTTTGAGCACCTGGAGGATGAGTTGAAGTGATTCGCAGGTCTCTGGCTATTAACCAGTTCCAAATTGTCTGGGCTTAATGAGACAACGGCCTGGACCTTGTTCCTCCTTGCTTGTTCAAATAGTACATGGCTGTCGTGCTGTCTGTCCGAACAAGCAGAGATTTTGTTTTCATGGATGAGAGAAAAGCCTTCAACGCTAAGCGAACCACTCGAAGCTCTAAGAGATTAATGTGATAAGTAATTTCCCTCATAGACCAAGTTACCTGGATTTGAAGATGATCCATATGCTCAACCCAGCATAACAGAGAGGCATCTGTAACTACTGTCTGAGAGGGAACATTCTGATGAAACCGCATCCCTTGAAGTAGGTGTGTTGGGCAGTACCACCATTTCAGAGACAGTTTTGCTTTGGGGGAGAGTGTAATCTTGTCCTCCTAATTGCCAGAGTATTGATCCCACTGATCCTTCAGACATTCTTGTAGTGGTCTCCTGTGGAGACGGGTGCTCGGAGTCAGAAAAATACATAAAACCATCGTGTCAAGGAGAAATGATACTGTTCTCACTGTGGGATGAGAGAGTGTGACACTTTTGATGGATTGATAATCTCTCCTCTTAAAGATACACTCTTGCTTGTATGGTGTCGATGGTGTCACCTAGGTAATGCAGAGACTGGACTTGAGTAAATTCAATTTGTTGTGATTGACATGCAGTCCAAATCGGTAGAGAAGATTGATAAGTCAGCTGGTTATGAAGTTGTGATTCTTTTGGTGTTAACGTCTTTTTTCAGCTAGTCATCTAGATGTAGATAGACAAATATTCTGAGCTTTCGGAGATGTGAAGCGACCACTACCATGCACTTCAAGAAGGTTCTGGGGGTTAGTTTGAGGCTAAATGGAAGTACTTTGTACTGGTAGTGATTATGACCTACTACAAACCTCAAGAATTTGCAGTGTTTTCTGGCTATTGGAACGTGAAAGTACACATCCTGGAGGCCTATCGAACATGTACATCTATGCCTAGGCACACATCAGGGTAAATAAACAGTATGTGAAGTCACTACACAATGTATGCACATTCAAATCAATGATCCATAAACATATAAAGGTGATGTTGCTTTGTCTTTAATTCAGTTTTTCATTCGCTTAAAACAGAACCTGCCAATACGTGTTTCGTCGCATTTGGAAATAGTTCCGCGACTTCCTCAGGGCTAAATGGAGAAGAAAAGGGATTAAGTCTCCTCATGAGGGTGCCGTGAGGATACAAAGCGTCAGATGGTGGCTGCACTAAGCAAAGATATGTAGCGTGTGTGCCATGGACTACCTCACAGACAATCACTGTGTACGCCAGTCCCCCGGTGCATTTGGGTATAAATCTGATGCATTGCAAGCATTCAGAACTTTTCTCTTTGAACCCATTTGTTGGCTAGCTAAAGATCTAGAATGGGTCTGAATTCATTTTTAGGGCCTTTCCTTTTTCCCAAAAAATAATGGGAGTAAATCCCCGTGCCTCGTTGTTTGGGAGGAACAATCTCCATCGCTTGCTTTTGCAGAAGGATGTTCAATTCTGAGCGCAGCATCCGCAGATATTGATTGGATATTTTTGGTGGTATATTTGGCAGAGGGCTGGCAAACCTGGGACTATACCCATTTTGTACAATATTCAGAATCCAGCAGTCTTTTGTGAGTAATTGTCATTCCATCAGGAAATGAGAGATACTTCCTCCAACCGGAATGGGTAATGGAAGAGGGAAGCAGAGATTAATTGCCTGGAGCCTGCTGTAGGCTTTCCTGCTTGAGCAGGCTGGTGACTAGCTCTTCCTCTGGGTTGGCAATGTTGATGTGGCTAAAAAGGTCTTTGATGCTGCTGTTGGCGGTGATCTTGGTACCATTGAGGGGGTTGAACCTCTGTGGGTAGAACCGTTGTTGATAAGGCTTGTAGATGAGTTTACACTGTTCCTTTTGTTTCTCTAGACCTATTGCCTTCAAGGTTTCCATTTCAGACTTCATCCAAGCCATTTCATCATCGGTATGACTGCCAAATAAGGTGGCACCCGGGAAAAGAAGATTAAGAATGTGTTATTGGGATTCTTGTTTTAGGACTGTAAGATGTAGCCAAGAGTGCCTTCTTAGGATTAAGTCATGATAGTACCCAGGGGCTGCCAGTAATGAAGAGTTGTCAGCAGTGCAAACAGCCTGGTAGTAGCGGAATGCAGTTTCTTTGCCACAAGGATGACCTCAGAATTAGTGGGAGGGTCTGCGCAAAGAAACAGCGAGTCCTGCTCTGGAGGTCTATACTTATTCTGTAGCCTTGACGGAGCTGATTTGGTTGAAGCCGGTGTAAGGAACAGCTCCATAGCTGATTCCTATAGACCCAGAACCAGTGGTAGGAGGGGTCTGGACACTGCCTGTTGGGGAATCATCTAAAAAATAACAGATGTTGATGGAGTGGGAGCATACATTTGAATGATCAATTTTCATGTGCCTTGCACCAGCACCTCTTGAAAAGTATTAATGTCATCCACTGGATAGACCCTTGGTTGGGAAATCAGACAATATTGGTGAATATCTCCCAGCACTTGAGGTAGAAGAAGAAGTAAAACAACATCCTGAACATGTTCCAGACCTGAACCTGGAGGTATTTTGGCGATGTGTGCATCGAGAAGATGGAAGTGACGAGGAACGTCGGGCCTATGGCGATGTCTGGAATGTCTTGAACAATGACGAGATCTGAAATGTGATTTTTTTAGGAGAAGGTAGAGTCCTCAGGAGGGGGCTTCCACAGGCGAAGTAGGTAGAAAAACAGGAGGGGGCTTCCACAGGCGAAGTAGGTAGAAAAGGCACCGGAGGAGGTGGCAGAGGAGACATAAGAGAGTATAAAAGCAGCATAGGAGACGATGGAAAATATGCCCTGGAGTATTCAGAGCCAGACGTGGATGGTAGACATCTTGATCTTGATATTCTGACTTTTTCTACGGGACTGGATTTTCTCAAAGTCGATTTTCACCTATGTCTCAACGTCGACCGACTCCTCAACATCAAACTTCAACTACACCTCAAAATGGTATCCTTTGACATCAACTTCCTAGGTCTCGACGTTGACCCCGCCCTCGATGGCGAACAAGTGGGGACTGTACCTTGTGACGACATCAATGCCTTCGACCTGGAACACTGTTGTCTTTGACGTGGGCTTCTCTTTTTGGATCTCCCATGCCTTGTGTCCTCATAGGTAGGTGGAAGATCCCTGGTAGAGGACTAACCCTCTCCTTTCTCCCTTGAAGTCCCACCTGATTGCATCTGCTACCTGTGTCGCTCCTCTGTACCATGGAGCTGAATCTTCTCCCGTTGCCTCAGGGTGAGCCTGCAAAACTTCCTGCAGTGAAGACACATGTCAGGAATGCGACTCTCAGGAAGGCAGATGATGCAGACACCATGAAGGTCTTGCTTGGCCTTCTTTCTTCCACATGGCATTTTATTTGACCAAGAGAAAAATAATTATGTCCAAAACAGACAGAAAAACACTGGAACTGATGTAATCTGTCAATTGAAAGTTTTGAGGAAAATAAGCCATTAAGGGCGAGCTCAGTGCTCCAAGATCTTGTCATCAGGAGCCGGAAGAAGAAGTAAGCCAACTGCCACTGCTGGGTGTGATGGGATACTTGTAGCCTCGGGTCTCTTAAAGGCGCAGACGTTCTTTCCACATTTCAATAATGGGAGCCTAAAGGCTACACTGTTCTCTCTTCCTTCATCTTTCTCAAAAAGGGTTTGTTAAAGATTTACACATCCAAATAATTATTTCCCAGTTAATTTGCCTGAAATGTATATATGCATATATATTGATAACCCTTTTCTAAACACAATCTGGAAAATTTGGCCATTGTAGCCCTTTTTATAGACTGCAAAATATTCATATCTTAAGTGTTTCTCCAGGCCATTGCGAAGAAAGGCAAACATATATACTTAAGAAGACATATTTTAAGAAGTGCTTTGGGATCCCCGCACTTGGGCGTGAACTATTCAGTGCTTATGATTATCAATGGAGAACTGAGAGAGAACCATAATTCAAATGTGAAGCTTGCAGTCCTTTGTTGTAGTCCGCTATAATTGCCTTTCAAGCTTTCGTCTTATAATTTCAACTGTAAACGCTCTTTTTTTTTTTTTTGTAAAACAATTTTTATTGCAGAGGTAATGCGGGTCACATCATTTATACACCAGTTTGGTCTCATAATCGCTTCCACATCTGTGCTTTCCTCAATTACTTACACAGCCATACAACCCACATCCCGGAGGCTGGGTGGCAGCTAATCACTTAACGTGGCGTACAATCTCCAGTCACAGATGGCTCAGTGTGTCAACCCCCTCCGCTTTTGGGTGTTCTGCCCCTCGGAGCATCCCCTCGTGCCGGTGTGGTGTATGAGCTCCCTACATATTAGTGATCATTTTCAATGTTTTCTCCCGCCCCCCTCCCCGTGTCCCTGGTGTCTGAACCAATGTGCCACGTTTGTAAACTCGGGCGAGTTGGTGTAGGAAGGATCCTGGAGATAAACTCAAGTGTGCGTGTCCGGTGGAAGTGCTGTGTCCTACCCTGTCTCTTCAGGGGAACTGTAAACGCTCTTGTTACCAAGTACTCAATTTATCAGACGTAGAAGTGGAGAATCAGATGTCAATCAACAGGGAATAGAGACCTACTACTGTGCCCTTCTAAGCATTCCACGGATGCAAATAATTGACAATGGGTGATTGTAGCAATACAGTATTGGAGAGGCCACGTTGACTGTGTAGTGCATATCTCAAGTGATGTGAGTGTGGGAGGTCATATTCTTATTATAGCTCTGGGAAAGTATTTAGATGAACAATGATCATGCCTTTGAGGTGTAGTAGTCGAACCCGTTACCAGGATGCCCAACTGAGTTCCTCATTGTCTATAACAAATGCCACATTACGCCATATAAGGGCTTTGGCATGGAGATATTCTGACACTTCCAGTTGTATGTGTGGTTTCCTCCACATGTAGTGGGAGGTAGAAACCATGATGTTTAAGAGTGCTAGCTCTCATTGCCAATATGCATAGTATGTAGCGTGGCCCCCCCGTTGATGAGTAAGGAAGGGTTTTCCATAAGTGGCCAGTCTGGGTCTTCGGGATGAGTCTTAAGCATGCAGATCGACTGTGATACCCAATGGGCCAGCCAATAACAATCCTTATGCGGTAGATGGAGCCCTCTTTTAGTTGTGGCAGCATTTAGTTTGGAGCTTTGTAACCTGGGTTTTGTGATGCCCCACATGAATCAAGCGATCAAGTTCTCCAAGTGTTGTGCAAGGGATGGTCAGCGGGAGCATCTTTTTATTTTGATGACTTGCACCCTGTCCCTATAGCTAAAGATTTAACGTAGACCACTTATGTAATCTGCCTTCATTTCATCCATCGAAGGGAGGCTATTGTCAGGGACTATCTTCTGCAGGCCTATGTTAAATATGCCTAAATAATTCAGATTTTCATGTTTCCAATAAAAGGACAGGGAACCTAAGGAAGCAACTGTGGTGGATGTGGTAAGTGGTAGGGCTGCACATGTTGGAAAAAACATTTTGTAACCCAAAGAACTTGAGAAGTGATCAATCAGAATCATCAGGGTGGTGGTGGGTCAAGAGGGTGAACTAACCTGAGCAAGATGTTGTCTACGTAATAAAATGCTTTTAGTTCTCCCACTGACGTCTGTATCCCTTTAATGTGTTTGCCATGTCATGTGGCAATGGCCGGGGATTTCCAGCCTAAAATTAAAAAATAGTAGTGGCATTGATATACGTGCAACATTGATTTTTTTTGCTGCTAAATGCCACTCATTCAAATCTGTTTTAGCTTGAAGTCATTGTCGCAGTAATATCAGGGTGGAGGTTTTAGAATAAGCTGAGGTTAGTGCCCACGTTTTGGACTCAGGACGTAATCTATCAGCGCGTGCCTGTCATTTTGCCAGTGTCAAATCTTTCATTAAAGAGCCCGAATATACACCTTCCCTGCGTCCCATAAGGTCTGTGGGGAAGAAACTAAACCCTGATTGTCAAGGAGGAATTGCTACAGATGTTGTCATAAGCTAGTCTTGTTGTAGGAGTCCCTAACTTTGGAGATGTTCGTACGCCTGGCATTGCCCATTGGATGGTCAATGAGGTCCTGTATAGAAGACGAAAATAGGTGTAATCAGAAATGATGAGGACACAAAGTAAAGGTATGATCCCTTTTGTGGAGGTAGAAGATTGTTCACATGGACTTATCCGAGATTATGTCCTGCAATATGGCACACTCTTCATCATGTTAGAGGTCTGATTTCCCAGACCTATCAAGGATGGGATCGATGGTGACATTCCAAACCCTCCTACTAAAACTTTGGTCTTTTTTAAGGATGTGAGTAATCTGCTCAGTTTGGAAAAGAAATCTGATTTTTCATCGACTGGGGCGTAGATGGAGCCTCCAAACATGCACGTTTGGCCAATATGAAACATCCTTCAGGGTCCACACAGGGCTTTAACACCTTGGCCGGGAGAGACTTGTGGAGAAATACTGCAACGCCTCTCTGCCAGTGGGACTTCCAGGTGTTGATGGCAGGGGAACTATGCTGGGTCAAACTAGCGTGTAAGGATTTTCCCACCCACTCTTTATTGCCCTTCATCAGCTATCAGTGTGTGTCTCCTGTAGAAATGCAGTGCCTGGTTGGTGTCAACCCAGGAAGGTGAGGAATTTTTTATGCTTAACATAATAAGTCATGCCCTTGACATTGAGGGATGCCACAGACCGCTTGGGCACATATAATAAAGTATTTTGGAGTTTTCTGAAATTGGTAGAGGGACACGTTTTTTCGCTGCCATGATAATTTTACAGGCCCCGTTGATGCCGGACACTGCTAAACAGTAACTGTCACAAGGCGCTCCACAACACCGGACCGGCATACCTCAACAGTCGGCTCACCTTCTACACCCCGAACCGCCAAACCCGCTCCGCTAACCTCGCACTCACAACCATCCCCCACATCCGAAGAGTGACCACCGGCGGCAGATCGTTCTCCTACCTCGCTGCAAAGACCTGGAACACCCTCCCCATCCACCTGCGGCAGACCCAGAACATACTTACCTTCAGGCGGCTACTCAAGACCTGGCTGTTCGAACAGTAGCAGCACCCTACCTCCCAGTGCCTCGAGACCCTCACGGGTGAGTAGTGCGATTTATAAAGGCTCGGATTGATTGATGGTGGGCTCCAGCTTTAGTGTTGCAGGAATGTACCTAATGTACACGCTAAAATTCCAACGGTAGTTCAAAATCGATTATCAACAGTGTGGGGATCAGGTTACATAACAATCATCCTTCTCAGGCTGTTCTGGGATTCCTCAGATAGGCACATTGTCTCGCCTGTTATGATCCTCTAAGTCAATGACTTTCTTGTGCAGCCTCTATAGAAAAGGGCTGAATTCTGGTTGCACATCGAGGCAACGTTCTACCTCACCAAGTCTGCCTTCCACCGACATGATCTCTGTTGAAAGTTAGTAATGCGTCCTTGTAAGGCCTAGAACCACTGCTGTGCTGTCTAGCACTGCTGTGCTGGCAGTGCTTATGGAAAGCTTGATGTCTTCCTCTTCTTTCAGCATGGTTGCTATTGTCTTATCCTGGATGTCTGAGGTGTCTGTCCTGGCTGCAAGAGGCCCCGTCTTGGTGTAACTGTCAACTTTGTTTGACCTTCGACATGGGTGGGGTCACTGAGATGAAATGGACATCGCCCAAACAAGCGAATTTGGCAGTAAAGATGGTACCCTGGGTGACCAATACAGTGTAGCACCACCGCCAGACATTCCTGTTAGGTTAGAGATGTAAGTAGTCTGTTGCTGAGGACTTTAGGCCAGTGGTGGAGACCCAAGATACAATAGTGGCATACGTCATTTGTAGCAAATGGTAATCTTGAGGCTGGTGGTTTCCCAATTCAGTTCAACAGCCCTTTGTGTGAGGATTGGGCAGATAATGGGTCCCAGCATGAGCCAGTCGCCACTTTGGAAGTCGAACCACCTTAGGGGCAAAGGAGAGTGTATGGAGGAGATGTAGAAGGGAGCTCCTAGTGCACCTCCCCCCAAGAGTCCAATGTTGCTTATAGGAAGCAAAGCCAATTCCAAGATGACCACCTTCTGATAATCTATCTTTGCGTGCCGGTCCAAGTCTGGCAGTGTTGCAGAGCCCCCTAAACAGTGTTGCTGAGGTGCTCTCAGAATTTGTGGGCGATACCTCCTCGGTCTGGCCTTCAATTGCGGGTGGTAGGAGGTGGTGAAGGGGATGAATGCAGGGGCTACTCCCCTGCTCTATCCAGTGTGGCATGGCATCTATAGACCTGGTATCTCTAAGAGAAGTGTAACCTCTGCACTCAGTGCCAGGGAGTCTTGCTGTGGGTCATGATGGGGGAAAGCGTTCCCTTGTTCCGCGACCCCCAGGCCACGGGATACCCAGCATGTGCTGTCTGATTGTCTAAGTAGGGACTATAAATATATACTAAAATGTTCATTAAACAATAGTTCCAGAATTCGCTAAAAGTAGCTCCAGTCTCCATTTGAATTATACAAAATAGGAAGAAGGAAAGGTTCTTTCTAACTAAATTTAAAAAAACCTAAAAGTTAGGAAGGTGACCTTCTGGAAGTCAAGTTTCTAAAGTTGGATATTCTGTGAGGTGCACCCAGTCAGTCAGTCAGTCAATTATCTTTATTCGATTATTAAAAATCATAAAAGAGCGAGCAATGATACATAACAACATTTCATTTCATCAAAACACATATTAATATAGTGCAATATGTTTTAAAAAACCCTAAAATCACATTATACAGAATAAATTATACATTAATATTAAAAAGAGTAAAATCGATAGGATATAAAAGGTAAACATTAACCTGGGACAAGGTGCCTAATTTTGGAGCGGTGCTTATTTGTACGTACACCTGCAACTAAGAAGCTAGCTACATGAAATGCTACTTTTAAATTCGGAAGAAGTTGCAGGAACAACAGAGCTGGTTTTACCTGTGTAAAACCCAAATTGCACAATATATTGGCAGCAAATATTTTTTTCTAATGTCTTGGTAATGGCCGCAGAAGAAAATAAAGTGAGTCGTGTCCTGAGTTGAAAAGTTATCGCAATCGCATGGTTCAGCATTTTCAGGTCTAGTCCACTTTTTAAAATTGCCCAGAATAAAGTGGATCATGTCCAGACGGAATCTCGTTAAAAGGAAACGATGGTATGATTTGTTTACCAATAAAAGGTATGGTTCCATTCCTGGAACTGTTATTAACATACAATGTTTCCTGACCGTAGGTTTATTTAAGTCTGTAGCTTCTCTTTCCAAAACATAATGATCTGTCAGGAGATTTCTAACTACTTTTATGTCTTCCTGACTTATCAAATGAGGTGAAGAGAAAAGTTCAGGTCGGCCAATTAATGTCAACTGAGTCTGAACATATTTTAGCCATGGAATATTGCGTGCTCTATCCAGGGCTAAACAATCTTTAAGGATTGAATGATTTAAAGTAAGCTCCTGGTTTAACCAGACTTTCAACCATCCAATAACTGGGGCTGATTTCAAAAGGTCGGTAATATAGCCCAATCCCAGCTCTGAATGTATTATGTATGTGGAAGTTGATTGGGGGACAGAAAGCAGAGTTCTCAAAAATTTATTTTCTACTCTCTGTATTTTATCAAACTCATGATTTGTATACCCCCAAATGACAGAGCCATATTGAGCAACCAACAAACACTTAGCTTTGTAGACCTTAATAATGCTTTCCATGGGACGGGCTCCAAGTTTTCTGGCAAAACCAAGCAACCCAGCAGCCGCTCTTGCTACAGCGTTGCTTTTAGCCAAAAGCTGGGGACCCCACGTGCCCTTTTCATCAAATATCACTCCTAGGTAGGGGAAGGACGGAACTCTCCTCACCTCCTTTCCAGCACAGAAAAAAGATTTAGTCTTTCTTTTCCTGCCTGCGGCTCCTGCTATCATAACATGCGATTTTTCTACATTAGTTTTCATGTCCAGAGAGGACATAAACTCCCCAAATGATGAAAGGAGTTTATTTAATGCCACTCCGGAGCGTGCTAAGAGGACAGCATCGCCCGCGTACAAGAGGACAGGTATCTTTATCTCGCCTGCACACGGGATGTCAGTATGGGAATCTGCCAGAACTGCCTCGAGCTCATTTATATAAAGAGTAAAGAGGAGGGGCGCAAGGATACATCCTTGCCTCACCCCCCTCTCTGACTTGAAGTGACAGGTGCATCTTCCTTCACTAGTCACCCTGACCGAGGTTTTAAGGTCTCTATTTAGCTCCGCCAGATACCTCACCAAAGGGGCATCAATGCCCATGGACAGAAGGACCCCCCACAGCTTAACCCTGTTAACCAGGTCAAATGCTGAGGAAAGGTCCATAAAGGCCATGTACAGAGAGCCCCCCTTGGCGATGACATATTTATTTATGATCAGTTCTAGATTTAAACACTGATCTAGAGTTCCTCTTTTAGCTCTGAAACCATATTGTGCATTTGACAGGGCACCCTTCCCTTCTAAAAGCTGATTTAGTCTTCCTAAAAGGACTCTCCCTAGGATTTTAACACTGGAATCAATAAGGGAGATTGGCCTGTAACAGGCCGGATCTATCCTTTGTCCCTTTTTAAAAATCGGTATTATGGTAGACTTAGACCAGCTGGTAGGGAAAATAAAATTTCTTGTAGCATTAAAAATATTAGTGAGAATTTTGGTGCTTAATTCGGGGGCACTTTTAAAGAAATCTGCAGGAACCCCATCGGGGCCCGGTGCCTTTTTCGAGTGTGTGTCACTAATAGCTTTTTTAACCTCATCAGTGCTAAAAGGTGGGATAGTAACTGCAACTTGTGTAAACTGTGTTTCACAACCTGAAATATTATCAGGGCAGCTATAGATGTTACTGAAATGTGTAACCCACTGTTCATCGGGTATGGTGCAATCTGCTCTCTTTTTCTCTATACCCATAAAAAAAGGATGGTTTATTATCGCCCAAAATCTAGAGCTATCCCTCTGTGTATCGGGCGACAAAAGATCGTTCCAGGCCTCATTTTTGATTTCAGATTTCCTCTTCCTGATAGCATTATTATATTTTTTCCTCAGTGATGCTATCAGTTCTTTTTCTCTTGGCTTGTTTTTTAGAGCCTTTAAGAGGATTGAGTGGGCTTTGGAGCAATTTGAATCGAACCACTTTGGGCCCCTGTTTGTGTTAGACTTATTCTTCACAGTCAGGTCTAAATTGACCTGATGGCAAATGACGCTAAAAGCTTCTATCAAAGTGGTAACAGGGTTATTTTTATCCAAGCAGATTGCAACCTCCTTCTCCACTTTAGCCAGGGAATCCTGTATAAAGGTAATTGGGGTTACTTGATCCCATTTCAGTCTGCGGTTCTGATCTCCCAGCACTAGATCAGTCACACATAAAGCTTTAAATTCTCTTTTCCCTAAAACTCCCTGAGATGCAATCTCTAAAATTACTGGGTTATGATCACTAAAAACTGAAGTTTCTACCTTGTAATTAAACACATCAGGCAAAATACCGGACGATAAAAAGATATAGTCAACAATTGTGCCGGTATTATTACCCACATATGTTGGTAGCTTCAGACATGTGTTACTACTATGAAATTCATAAAGATTAAAAGTTGCTAAGAGTGATTCCAGAGCCTCTCCACGTGGTGAGTGTTCAAAGTGCGGGATAGAGAGGTAAGGGGGGAAGTCCTCATATTCTACGCGGCAATCCATATTACATGGGTGAATATTACAGTCTCCCATGAGAATTACATCAAAACCATGAGCACTATTCTCACTGTGGGTGGACAAGAAATCCTCTAGCGCTACCAAGTGCTCGTTCAAGATTTGACTGACGGGAGAATTATAAAAATTTACAAATAATATAGGCTGTGAGTTTTGTGTAGTTAATTCAACCGCTAAGATATTTGTTGAGTTTGTTTTAATCTGTCTTGGTTTCCCTTGTAAATCCAAGGAAATATATGTAGCCAAGCCCCCCTTTGCCCTTCCAGAGCTGCTAGGTACTGCAGGTACAAAGAAATGAGAAAAGCCGTCTAGAACAAGTTTGTCGGACCTTTCCCAAGTTTCTTGGAAGGCTAGAACGTCGCTGGTTCTGGCCATCTCCAACCAGTTCTTATCGTCGAATTTAGATCTGATTCCAGCGACGTTCCAGCTCAGAATTCTACAGGCCCTGGCAGCTATAGGTTTTGGATCTAAATGCCCAGAGACGTGCAAAGACTCTCATCATTTGTATCTTTTCTATGAGAGAGTCAATCGTTTTGATCCATGAAGGACAATGGGGCATAGCGATTGAATAATTGAAGAGGTTCTACGAAAGAATTTTGCTGCAATAGAAGGGGGTAATGAGCCATTACATTGTGTCTTATGTCTTGCACCCTTCTAGAGTTAAAGTCCCATGATCTATCCCACCCTGGTGCAGGAGTCCTTGGATGAGTAACATTTTGTTGCTCCCCATAGAAGAACTTCAGGGTCAGGGGAACAACAGTACCCTGTCTGCGTTGAGGAGGGAATAAATTAGCAAGTATGTTAGGCAGTGCATCTTGGTTTGTGAGGCTCACTGTCACACAGTCCCCTTTAAACTTTTTCGGCCGATTTCCCAGCCAGGGGACCCTAGTTGCTGACTGAATTACGTTTGCCAATTGTTGTTTTCCCCCTGGGGCAAACCGCATATTACTAGTTAGCCAATGCAAAGCCTTACTTGTGAGGGATGTAGAGCTTTACACTATTCCCCCTTCCAAGGGAGGGACATTTGCTAACACAAGAACCACTGGTGTGGCCTCAACTAAAAATTGTAGGGGGTCCGTGGGGTGAGCAGTTACTGGGGGTAAGCTTACAGGGGGACTAGTGTCTGTTGGGATGTTAATTAAAAGAGGGCCCTCATTGGTAGTGGCTAATGATGTTGAAGGTTGGGGCAATAAATTTTCAGCAGACAATTGAATCCCTGCACCATCACTTACAGTCTCAGTAACCACATTATCCCCTATATTTTTACTGAAATTAGTAATTATGGTGGTAATGTTTTCTACCCCTCCTGCGATCGTAGTGTGGAGACCACCCAATCTTTTGATCTCCGCTTGCAGTTTATCAATTTTAGATATTAAAGGCTTTACAATGGTGTTAATTTTTAGCTCAAATAAGTTAGCAATCCTTTCAAAAAGTGTGTCCTCAGAAGTATGATTTTGTATATCCTCCACTAAGTTAACTTGCTTTTTCTTTGGGGTAGTAGCCTTCTTCCTTCTTGTCCCTGGGCGTAGTCCACCCTGCTTAGATGGATTTTTAGTACATAATCGTCTTGGCCTTGTTGTGCGCCCTTTAGGTGTCTGCTCGTCAGATGTAACTCGAGCATGTCTCTCCTGGCCAGAGTCATTTTCAGAGTCACTTTCGGCCTGTACATTGGAGGCCTCAGAGGCTGGGAGGACAATGTCAAGTGCACTGTTTAATCCTTGGGAAATAGGACCACTGATTATGCTATCCTGATTGGTTTCCTGCAAAATAGTATCGTCAATCAGGATAGATGCAGTCGGGGACAAACAACAAAGGTCTGGAGATTGGCTTAACCCGAGAGAAGTTCTCCTCTGCGTCTTTTTTTTCTTCACAGTCTGAACAAGGTAGTTGTCAAGAGTATTTTGTGCAGCTTCCTTCATTTTCGTAGACATATTAGCAATATATTCACAGTCTACAATTCTAAAATAAAACGAAAAACTGGTTTGAAACTCGATAAACTTTTGAGTCTTACTTGAGGTGGTGAATCCTGCAGCGTTTCTGGCCCTGCCCCTGCCTCCTCGTGCCGATGAGGGCCGTAGAGGGCCTGCCCTTTGCCCGGGCTTCGCCCCGGGCGTCCCGCGAGGCGGGTGTGTCAGGGATTTTATTCCGCCTCCTGGCGCGTTCTCCCTGCGTCGGGCGTCACCTCCTGCGCGCCGCCGCGTGGCCTGCCGGGTGTTGTAGTCCCCGGAGCGGCGGCGCGGTCTTTGCGGTTTTCCTGACTCTTGGCGGTGGCGGCTAATGCCTCTGGCAGCTTCGTGACTCTCGGCGGTGGCGGCAGGTAAGTTTGGATTCCCCCCGCTCAGCCGGTGTGTCAGGGATTTTATTCCGCCTCCTGGTGCGTTCTCCCTGCGTCGGGCGTCACCTCCTGCGCGCCGCCGCGTGGCCTGCCGGGTGTTGTAGTCCCCGGAGCGGCGGCGCGGTCTTTGCGGTTTTCCTGACTCTTGGCGGTGGCGGCTAATGCCTCTGGCAGCTTCGTGACTCTCGGCGGTGGCGGCAGGTAAGTTTGGATTCCCCCCGCTCAGCCGGTGTGTCAGGGATTTTATTCCGCCTCCTGGCGCGTTCTCCCTGCGTCGGGCGTCACCTCCTGCGCGCCGCCGCGTGGCCTGCCGGGTGTTGTAGTCCCCGGAGCGGCGGCGCGGTCTTTGCGGTTTTCCTGACTCTTGGCGGTGGCGGCTAATGCCTCTGGCAGCTTCGTGACTCTCGGCGGTGGCAGCAGGTAAGTTTGGATTCCCCCCGCTCAGCCGGTGTGCACCCAATTCCGACATGTACCTCAAAAAGTGACGGATGATAAGCATCCCCTTTTTTGCTGGGATGTTTGGCAAACGAGTAAAAGGTTCCATGACACTTCCCATTTGGATATGAGTTTGAAAATTGTTTTCGCATTTTGAAGATTATGTGCTTCATGCATGGTGTAAATTCATGAGCATGTATAATTTGCAGCATGTCAGTACATTTTGCATTGTACACTTTATCAGGACATAAGACACCTTGAGTGCTTGTATCAACTGCCAGTTTTGCTATCAGCACATGGACCGTATACACAGTGCGTCGCCTTTTGATTTGCCTCGTTCTAAAAACTCCACCCAAGATTGTAAGGGGCTCAAACATGTAAATCAGTAATGCGCTAACCAAAAATGTAAGCAGATGTCAAGCAGATGTCAAATTTTAGTTTTCTGGACAGAACTTGAAAGGAGTTGTCACTGTGCTCAATCAGCCAGTACAGCCACCAGCACAAATTACAAACAAACGTATACAAAAACATGTCTATACTAGTGACATCTCCAAAACTATCGCTTGTCATACATCTGAAGCTTCTCAAAGTTAGAACACAAGCAAGCAGAAGTGTACTATGCTCCTGACATTAAAAAAGATGGCTCCAACGATGCTCTAATACAAAAAGTACAAATCGCACCACGTGCAGCTGAATTTGTTTAAATGGAATGTGCTGTATATGGTTTCCTCTAATGTTATGGGGAGAGCCAGAATTATTGTTGCTGGGTTACGTGGCCATTCCATGGTGGATTGTCAGCAAGGTGTCAGTTGGAACCTGCCTTGTATGTCACCATTTGTTGGTGTCTTAAATAACCCTATTGTATTACAAGCAACTTATCCTCCACACCTTAACAGTGGCGACCAGGATGGGATGCGAGGGGCTGCAGTCCCTGGAGTGAAAAGATCGCATTTGGGGTGACAACAGGCATGCAAGACCTTTAATTTGTCTAAAGTTGCTGTATTCGGACAATGGGCAGGAGAGGGGCTTCTCAGTGCGCCGCAAGTGTGCCTGGCGAGCGAGAGAGTAGATGAGGGAGAAAGGATATCAAGCTGCAAATAACTTTCAATTGAAGTGATAGTGTGGGTGTGCAGGCAATATCGTTAGCACATGAACCTGCGATGGGTATAAGACGTGAGACCAGCGCTGTGTGCATAAGGTTACTGCCGGGGAGGGAACTGGTGACATTGAGGAGTTGGTTAGAGCACAGGAATTAGGACAAAACTTACTTGCCAACTGAGGAGGAGCCATTGCTGGTTCTTCCCGGTAATAGAAGTAGGACAACTACGTTTCTCCGACAACTTCCTTTACTAACTTGGCAATTAGAAAAGGGTCTGAATATATTTTCCCTGAAGAGACAAGTCTAAAAATCTGGTGACTACTTCATTTTTGTTCGTTTGTGTTGCTGTGTGACTTTATTGAAATTGAGGAATATTATTGGCACAATGTCTGTACATAGAGTAGCACCTCCACCCATGTTCCTGTAGGAACCTGAAAATTCAATTATGTGATTGGAGGATTGGAGGGAGCCATTTGAGACTTCTTTAGAGGCCGTGGGAGGATATGTATGTAGGCAAGAGAAAACTGGTGATTCTGAAACATAACTTGGGAGGAGAAGGTAGGAAGGTTTAAAAGACATGGCACATTTTTATGTTGATTGGGGTAGACAGTGAGGAAGGAGGATCTGATGAAGATGTTCGACAGGAGGATGCATATGTAGGTTCTATAAGGGCATTAGAGGAGAATTTTGGTAAGAAAACTAGTATTGTGTCAAGAAACACACGTTTCTCTCTCGAGCTCAACTACCTTGGGGAATCATTAGAAAAGTACGTCGATTTTTTAAGAACTTTGGCGGTTTCATGTAAGTTCAAAGATCTTTAGGATGATATAATTAGAGATCAAATGATCAATAGAGCGAACAATAGGAGGATCCAAGAGAAATTACTAGGACTGAAAGATCCTTTATAGAAAAAACGATTAGCGTAGGCAGACATATGGAAATCAGCTCCCATTACGTCAAGGATAAGTGTTGGTCACTCTAGGGATATGTCGGAACAGGATGGTAGAGATATAAACATGGTGCAAAATTCCATGCACAAGAAGGGAAATACTACTGTGAGAGAAAGGAATGGACTGAGATTCCCAGTAATTTCAAAGGGAAGTGTTGCTATAGGTGTGGTAGTGGAAGACATTTAGCTGAATCCAGTACCTATCCAGATATTAAGGCAAAGTATTTTAAATGTAACAAAGTAGGACTTTTCTCCTGTGTATGTAAGATGGTGAAAACTGACGAACAGAAGCGTAGGATGAATTGGATTAAGCAACAGGATGTAGATGTGGATGATTGTAAGGAATCTGAAGACAGTGGTACTGATGGTGTCAGAAATGATTGAGTAACTTACCAGTGTTTGTGACTAGTACTGTCCACCTAAATGGTGAAGAGGTACATATGTGGGCAGATTCTTGTTCTCCTTACATATTAATTGATAAGTCAACTTGGCAGAGGTTGGCAGAGGTTTGGCCAGTGTGACCTCATTTCCCCGAATGTGCTACCTGAAGGGTACTGTGGTAATAACTTGCCTGTAATTGGAGCTTGTGTTGACAAATTGGAATATAAGGACAGACAGGCCCTGGGTAAAGTGTATGTTTTGGAAAGAGGTGGACATTGTTAAGCTGGAAGGAACAACAAGCACTGGGAATTGTGTTAAATCCTCATCATCCAGATCAGGTGTTACTGACCAATTTTAATGAAGTAATCAAATGGAGTGCTAAACTCCCAGCGTTGTCTAACAAAGAGGGCCATTCCCAAGGTTCATAAGGTCAATTGAAGGACAAATTAGGCCGATTAAGTATGTGGGTTATAGGGCCTATTGAAGCCTCACATTGACTTAGTCCTGTGGTACTTGCCAAAAAAGCAATTGGCAAAATACATATGTGTTTAGAGCATAGAGGCTTTAATGCGTTTACATACGGACTCAAGGCTCTTAACCTTGTTCATCACGCCGGAGTGGGGTTATCAATTTGTAAGAATGCCTTTTGTACTAGCCTCTGCAACTGCAGTATTTTAAAGAGTGATGCAAGGTGTGCTATCGGGAACGATGAATGTTTTATTTTTCCAAGATGAGATACTGTTTGGAGCACTGATAAAGATCATCATGACACAATTTTGGAGAGTGCTTTGGAAAAATTGCAGAATGCAGGTGTGACTGGGGGAGTAGACAAATGTAAAGTCAGTGTGGAGGAGGTTGAGTTCTTAGGACATACTTTGTCTAACCAGGGTATAAAGCCAAAAATGAAGCTAGTTGAAGCTATTGAGATGGCTCCAACACCAGGGGACAGGGAATAGTTATGCTCTTTCTTGGGTGTGATGGAGTACTAATCCAAGTTTGTCTAACACTTCTCTGACAAAGTGTATCTTATGCGAGCCCTGATGAAAATAAAAATAAACTATCAATGGTCGGAAGAGTGATTTTGAAACATTGTCATACTAATGACAGAACCAATATAGTGACAGATGCTAGCGCACATTGACTGGGAGCTGTTCTCATGCAAGAGAGTGGGAGGCGTGAGAGGGGAGTAGCATTTGCGTTTCGTACGTTGAAAGGAGCTGAGAATACTTACTACACCATTGAAAAAGAAGCATTGTCTTGCTAGTGGGGAGTCTAACACTTCCGTACATTCGTGTGAGGTAACCATTTTGACTTACGTACAGATCATAAACCCCTAATTGATGTTTTCACCACTGGAGGCACAGGGAAAGCGATACCCCATATAGCTAAATGGACATATTGTTTGCAAGAATTCATGTTTAGCATCAAATATGTACCCAGGATGAAAAACACAAATTCAGATTGCTTGTCTCAGCTGCTGTTACAGTGTAAGTCTGAGATGGAAGATGAAGAGTGGATGGTAGCTGAAGTGAAGGAATCTTGTAAGGGTGTTATTTAGGAAAATGAATAAAAGGGCGATTTGTTGGAGACTAAAGCCTTACAGCTGGTAATAATTTTTCCCCCCCAAAACACTGCTCTGAGTGGTGAGTCTAGACGTTTAGCGGATTTTATTTGTGTGTGGGAAGAGTTAACAGTAGTAAAATGAATTGTTCAAAGAAGGATAGATTGGTGGTACCCGTCTGTTTGCAGCTCACCTATTATCTCTTTTGCATGCGTGACATTGAGCTATGTCTGCCATGAAGAGAAAGGTGCCTGTAGATGTTTGGTGGGCAGGCATAAATAAGGAAATTGAAAGATGTGTTGGCAATTGCGTGCTTGTACGAGTAATAATAAATCACATTCTCTGTCAGAAATGCACATTATGTCAGTCACGTTCCCGGAAAGAGCGTGGGAGAAAGTGGACATTTATTAGTGGTCCAAATGAGTGTTTAGGTCAGAAGAGCAGTTTTGCCATTGTGTTAATGAATTACTTTTTAAAGTGGCCACAAGTAGTTTTCGTACGGGAAGTGAAAACTAGTAATGTTATTGGATTTTGTGAGGACATTTTCAGACGGGAAGGTTATCCAGAGATTCTGGTATCAGATGATGGTCCCTAATTTGTGTCTGAGGAGTTTGAAGATGTCCTTATGAAGGAGGGAATCATACACTACAAGACTGCTGTGTACCATCCTCGGGAGAATGGTTTAGCAGAAAGGTTCAATCGTATTAGGTGACTGTTTACAACTAGCTATGAGTAATGGGTTAAATTGGAACACGAGGTGAAAAACATGTTGTGGAGTTAAAAGACTGCGCCACATTCCATAACGAGTGAATCTCCATTTTTAGTATAGCCTGGGAGTACTACATGTACCATTATTGTTCCTGCTTGGACGGAGAGAACATCTCATGAGAAGGTGAAATATCAGGTTATGAGGGATAGGGTTAAGAAGTATCAAGGTCAGTATGAGGAACGGCATATTGACAAATTCAGGAAGACAAAATTGACATTGGATATTGGGTAAGAACATGGATTGGTGTAAGTAATAAGAAGGGCGAATCATGCTGGTCTGCTTCAAAACGAGTGTGATGCAAAAGGAAATATGGTGTGGTTTGGAGGATGGCAAGTGCGAAAGATTACAAAATGTCATGAATTGAAATCAGAGATGTGACAAAAAAGGTGAGCCTGAATCCTCCATGTTGGAGAATAAAATTGTGGTTTCCAGGAGAGAAAAAACAGACGATGTTGTATCTCAAAGGTAAGATGGGTCTGTACATATAGATACTGGTAAAGTTCAAAGGGTTAGTTAGCGTATTAGGATAAGACCAGGAAATTTGGATGATTATGTATGTACATAGAGTTCTATATTTATCTGTTCTTTGTTCTTATGGCATGTACCATTATTATGTTACTACCTTTGTATTTCATTTTTTCTGTATTTGGTTACTACAGCCATGTTCTAAGTGGAATTCATAATTGAATATATATATATATATATATATATATATATATATATATATATATATATATATATATATATATATATATATATATATATATATATATATATATATATATTCACTGAAAAAACCATAGGTTTGAGACCATATATAATTAGGTGAATATTTTAATCATACAAAACCAATGAAATTCCCATATATAGTTAGTTGCACTAACTATATATTTCGCGCACCCGCAATCCACTGCTGATGATGTCACATATTACATCATTCATGACATGGTCAGTGACATCACTCATGACATCTCAAATGACATCACTGATGACATCACTGATGACATCATCCAGTGACTGTGTGTTTCTGTAAAGTTTAAATATGTTTTACATATTGAAGAATGAGTGGATGTATAAGTGTCTGGATGAAGGATTTAGTAGGTGCGTGACTGACTGTATGAGTGAGTGAATAAATGTGTCGTACTAAATGCATGGGTTAGTGACTAAACTGTCTGAATGTGTGCATCAGTATGTCTGTTGTGGTGTAAACTGCTGCATGTGTTGATCATTAGCTATACGAGAGGCTATATGTGTTATTGATTGGTTGCCCAAGTATTTGTATGGGAGATTAAGTGTGTGTGGGGGTGGCTGGGAGGTGTGTGACTCTGTGCATAGATGTGTGAGCAGTTGATTCACTAGGTGTATGAGTTCAAGAGTGCTTGTGGAAACAGCTACATAGGCAGTTGACTGTGTGTATGAGTGTATTGATGAGTGAATGGATGTCTCAATGCTACATGTCATAGTAAGTACATATGTAAAACACAGTACATGTGAGAGTTGGCATATATAAATAACTGTGCATGAGAGCCAGTGAATGTGTGAGTGGCTGTATGGATCATTGTGAACTTGTATCAGGGATTGTATAAGAGAGTAAATATGTGTTAGTATATGTTTGAATAAGTAAGGTGTGTATAACTGTATAGTTGAGGAAATGGAGGTGAGATTGATTCTTTGCATGACTGACTAGGTGTGTGAGTAACTCCATGGATGAGTGACAGCGTGTGAGTGTCTGTATACACTGAGTGTATCTAAGATTATATTAGAGTCTGAAGAGTTTCATCGTATTAGCACATGAATGATGTCATCAGTGATGTAATCAATGAGGTCAAATGAGATGTGATCAGTGATGTCATCAGTGATGTCATTTGAGATGTCATCAGTGATGTCATCAGTGATGTCATTTGAGATGTCATTTGAGATGTCATCAGTGATGTCATTTGAGATGTCATCAGTGATGTCATCAGTGATGTCACTGACCATGTCATGAATGATGTAATATGTGACATCATCAGCAGTGGATTGCGGGTGCGCGAAATATATAGTTAGTGCAACTAACTATATATGGGAATTTCATTGGTTTTGTATGATTAAAATATTCACCTAACTATATATGGTCTCAAACCTATGGTTTTTTCAGGGAATTTTCAAGGTTTTGTAAATGCTAATTCCTAACTATATATGGTCTATAACCTATGGTTTTTTCAGTGAATTTCAATGGTTTAATAGCAAATATCAAAAGCTGTAAAATGTATTCTTCTTTTAATCGAAAAATATATTTGATATGTTTTTAATATAATTTTTTTATGTATATATATTTAAAAAAAAAAATTTTTTGTTTCGCTATTGGTCCGCGCACCGGGTAGCTTCCCGTTAGCTCAATTTGGTGCCGCGACCCGGTCCGCGAACCGGTAAACGTTCCGTTAGCGCAACTGCCGCATTAGAAAACAACATTGTGACGAGTCGCGTAAGCGCGACGTATCGCGTTGCCGCGTAATGCGTCTTATGACGCGCCGCGTTAGCGCACCCGGAAGTGCTCCGGAGCGCGAACCGAGGCGCGAAGCGCAGCACCCCGGAAGCGATCCGGGGCGCGGCGCGGAGCGCGTAACGTAAGCGTAACAGGTCATGTGACTTGTTAATAAAACTTTTTATTGGTTCATTTCACTTTTGGTTTCCTAATGATGTAAGGCTAGGTGATGTGACCTAAAAATAACACTTTTCATTGGTTTAGAACATTTTTTTTTCCCAAATGATGAAAGCCCCCACCTTTTTTCTCACTCTGACTTTCAACTTTGTGAGAGGAAGACCTATTTTTATTATTAAGAGATGGCTTCAATAGTAGCTGCAGCTGGTGCACCCCCACCACCACCACCTCCTAGGAAGGAAGGACCACCTACCCAGTTCCTTCCCAACCCTGAGGAAGAGGAGGAAGAAGAGGAAGAGGAGGTACATGAGAGAGTATTCTTGCCTGAACAGCCCCGGAAATCCCACCACAAGGACAATTTCATTTGGCAATTTTTTACATTCCCAGAAAGCCAAAAAAAAGTCAATGCCCGTCTTGTCACATGCCTGATCTGCAAAGAAGTTCTGTCCAGAGGCACAGATAAAAAATATAGCTATGGGAACTATACTATGCATCGCCACATGCAAAGGTGGCATCCAATAAATTACAGCGTGGCTGAGGTGCGTGACCTCCGTGAAAACCCACGAACTCCTGTGGCCACCACCTCAACACAGGAAAGTTTTTCGGGACCAGAGGCGAGGGAGACGGTCCCCAATATCCAGAGCAATTTTCAACACATCAAGCTAGAGTGTATTTATTGTGGGGGACTACTTTGCTACGGGGAGATGAGTGTGATTTTAATGAACAGAGCATTTGAAAATCACAAGTGCTCAAAACGCCCCAAAAAGTGATTTTTTTTTTTGCTCGTGTTGAGCCGTTTCTAATGCCTGTTTTTCGTTGTTCCCCCTCAAAAAAAACAATTTTTTTTTAATTGTTCCAAAAATACAAAAAAAAATGTTCAGAAAAATAATAAAAAATATATAAAACAACAAAAACAATTTAAAAAAAAAGTTCTTTTCAGAACTACCTCCCATTTATAAAAAATTGCTAAAATGTTTAGCACTCTTGCAATTTCTTTTTTTTGGATTCGCTTCCTGGTTCGCGCGCCGGTATGCGAACCGGAAGCGAACCAAAAAAAAAAATAATAAAAAAAATAAAGGGTGAATATAAGGGAAGGAGACAGAGAGAATAATGTTAAAAGAAAGACAGCTAGAGGGAGTAACACAGAGATACTGTATAATAGATAATTATACAAAGAAAAGTTATAAGAGGGAAAAATTGGAAAAAAAAATAGAAAAGGAAGTGAAAGAAAAAAGAGTGTAGAAGAATAATAAACAAGAGTTACTTGGAGAATGTGAATGAATATTCAAATTAAAAAGAAAGAGAATAAAAGATGTGGAGTAAGAGGTAGGGATAGAACCGGACTAAAACAACAACCCTGAGAGAAGGTGTTAAAAAACAGTGAGTGAAAGTAAATAGGATTAAAACATGTGGAATGACAGAGAGAAAAAACAGAAAGAAGAAAAGAAGAATATATGGGTCTCCTCATCCACCCTCACAAAACCTAGGGGGTCAGGATATGTCTCCCTTGCCACCTTTTACACAATCCCAGCATTGTTTAGCATCCATCTTGTGTCCAAATTAGACCTTAACGCAAGATGGCGGACTCCCGTTACGCTACCGGTAAGCTACCCGGTTCGCGAACCGGGTAGCCCTTCCACCGCGAAAAATCAAAAAAAAAATGTTTTTAATTTTTTTGCCCCGCGGGGCCCTTCAATAGGCCCCACATCAATCCTAGGGGTCAGGAGGGGTCTACCTTGCCCCCTTTTATTCATTTCCCCCTTCGTTTATTTCCACCTCTTGTCTCTCGATCCTACCGAGAGACAAGATGGCGGCCGCACCGGACTGTTTAGAATGTTGACAGTCACCGGAGAGCCAATCGGCTTCTCCTCGCGAAGTTCCGTTACGCGTCTGGTACGCGAACCGGGGCGCTAACCGGGACGCTATCACAGATATATATATTTTTTTGAACGTTAATTTCTCAAAATCCACTGGAGCACATATCTTGAGACCTAGCAAAGGCACATCGGGCAAACAGTCTCTACAATTTTGCCAAGTTTCATAGAAATCCATTCAGCCGTTCGAGCTAAAAGTGAGTCCAACCGCCCTATGGAAATCTCAATGTTAAAAACACATTTTGGGACCCTCCTTTTTTCTCGGCCCCCGCTTGACGAAAACCCCCCAAAACTTTCAGGGGACGCTCAGAAACAAAATGTGCCATTTTCCTGAAAATTTCAGCCAATTCCGTCCATCAACGCCAAAGTTATTCAACATAGAATTTTCTGAAATCCCTCTTCAAAAAAATCTGCCAGTAGGTAATATATATAGATATATATATATATATATATATATATATCGATATCTCGATATAGCTTATTGTAATTACCACTGTTATATTTTATGTATGTAAATGTTCTAAGGGGGATGTTATATACGGTTTCTTATAGTGCTATGGAGAGAACCAAAAATATTATTGCTGGGTTATGTGGCTATTCCGTGGTGAAATGTCAGCCAAGTGTCAGTCGGGACCTGCCGGGCATGGCACACATTTGTTAGTGTCTTAAATAAACCTTTTACATTACAAGCCAACATGTCTTCCAAATCTTACAGACGAGCTCCCTAATAGCCAATTAATTTAGAGCATCATGATCAAGTGGAGAAGACCTGTTTGTAAGTTTTAAGTACCCAAATAACACTGCAAGTTGTTTTCTAAAGGGATATTTTATATGACATCCTGGAGTCATACTAACCACAAAGCACAACTACTGTACTAAAACTATAAGGGGTTAGGCAGTGATTCACATATTTATCAATGGCTGGTGCGCTCAGAGGCCTGGTTTCAGCAGACCTTCTAACATCTGGAGAGAAATCCTGAGTTCGATGTTGACCGCTCCCATTAGCACACGTAATCCTCACCGAGTCTCCCTGCAGCACCTTGTGAACTTGATTTATTTGCTTCTGAAGTAACACTGCCATCTAAATATATTTTACTGTAATTGTGCGTCCAGCTGATGCAGCAGGGACCTATAAATGCTATGAAGTATAGATACCAGTAGGTATTGCAGCTAATTGTGCTTGACATCAATTTATCTCACTGGTTGGTGAGGTCAGTGCATTAGGAGAGGATTATTAGTAAGGGCCTCTCACCATCCCCTAAAGGCTGTAAAAGATGGGCACCCATAAGAATCCATTACATGCTTCTCATAAATGGACTTAATGGACATAATAGGGTCAGAGCTGGATATAGCAATTATATTAAAGGAGCATCAAGAGCAAACTTTTACATTTTAAGTCACTAGAGAGAATGCGGTTACCTTTCATAACATATACCTGGACAATGAGATATCCTAAAAGCAACGCTTGGAGTTCCTGGTGATCGGACAACTAGCCTACAACATGATGATGCTTGAAACGGCTGCTGCTAAAGAGCTATGGTTTTGCCCTGTCCTCAGGCATGTAGCAGTTAAAGGAGGAGTCCTTTTGGAGATAGTAGTGAGCTTACATGTTGTGTCAGACACTATTCCTGAACAGAGTTCTTCAGAACCTTTTTACCACACACCTTTTCATTCACACTTTCGCAATTTATATGCACTGTAAATATTAGGTATTATAATTATCCAATTAATGCTTTGCTTGCTTGTTCTAAATTTCCAAAATATCTTTATATCACTAGTTTCAAAGGTCAAGACAATTTTGACTGATGTATTTATTTGTACAGCTGTTAAATTGGTGGCAATATCCGTAAGTAACCTGGTGGAAACATTTTGTTAAGGTATTATTTAAAATGTAAAGTTACATTGTTTTGTCTTCCATATAATCATTTTCACAATATTTTCAATTCTCAGTCACTCATCATCCATCCCCACTTCCATCATTTTCTCCCTGCATCGTGTCCCTCTTTAGAGACTACCTGTTTGCAGATCCTATTTCTGCTTTTGATCCATTTGCTGTCCCCAATCTTTCCTATTTCACTGTTCCCAGCACTGTCCCTGATACACCTGCTCTGTGGTCCGTCTCTAATCCCTGCACTTCTATTGTTGCCTACTCTCTTCTTGATCATTTTTTTTCTCCCTGCTCTGTCTCACATCACTCCATAACCACTAAGAAGACTGTCTTCCAGATCTTTGTTCTTCTCCCTGTGCTTGCTGTCTCAAATATTTCTATTTCCACAATTTCGAGCTGTGTTCTTGATCATCCTCCTCCTGCTACCTCTTCTTTCTCTGATCCTCACCTTATAGCATAATGTGTCCACAATTGTTCCATCTCAGTCCAAGATTCTTCTAGTCCTGAGCGCTCTCTCTCCATAGGCCTTTTGCTATGTGCTCTGCTCCCAATCCTGAATTGTTCACACTCCCATAGTCAGTCCCAATGATCCTTCTGCCCCGTGTCGCAGATGGTTCATCCCTCCCAGGTCAGTTTCAGATGCATCTTCAGCTAACTGACCTGTCCTCAGGCTACACACTGATTCACACATTGCTCCTAACCCCTGTTCTGTTGCCAACTTTCATCTTTCTGTCCCCTGCGCTATATGATCTGCTTCAAACGTGTTCCCATCCCTAGGTCTGTTCTCTACAGATTATTCTTCCATTTCCATCTATAAACAAGACACTTCTCATGTTCCTTCTTCAATCCATTTGTTTTCTGCTCCTTAGTTTACCAACTCTCTACTGTATCCTCACTCCATGAGTAATTAACATTTCGCTTTTCACTGTCCCAGATACTTCCCATGCAGAAGGCTCTGCCCAGATCTAGCCCTGCAGCCTGCTCTGTCACGACCCCTAAATCCATCTACATCCCCATGCTCTGACCCAAAATGTTTTGTTTGCTGATAGCTCTGTCCTTGATACTTCCCTTGCTCTCTTCTATTCCCATGATCCCTTGCCTATCCCCTGTTCTATCCCTGATATTTCAACTGCTCCATGTTTTCTGCTCATCTGCCTCCTACCGCGAGCTCTGTCACTGTTAATTCCCCTGCCCAGTTGTGGTTGTTAAACTTCGAAGGTGGATAAAAAGCTGCTAGAAGTAGGACTAAGTGAACGAGCCAGACCTTTTCCAGTGGGACTTCAGGGGGCTTCCTCTCCCTTTCTCTCACCTCCTGTCCTACGACATGCTTGAGAAAATGAGGCCAAATTGTTATTTTCGTTTACAATATAAAATATATTGGCTTCAGAATCTTAGGTTTTTACAGCCTATTAAGAAGGAAACTATTTTTATAAATGTAAAATCTTTCAAGCAAACAAAGGCATGTTGGGAGAGGTACCCCCCCCCCCCCCCGCCGAGAGCACTTTGAAAATAATATTAGAACAACATTTTATTTTTCACCACCATTTTCCCATGAATCAAGTAAAAAGTCTCCGGTTTTGCAGGCAGTACAAATAATAACGCAATTTGACATGATCGCTTTCAAGAAGTATATAGCAGCTTTCTTCGTCTCTAGCTTCCACTATTATTTTGCCGTCCTGCCACATGCAAGAAGGTTCCTGAAATGTATTAGTTTACCTCAAGTGGTGAGATGGGGATAGGGGGTAACTAAAAGTTATAGAGATCTCATCATCTTCTGTCACCGATTGCAAAGTTATTTCATGTTAGAAAGACAGGGCTGGACAGGGGAACCAAAAGCAGCCCTGGCAGAAATGGTCAAACTAGCCCGACTTTCTCCTGCTCCTCATGCAACCTCTCTCCTTCCATCCATCCTGTCGTCTCTCTTATTTCTCCCTGTCTGAACACTTTCTCCTCCAGTTCCTCCCTTTCTCTCTTTTGAAGCCTCCCTGTGCATGATGCGGTTAACTTCGGGGACCTGGGAAAGAGATAGAGGCACCAGGAGCAGTCCTGGGCTTTTAACCTCTTCCACGCTCGTGAATTCCGTGCCTGCGCTAACGTTCTGAAGAACGTGCGGGGCCGTGACAGAACCGTTCCGTCACAAGCACAGCTCACCCGCGTGCCGTGACGGAGCGGTAACGTCACAAGCACGGAACCGCCGCGCAGCCGCCCCACCCCCTTAGCGCTGCGGCGGAATAGCCGCCGCAGCGAAGGGGTTAAGAGCGGCCCCCAGCCCACCGGGAACGGCCTGTGGAATACAAGGCTTGTCCAGCCCTGTGGACAGATCTCACAAACTCAGAAATTAGATATAGCACTATTGCTACATAGATAGATTACACAGACTTGGATACTAGGCATCCCACTAAGGCTCCATAGATCTGACAGGTTTAGACAGCAGACATCTTGAGAAAGTAGTAATGATGATAATGCCATAAAAGCTGTATCTACATAAGCCATTAAATAATAGCCATTGCAGCAAGCATTCTCTGGCACAAGGGAGATAACGTAGGTGCCTCCAAATGAGATAAACACTAACTAAAAATACAAAACACTAGTGGTTTCCCCAAAATTACCTAACGTGTATTTGTAAATTGCATGTTCACCCAGAAGGGTATCTTGGCACTGAATGACAGATGTTTATTGTTACCAAACTCAATGGTACTCACTTTATCGACCTCAGAAGGATAAAAGACTGAGTGAACCCGTAGGGATTTGAACCTGTGACCAGGAGGTCTAACACAGGCCCGTACAGTGGACGCATTAGTCTACTAAGCCATCAGACCAAGAAAATCAAGGTATACCGTCCTCAATGGTCCTTAGGCTCTTAAGAAAAGCCACGGCAATAAAAGCAGAACAAAACTAAGAAAACAAACCAACATATCAGCTTTAAATATTGATATACATTTCAAAGGTAAACATTTTATCCCCAAATATCCGCTTTGTAAATAACCTCTTTTGTCTCTAAAATACCAGCAAGTTACTTTCAGTGAATGCCCGGGTATCACTAATTACCAATGTGTTAGTTTCATGAGACACTACATGTACTAATACTCATAATAATAGATGTTCCTCTATATGGTCAAGTAACTTCTTCAAATGTCAAGGATAATTACCATATAAAGAAGGTAGCCAGCAGATGTTCGGGATTTCCACTTATGCCACGAATGCCCATCAGAAACCAGTGATAGCTTTCAGATATAAAGGGAGCAACCATTTTGCAAAAGCCACCATTATTCTAGGGATGACCCACATTGCATGGACAGCCATCAGTCTGTTAAGGATGGCCACCACTATGACAGATGCTGCCACTAACCCGCTGGTAACGGCAAAAACACTGCCATGGGTGTCCAAAATATGCCAATGATGCTGCCAATAAACCAGGTCAATCAACTATTACGCCAGGAATCGACATCACAATGCCTGGCACAGCCACCATATGGTATTAAGCTGGTCGAGGATGTACATGTTGATACATGTACTAGCACACATTTCCAGTGATACATGCACACATGTACAGTCTCTTTGTGTACTAACTCACATTCTCTCTTATATCCTGTATCTGTTAGGCCCTCTTCCCATTGATGTAACTCGCTAATCATATCCTCTTAAGTAATTTGCTATGTCCTCTCAGACCTCTATCCCTATTGTTTCCTAACGCTCTAACCAAGCACTCACAGCTCTTTCCAGGTTGCCTCTCAGTGCTTCTTCTTCTGCTTCTCGGCTCTTTCCTATAACTCTACGACACCTGCCAATGGTCTCTGGACATGTTCTCTTTACTTTCCCTCCCTTGCCTCCTCCCACTTCTCCCTCCAAGTTGTGACCGAGCAAATTTCACTATACCTCCATAATCTCTCCTTGCACAAGCCCTAGCACTTGTGCTGCTGCTATGGAGGAGTTGAGCTTTGCCCACTGAATTCAATAAAAGATGTATGTTTTACCTACAAATACAGGGTACGTCAATGGGCAGCACATTTGTCTCCAGTCTAGCCAGGCTCTAATGGCATTTTATTAAGACCAAACATATGTACCCTGAGCACAACCCATATAAGGAACATATTTCAGTATGGAAATGTTACGTTGATGATATACTGATACCGCGGCAAGGCCCCATGGAGGCAGGACAGGAATTTGTGACATTGATGAATAAGGTAGGCCCTTCTTTCAAGTTCACATTGGAAAAACGCCAAAGAGCATATTGCATTCCTCGATTTGGTGATAACAGTAAAAGATGAAAAAGTTAAATAAAAAGACAAATAAAAACCCAGAGATCAGAACAACCTACAATTTGACAGCTTCCATCCTGGAACACCACAGTAAAATCATCCTTACAGGCAATTTCTCTGCCTCTGGAGAAATTACAGCATTATAGCAGACTATGAACAATAAGCCCAAGATCTCACGATAAAACTCCAGGCAAAGAGATACCCTGACAAAATCATAAACAGAGCATCAAATAGGGCCCAAAACAACAACAGGGAAGTGCTTCTGGGACCCTCAAACCGAGAGAACATATAAAGACTGACTTGTGTCTCTAAAATCACTCCAGCATCCAATTAGATAAAAAACACACATTTCTGAAGAATTGCAATATTCAGAACACCAGAAAGTCATCCCTTGGAAAACCGCTCCTTGCATTTGAAAGATGCCAACATTTGAAAGATAGATTGATACACATTAGACCCATAGAGAAGGTACAAGCAGAGTCCCTGAAGATGCGTTTGGCCCTCCCACAGATAAAAGGCCACTTTCCCTGTGGATATTGCAACATATGCCACCTTACAAGGGAATCTATAGAATTGTATTTGGCGCTAGAAAAATCATGGGAGTTACCGAACAACATAAGCTGTAATGTAAAACAACTCTGTGTATTTGAGCACATGTGCATTATGCGTCCATTTCGAACGATAATGGCATTACTCCTAGTCCTACTCCCTCGCCTTCCTTCGGTACAAATGAGGCCCTGCCTCCCACCCAGACCCACCCCCACCATAAAAACTCTGCCCGCCCCAACCTCCACCTGTACATAAACAAGCTGAGCTAGCACTCAGTTGAACAGTACCGGGAGGGAGGGAGGGTCCTCGAAGGAAGGCGAGGAAGTAGGACTAGGAGTAGGACATTGCCGTCCCTCCCTCGCCTTCCTTCGGTACAAATGAGGACATAGCAAGGAGAGGATAACAGAGACGGACAACTGAGTGACAAAGAACACAAAACAGTGCCCCAAACACAGCAGATCAACATCCCAGGCCTCCGAAAGAGGACAAGACTCCGCGGCCCGAACCCCCACAGGAGGAACCACCCTCACAAGAGCAAGAGCCACCAACACTGTGGAACGAAACCAACAACCAGGAAGGCAAACAACACCTGAGTCGGACTAAGCGAACAAACAAAGAGACGTCCACCGGAAGGACCCAGCAACCAACAGGCACCACAGCAAAAAAGGCGCCGGACAACCAAACCGACCAAAGGAGCCACAGACAAGGAAGGAGCAGGACCGAACACAGGCAAAACCAACCCGTGACAGAGCCAAAACGCCGAGTCACCGGAGGGACAAAGGACGGAACCGGATCCAAAACTAACAGATCCGAACAGCCCAGACAAAAGGGAAACGTCCAAGACAGGGCCCACAATACCCCCAAGCCCCCCAGAGGGGAACCGACAGTCCAAAGCAGAGCCGCCGAACACGCCGACACCCCAAGGATGAAAGGCCAAGAGGACACTTGAGGACACAAACCCGTGACCAAGAACCGGAACACAGGCCGCCACAGTGCGCGCAGCAGGACAGGCAGCCCCCCGACCAGGCACACGCGGGGGCAAACCCAAAAGGTAAGAGCCGAAACCCAAGAACCGCAAGGGGCCCAGAGGGAGGACCGGATAGGACAACCAACCCCAGCAGCAAAGACCCCGAAGGGAAGGACCGGACAAGGCGGGGAAACAAACACAGCAGACCCGGAAAAACAACCAGGCAACAGACCCCAGGCAACATGCAAGGAAGTCAGGAGCACCACAAAGCCGGAAAGACGCCCACCGCACTCGCAGAGGGGCCACCGACAACCCCAGAAGAGCCCCAGCTGGAGGGAAACGCCACACCAAAAGAAGGCCAGCACCACGGGATCAACACCCAGAGCAGAACACCAGACCCAAAAGGCCCACAAACACCAAGCACAGGACAGCCAAGAGGAGGACCGACAGGAAGCCCGCAAGCCACCGCCAACCAGACCGAAACCCCCAACACAGCCGAATCCAGGCGCACAACCGCCAGGCAGCAGGCACAAACCCCGCACAGAACCCAGGGGAAGAGCCCGAAACCCCAAAGGGCACGGAGCCACCGGAAGGAACCTCCCCAGAGCGCAAAACAGCCCGGACAGGAGAGGAAAACAAAGAGCCCAAGGCCAACGGGGAGCAGCAGCAACCCCGAGCACAGACCCACAGAGCCCGCACAGGAAAGGCCAGAGCAGCGGAAAAGCCGGGAAGGGAAAGTCGAGAGAAAACCGAGGACGAAGTAAGAAACCAGCAAAGCAGAACTGCCAGCCCACAGGTCACCCACCAAGGCAGAGAGCTGACATACCCAGCACCCAGACCCCAGCCCACAGAAACAGGACCCAGGCAACCAAGGACAAGGACCAGAAACAGGACCCATCCGATCGAGGCAGAGGACCAAGCCACTGGAACGACAACGGAGCCAACACCCTCAGAACCGCAGAGACCCCCAAAAGGGCACCAGGGCAAGCCCCAATGACACAACAGCCGCCAGCAAGAGGACCCCCGGGAGAGCAGCAGGAACCAGAACAGGAATTTGAACCGACCCCAGAACAGGCCGGCGACCGAAGCCACCACAAGCGGAGCCGGAAGAGACAGCGAACACTCAGCCAGAAGGCAACAGTGGCCGAGCCACCAGGAGAGCACCCCCGGGGACGGACCGACAAGGGCAGCAGGGACAACAGACCCCAGAGACCAACCCAAAAGGAGCCAGACGGACAGGCGGAGTAGAAGAAAACGAGCCCAGGGAACCAGAAACACCACAGAAGCCAGGTGCCCCGGCACCCGCAGCCACTGGACCGCCCGAGGAGCCACGGGACAAAAAGGCCCAAACCCACGAAGGAAGAGAGACCAGGCACCCGGACAAGGGGACGGGGCTGAGCACAGACCGAAGACGTGCCCCGACAAACCCCAGGCCCAGAGAGGGGACAAGTGAAGACACACCCCGGGTCACTAAAAACCCGATCACCAGAAGAATCACAAAGGACCTCCTGAACAGGCCGAGCAAACAGAAACTCCAGCCGCATGCCACAAGAGGCCGTCCAGAGAAGGTAGAGGGAACACCCCTGCTGCAGGAAGGAGAGCCACGAGAGCAACCGGACATGCCGGAAGACCCAGGGCGAAGGCCGGAGGCTGAAGGGGAAGGACTCAACCCAGAAAACGTGCGTACCACACAGAGAACCACAGGAAACGCAGAAATGAAGCAGCGTCAGGGAAGCGGAGAGAAGCGCTCCCCAAAACACCAGGGCATGCCAGAAACCGTCAGGCAGAGCCCACGGAAAAGCAGCCCGAAAGGCCAACACACAGAAGGGAACCGGCCGAAGCCAGGAGCAGTCCCCCAGGAGAACCGGAACAGGCACAAAGCCGCCGGACACCCCAGTCCCAGCAACAAAACGGAGCGGGCCACAAACCCGAGCCCCACCGACAGGAACCCAGCAGATGGAACAAAAGGCAAGCAAACAGGACACCCAGTCTAGGAGAGCCACCCAGCAGGAACCGGAGACGGGCACCGGCAGAGGAACCCTCCACGAACCGGAGGAACCGGCACCAAGCAGACCCAGCACCCATGAACCACCGTACACAGGACCCCGCCAACAGAAACGTCCCGCAGCCACAGAGGAGGAAACGCCAAAGACGACCACCCACCGACAGGGAACCGACCAGACAGCAGTGACAGGAACCCAACAGGGTACGGCACCCAGAAAAGGAGGAAGCAAGCCAGGGCGATCAAACGGCCAAAACTGCGATCACACAAAAGCCAGAGGAGACAGCGGGGAGAACGGAGAGGCCCCAGTGCAAGGCACGCGGGAAAGGCAGGACGCCCCATCTTAGGCAAGGCAAACAGAGGGCCCAAGGCGGCGACACCCAGCCACCACGAGCCGCCGACGCCAACTCCATGAAACCCCACATCAAGGAGGGCACAGAAGAAGCAGAGAACCGGCCAACCAGCGCAACAGCAGCAGCCAAGCAGAACATCAGACCCACCAAGCAGCACGGCCAGGACAGAGACCGGCAGCACAACGGAAGGAAAGGGGCGACCCCCACCAAGAAGCAAAGCCACTGGTGGAAGAGAGGGATGAGCAGCACAGAAGCGAAACCCCAGACACAAACCGAGCATGTATAGAAACCTGAAAACCCTCCAGGACCAACACAGCGCAGAAGGAACACGGAGGGTAGATGAGATGAGAGACCACCATGGCATGACACCCAGGCAACCGACAAGCAACCGCCAGCCGGGCAGGCCACCGTGGACAGAGCAGTAAGGACAATGCGCACAACAGTGGGAACAGCCAGGAAAAAAAACACCAAGCACGGGCAACGCATGCCACACCCACAGCACCATACACCACACCGGGCATGAAGGGCAAGCCCAACCAGAAGGGCCGGGAACAACAAAGAAAGAATCCCACAGTTCCAGCCCGGCAGGAAAAGAGGAAAGCCCCCCCATCCCCCGACCAGCGCAGGAGCTCAGTGAATATTCCAGGACAAGAACCCAGAGCCCTACGCATCGCCAAAGCCGGTAGAAGGACCCCCAAAATCCCAGGAACCAGACGGGAACCAGCCCCTAACAGGAACCGCAGGACGAAGATGGGAGGGCACCGAATGGCACCCGCTGAACCCCAGAACACTGGACAGAGCAGCCTCACCCAAGTCTAACAGAAGCAGACACGAGAGGCAGAACACCCCCCACGGAGCCCATATGGCCAGGGCACCCCAAGGGGACCGGAGAACCAGCAATAGAGGAAGAGGACATCAGCAGGCCCCAACAACCACCTGCGACCCAGTGGCAGACAAGCGCCAAAGGGCACCACCCAAGGAAACACGGAGCAGTGGCCCGAGCCGCACCCCAGGCAGCGAGAGCCCGTGCCACCAAAGGCACGAGAACAGCCGCCAAGCCATAGCACCAAGGTCCGCACCGCAGGGCAAGAGAACCGCCCAAGCAGGATTAAAATAGGAAAAACGGCCACAAACCCGCCCTACCTGGCCTCCGGGAAGACAGCAAACCGGGAGGAGGCAGCCACGCAGCCCGACCCGGAAACACAGCCCCAGCCACAGGAGGACCGCCGGACACCGCCGGGGATTTCTGATCCACCGCTCCGCCCCAAACCACAAGGGAGACGAGGAGAGGAGGGATTGCCAGGAGAACGCTGCCGAGGGCACTGCCGACGCAGAGAACCAACACGAAGACTACCCGGCACCGCCACAGGGAGGAACTGAAGGTAAGTCTCACTAGGGAGACAGAAAAAACAGGTGGCGGTGGGGGCGGGCAGAGTTTTTATGCTGGGGGTGGGTCTGGGTGGGAGGCGGGGCCTCATTTATACCGAAGGAAGGCGAGGGAGGGACGGGAGGTAATGGTATGTCAGAATGAAAACTAGAGCCATCAGAGTGAGAATAAACACGATCCGGTAAAAACGCCCTACCATAAAAATTAAGCCACATTTCCTGGAATTACAACATACACTGAATTACATGAAGTGGATTGCATTATAAACTGTGCCAGTATGCCACAACTCTAAAGCACAACACTTACTAAAGTAACAGAGATAGGTGTTTAAATTGGATACATCTAGCTAGGGTAGAACTCAATGATGAGATACTATGGAGTCAGCTGCAGAAATAGAGAACCACCAGGGAAACATGTTATTTGCACACACATTAACCATGACAAAATCGTTCTATGTGTGGCCACAGACAGGGATCCAGCTATCCAATCATTACATCATATGGCATCACCTTCACAGTGAGTGAGCATACAGTTAGATAAATGCACCCACAAAGATTGCCATCAAACTATCACATCACACATGAGAATACACTTCAGTAATTATGCTCTTGAATTATATGTCAGTGTGATATAAGCATTTCCTCATGTGTAGGATATACAGATAGGAGGAATATTTAATACGTGTCATGCTGCTTTTTTAAGTAAATGAACTTACTTGAATTTCATAATTTTTGTTACTTCCCTGACTGTAAAAAATAGGAGTATTATGATGAGTATTTATATTTTTTTAGATCACAACAGATTCAATAAGATATATACTACTAAATGGCGGACGCATTCTACAAGTGGAGTGACAAGAATCTGGGCCCGACCCGTCAGAAGATGATGGTACCTGGTCACAACTAAACTTTTCATCGAAACAGATTAAAGGAATTATGCTGTGTTCATAATTTTGGTCCGTTTCATGACTGTTATGAAACATTAAAACAGCTACGAGCATTTACATTTTCTATAAATCATGACCGATTTAAAAGGATAGCATACAAAATGGCAGTCACAGTTATCACCCAGAGTCACATGACAACACGGGATATGCTGGCAGAAGTTCCCTGTTCCTAACTAACATGTTACTGAGACGGCACACCATATTGCACAAGTAAGTTAATGGCTATGCCGAGATGCTCTTTTCTAGTTGACTGCTGCCGGAAAGCAAGGTGGTTGACTATATATTTTGTTTAAAACAAAGGAGAATTTGCTTTCTATATATTAAAAAAAAAGCTACTGCGGTTTTAAAAAAAAAAAAATAACCACCTACCCTTCTTGTGTATCCCAACAGCCCACCTCCCTCCCCATTTTCTAGGGGCAACTCATGTCCATGAGGGCCGGCTCATCCGTATCCTTAAGGGGCAGATAGGTCTCTAATAAACGGTAAAACTGCCTTATTGGTTACAAATCAGATTCAGAGTCGATTCACTTTTTTTTGTTTTTGTTTTATACAGCACAATCTAGACCCAAAGATATCAGATATCAGAGCGCTTTACATGAGCACCAGTTTTGTTACAGGTGGCCCAGTCCTCTTTAAGTTACCACAAATGAGGCAGTCTTACGTCGGATTTTCTTGGGTTCAAACTGACAAGAAAATGTGAGCAACACTTGGAGGTCATCACAGTTCCGCTGGAGAGAAAGCTCTACATGCAATTTAGATTTGGCCCCATTCTGGTGAACTCGCTCACAGCCCCCTGGTGAAAGTGTCCCACTCAATCGGGGGTTTGTCCAGGATGTCCCTTAGCTCTTGAGTCGATAGCCCACATACTTTTTCTTTGTCCACTTTATAGAGCCCCAAGATTGAGATGGTTAGCCCCTCGTTGTAAGTGCCTCGGTACTCGTTGCCATCGAGCAGCACTGCGCATCTTAAAACCTGACACTAGGTTGCTTATAGTTTGCGCAGTTGCCAAATTCCTAGGCAAGATGTGGGCTTTCAGAAGATCTTTGCTGAAAATTACTAATTGATTATCTCTGGTGGCTGTATATAGAGCTTACTATTTTAACTTTCTTAATTATCGGCAAGTTTTAATCTCTCACAGCTTATTTATTCAATAGAACGTTAATGTGTTATTGCAAGCACCTTAATTCCTTTGTACTGTATGCATTTGCACTTTTTATGGTCTTCGGACCGGAGAACTATGACGGAGCTAATGCAAGTTGTACTTGGATATCTCCCTCATACAGTTGTATTGAGTATTTGATGATCAAGCTATGTTACTCCAAGAGGTATTAATGAGCACTAGGTAGAATCAACGCAAAAAAAGCTATCCCCTGGGTGTTTGGCTCTCTTGTATTTATATTTTGATCACATTACTAGTGTATATATGTATTTTATCCATTTGTCCGTTTGTCTTTTTACTAATCCATGTTGATATCGATCAATAGCTTACTTCTGTAGATTCATATACTGTACATTGGTGATAAACTGTGAATGTGGAAAACTTTTATGGCATCCTTGCGACAAAATAAAGTATTTGAATTGAAGTTATAGATTAACATATTCATGTTTGTTAGGCTTTGCAGAGATCATAAGTGAATTGCAAGCGTTGCTTATATTGGCATGAAGCATGTTGTTTTGAATGACTAGAAATCACCCTCATATATGAAAGAGGCAATGCTCTGCATGCCAACAATAAGTTTGCATGCATAATATGTGTGTGCGGTTATATTTGTATTCCCCTACTGGTATATAGCTTGAAACACGTGAATCACCAAAAGTAGGAAGGACTCATCTGGTATGACACAGAGAACTGTGTGCATTAGAATAATCACATCATTAGAGGTTGAGGCACTCATTGTGTTGTAACTTGAATCTGAGACCAGCTGATGCTGTGTACCAACAACCCCAAGCTACAGGAATGTTACTAACCAAGAACCCTCTTTTGAAAGAAGCAATCAGAACTGTTGAGAGTTTGGAACATACATCTAACTGGGCATAAGAAATACGCAAAATTCCATCGGTCAGTACTATCCCTGGTGTTTCGAAGTGTTGGAGTACAATTCTGAAGGTGCAGACTGTAATGCTTATCCTAGGGCAATTTTGAAAGTCACAGGAAAAACCCAAAGTAAATAGGTGGAACGTTAAAGATTCTAAAGCTAAGTGTTTCAAGTGTGGAAGCCCTAACCATATGTCAAATTATTTTAATTGCTATGCCCGAAATGTTACTTGTAGAAACTGTGGAAAAAGGGGGCATTTTGCACAGCTTTTTAACAATACTAAGGACACCTGCATTGCCAATGACACTGATATTCCCAAACATGCAATACCACATCTAACAAACTCAGATGGGGTAACTATACATGAGGGGAAAATTGATGGGGATGCTATTGAAATGCCTAAATGTGACATTATCATTGATTGTACATGTGCTAGCAGGCTCAGCGTCCCCTTTCACTTTAGTGGGTGACGGGAATTGGGATATTATATTTGGTAACAAGGAACCCTATGGGCATCATAGAGATCCCTGTGTGTGTCCTGGGCAACCACTTGGCTCAGTTGGATATTGGCCGAGGAGACAGACAGACAGTAGCTGGTACCTGTAGTTGGATGCTAATGAAGAAAATTTAACCTATCAACCTATGTTGAGGCATCTCTTAACAGTCTGTATATAGTAGAATACTAACAAAGGGTCTAGAAGAAACGCTGCTTGATCATAACAGGAAATAGACCGTGAAGCATGTCGACCATAGGAGAGCGCCCACAGGACACCTCTGGTTAAACTGGTCCTCTGCGTTTTAATCTTAGCATAGATTTTTAGTTCCCATGAATAAAAGTCTAAAGTTCTATGGGGCACTATAGACAATTTTACATTCCTAATCCATCTGACACTACACCCACTATTATCCCCGACACACAAGCACTTAACACAGGCAGAGAATAGAACCTGTCAAAAGAGCCCCTGTTGAGGGGCCCGCTAGGCATTGCACCACCCACCTAGCATGGTACAGAATCTGATGTTGAAGCGTGTCACTTTGGTGGGTAAGGATTCTTGTCCGTGAAATCATTTCTTTCTTGCTTTCCTGTGGGACCGACCACATAGTAGATCATTGATAATTATTGACATACTGTACTAAGATCTGACCAGTTGTTTCGGACATGTTTGAGTTTAGACAGGATATGTTGCCGTTGGGAGGGGGAAGGAACTCATGGCATGCTGGAACGATGCGATAAGGTGATACCCATGTAACTCAAGTGCGGCATGAGATGGTCTGTTTTTCTTGCTGCAAATTATATAAAAACGAATACAAAAAAATTATTTCCATACCGTAGGTAGCGATAGTATGAAGAATTCCAACTATGTTGCATCTCTGGCAATGGCATAATGGCAGTTTTAGCCACATTGCCGGACTCCATACTGCGATGATGCTTAATCAAGTTAAGAAACACGCATAATGGTGGCACACCATCTATTGTTTGACATGTCACTCTAAAGATTTGATGTTTGTAGGACTCCCTCTGCTGTATTGCTCCAGTCACTTGGGTGACAAGGGAAAGAAAAAAACAAATGAGCATGCACAGGTTGGGCTATTTGGTGTGTGATTTATCGCTCTCTAAGCGTAGCTTTCTAAAATAGCTTTGTAATCAGTGCTCCAGGCCCATTAGCATGCCCTGCATAGGGCAGATAGCACAACCAAATCATCACGCAGCTTAAGCTTTTTGGTGGTCAACTGCATTACTGGCCTGGATCTGGTTATCAACCACACTGTTAGTGTGATGCAAGGAACTGGACCAGAAGCAAAGTGAAGGAGTTCATGAGGGAGAGAGGATGTAGCATAAGCCGGGTGCATCATCGTCCACCATTGTAATTATGTATATAAAAAATTCTCAAACACTGCATCTTGTGTGTGTAATTGCATGTGCTTGTGCACGAGCGCTGGGCTAATACGATGCATACACCTTTGTTATATTGCGGCATGATTGTGCCACTCCAAAGTAATGATAGACCTGGAATGATGAATGCAATTCCTAGCATATTGTGGGGGACCTTGGGATTATGCTGTCCACCACTGGCAATGTGGGGGCTTCATCATAATTCCTGGCATAGTGTGGGCACCATGATAATCCCACCCCCTGTATAATTTCTGGCCATATCATAATGTTTTTGGGATATTGCAAGCACCCACTGCAAGAAGTGGCCCACTCCTAGTATAATTTTGACTCTGGCATAATGGTGACAATACTTGGCACACTTTGGGCATGAATGTCACACACTGACATGCACCTTCAATGAAATAGCATATGTAATGTTTAATTCAGTAATAGAAATATTTACTATTCTATGGAGCAACAAAATGATATATGAACTTTTTCAACAAGCATTGGCTTTGCCAATATGTCTCGCCTATGCAAGAGCTATTGGCTTTGCCAATATGTTTTAGCCATGTTGTGCACCAGCTTGGCCACTATTCAACATGGCTAAATGCTAATGGCGTAAAGGAGAATGGCGTGGGGTAGAGTGTGATAAAGTAGAGTGTTGTGGGGTGTTATGTAGTGGCGTAGAGAGTCGTGCAGTGGTGCAGAGTTGAGTAGCGCAAAGTGAAGTGGAGTGTTATGGAGTGGCATAGAGTACAGCCTCATAGTGCTGTGGAGTGTAGTGGAGGGACCAGAGTGTCGTAAAGTGGAAGGGCATATAGTGGAATGGCACAGAGTATTGTGGAGTGGTCCAGAGTGGAGTGGCTTAGAGGGTGTTGCACAGAAGGGGCTGCAGTGGTGTAGAGTGGAGTAGAGTGTCATATTGGCACAGAGTGGAGTAGTTTAGTCGAATGGAATGGCACAGAGTGGAGTACAGTGTCATGGAGTGGCATAGAGTGGCATGGAGTCAAGTGGCAAGAGTGGAGTGGAGTAGAGTGCCACAGAATAGAGTATAGTAAAGTGGCATGGAGTGGCATAGAGGGAGTTGCGTAGAGTGGAGTAGAGTTGTAGAATGGCGTAGAGTATTGTAGAGTGGAGTGGCGTGGCGTGTCACAGAATTTAATGGAGTAGAGTGTCACAGAGGAGAGTGTTGTAGAGTGGCCTAGAGTGAAGTGCCATAAAGTACAGTGGTGTAGTGTAGATTGGAATAGAGTACAGCAGCTGTGCATTGGTTTTGAGTAAAGTAGCACAGAGTGCATTGGCGTAGAGTGGCACAGAGTAGGGTGTAGTAGAGCGGCCTAGAGAGCAGTACCACAGAGTAGATTGTTTCAGAGTAAAGTGGAGTGGTGCAGAATAGAGTGTTGAATAGAGTGCCATAGAGTGCAGTGGCACAGAGTGTAGTGGTGCAGCGTAGATAAGAAGTGTCACAGAGTGTAGTGACAGAGTGCAGGCATGCAAAGTAGCACAGAGTTCAATGGCGAGGAGTGCGATCTTGCAGAGTAGAGTGTCTTAAAGTTATGTTATGTTATGTTATGTTATGTTATAAGACATTTCTTGAGCGCACTGTCACCGTAAGTTTCCTGGCGCTGATCGGATCCTAAGATTGGGAAGGATGGAATTAGTGTAGATGGGAGAGTTAAAGTGCAGTGATGTGCAGTGTATTGGTGTAGAGTTCATTGGCGTAGACTGCAGTGGCACAGAGTAGAGTGTTGCAGAGTAGAGTGCTGTAGAGAGCAGTGGCATACAGTACAGTGGTGCAAAGCAGAATAGAGTGGCATAGAGTGCAGTGACGCAGAGCGCAATGGTGTAGAGTGGAGTGATGTAAAGTGTTGCTGAGTAGAGTACAGTGGCATAGTGTATAGTGGTGCAGAGTAGTTGCCTAGAGTGGAATAGAGTGCATTGGTTTTTGACTAAAGTGGTGTAGAGTACATTGGGTAGAGAGCAATGGTTTAGAGCAGAGCAGCGTAGAGTGCTGTGGTATAGAGTAGATTGTTTCAGAGAAAAGTGAAGTAGCATAGAGTGGAGTGATGCAGGGTTGAGTGGAATGCTGCAGGGTAGAGTAGAGTGGCACAGAGTGCAGTGTCGTAGAGTGGGCAAGACTGGAGTGGCAGAGTGCAGTGGTGTAAAGCAGATTATAGTGGCATAGAGTGGTGCATTGACAGAGTATAGTGGTGCAGAGTTCAGTGGGGCAGAGTAGAATAGGGTGACAGAGTAGTGTGTTGCAGAGTAGTGTATAGTGGGGTAGAGTGCAGTGGCGTACAGTGTATTAGTTTTGAGTAAAGTGGTGTAGCGTGCAGTGCTGTAAATGTATTCGTTTTGAGTGAAGAAGTAAAGCATGCATTGGCGTAGAGTGTATTGGTTTTGAATAAAGTGGATGGAGTAGAGTGCAGTTGAGTAGAATATATTGGTTTTGAGTAAAGTGGTGCATTGTATTGTAATTACATTTATATAACGCTTACTACCCTTGACGAGGCTTTGAATCGCTTTTTCGGCGATGAGCAGGCTACTTCGGAGCCCATAAAGTATTAGTGTTGAATTAGTAGATTAGAGTGCCTAAAGAGTGGACTGGTGTAAAGTGCAGCAGTGCAAGGTCGAGTACAGTGGCATAGAGTGGAGTGAAGTAGAGTAGCGTATAATGCATTGGCATAGAGAAGAGAGATGCAGAGTACAGTGGTATAGCTAGTACTTTGGCAGCCCCTGGTTTTTCTGCCCAGCTGCCACGGGTTGAGACGGGGGGTGGGGTGTTGCTGTTGATTCCTGCTTTTGTTTGCCGCCTTGCGCCGGCCGCCGGTAAGAGTGGGGGGGCCACTGCCCCCAAAACTCGCACCACCCTCTCTTCCCCCCCGTGCTATGCCACTGGCTGAGTAGACTGCAGTGGGGCAGTGGCATTGAGTAGAGTGGTGTAGAGTACATTGGCATAGAGTGGAATAGAGAAGGGCAGAGGCAAAGAGAAAAGTGGCATAGAGTTAAGTGGCAGAGAGTGCAGTGGAGTAGAGTGGTGCAGAATAGAGGGGTGTAGAGAGAAGTAGCGTAGACTGGGGAGCTGGCATGGTGTGCAATGGTACAGAGTAAAGGGGTGCAGATTAGAGGGGTGTAAAGTGGCGCAGAATAGATTGCAGTGGAATAGAGTGGAGTGGTGTACAGTAGATTGTTTTAGAGTGGAGTGGTGCATGGTAGAGTGGAGTGGGGTAGAGTTGAGTGAAGTGGCATAAACTGCAGTGGCATAGACTGCAGAGTATACTAGAATGGGGTAGAGTGGATGGTATAGAGTGCACCTGCGGAGAGTGCAGTGGTACAGATTAGATTGTATTGCCATAGAGAGCAGTAGTTAGAGTGCAGGGATGCAGAATGGAGTGGCATGGAGTGGAATGGCGTAGAATCTAGTGGAGTGATGCTGACTGCAGTGGTGCATAGTAGAGTGGGGTACAGTACATTGGCGTACAGTGATGCAGAGTAGAGAGGCTTAGACGCAAGTAGAGCAGAGTGAAATGGTGCAGAGTAGAGTGCAGTGACGCAATGTGCAGAGGCGTAGAGTGAAGTGGTGTAGTGTGAGTGGTGTAGAGTGCAGTGGCGTGGAGTGGTGCAGAGTAGAGCAGAGTGGAGTATGCATGGTGTGGTAGCACACTGCCATTACAGCCAACACATCTTCAAATGAAATGACCCTTACATTTGCATAGACATGCAGTTTTACTGATGAAAGTATACAGCACACAAACTATAATGTGCGTAAATGTCATCAACTTCTGTATTGATTTGTATTGATGGTATTAAAATGTTTGTTTCCACCACACTTGATAATTTCCCCTGGTAGCCAGAATGATTGTCACATAAATCCTCTCAATTTGAGGTCAGAGAAAGAAAAACAAATACCAGGCTCCCTCATTTGACCTCTGTCTTTGAATGCACAGCAAATGTGACAAGATAAGAACAAGATTTAAAGGCCTGTTTACAGAAAGGGAACACTCAGAAGGACACTGCAAATACGGTTTGGGCAAGGAAAGGGACAAACTCAAGCTGGGCAGCCTAAAACAAATAAAGCCAGCAAATACAAAGCAAGAACATGTGAGTTACACGCCAAAATGCCGATGGCAAGCAACGAGTGGAGTGCATTCCCAGAGAAGCTTTCCTAATGTCCCCAATATGTCATTAGCAAACCAGAGGCTGTGCTGTCTGGTAGGCTTCAACCTACTAAAAAGCACTACTCGATTCCGGAATTAAATTCACATAGAATTTTATTCAGTAGTAAATATATTTAACGCATTATTCCACAAGCAAAAACACATGAACTATTTCCTTTGGAAATGATGTGGGTCTACAATGGTTACAAATGTGTTTGAGGCAGTATTTAAAATGAAGGTGAACTGGGTCTGGCTGCAACAGAAATTAATATACAATTAACTTCAGATGAAACCCCACACTGCAAGCATTCAGGAAGAGCCTCAAGACCTGGCTCTTCGGATGACCGGAGCTGACCGAATCACTACCCCTCCCACAGTGCTTGAAATGGAAAAATAGAAGTGCAGGTACTCTGTAACAGAGTACCTACATGTTTCTGGAGAAGTGTCGGTATTCTCCAATTAAAAGTATAGAATTTCTCTTGAGAAGTGCCGGTACTCTCCCTCTCAAAACAAAAAAGTGCTGGTACTCCGTACCGGACAGTACCGGCCCATTTAAAGCACTCACCGGTGAGTAGTGTGTTCTATAAATCCCTGATTGATTGACTAGTGGCGGAGAGCGCACCCTACTTAATCCATCAAGGGTTTTAACATTTTGAGAGAGTGTGGTCTCCAAAATCCTGCGTTTGCCCCAAAATAACTGCTCTCCGAGCAAAACGCAGGCAACAGGTTAATTTCTGCAGACAAACTGGTAGGAGGCAGTAGACGGGGGCGTCCTCACATGGAAACCTTTTCCTCTTTATTAACATTATTATTATTATGAGAACATCGCTTGGCATTTGGATAATTAAAATGTCGTAACAGTTTTCACATTCCGGGTGCTAATTAGCACGGATAGAGAGCTTCCTAAATCAGGAGGCTTCTGTACCTTCGGAACTAATCGCGCGCGCGGCGCTGTCAGAGGGGCTGTAATGCGGCGCGCGGAGCCGTGGCTAATGAGGCCGAGGCGGGCGCCAAAATTAGCGCGCGAGCCCGCCACCACAAACCGCACAGCACGGCTCATTCCAGGATTTTTTTCGGTATTAATTACACGGCTGCGATTGAGAATTATAACATCCTTCAATTATTGCGGCGTGTGAAAGTCTCTCGGGCAGGCGAAGAGCTCTGTGTCTGCAGCGTGACAAAGGCGGGACTGTCTGACGCCCATAAACATTGGCACTGAATTTCACTTTAAGTTGGTAAACGGGGACATCCACGACTCCAGTGCTGAAGCCTGGACACACAGTCCAAGTCAGCCTGATAGGGCGTAGCACCAGGGTTGGTGGGCGGGAACTCGGGCCTGGTGATGTTTATGGGTGCTAGTACACAGCACAAGGTCTGGAAAGGATGTAAGAAGGGGTACTTCAAGGTCAGTCAAAATCACTCTGGTCCGCATGGAAATGTGAGCAAATCTCCATCTACCAGAGGACTATGAAACCCCAGTGTTACAGGCAGAGACATTGCCATTTAGTGATGTAGTGCAGGAACTGGAAGTTACAAAAACACATGGGTTGAGAATGTTGCTAGAGGCCTTGAAAGAATGTCCAAGCGGTTGACAAATTAAGGTGTGGTCCAAAATGGAAATTACTACTAAGAACTGGATTACAGACGTCCACAGTTGGATACAGTATGTTCACACACAATTTTTGCTTAAATATTCACATACAAAAGCCCTGTAAGTCCCTAGTGACAATTTTGAGTTATACAGGAAAAGAGAGTATTCAAGTTGCAGTCTTTAAATTCTAACATATGCATTTGGACTCAAGCCTTTGGGTTGAGCAGGCACTATCAGGAAAACAACAAAGAGGTAATGTGCTCTAGGACTAAAGAAAGAAGTCTTCAGACAGGTGGGTGCAGATGTACATGAATTTGAAAAATAAAATGCACTTTGCCCACACTGTGAGCAAAATGGAGCCGCTATCCCTTATTCTAAACCGTATGTAATGTTATTAGATATTGAGTACGAAGCAATTATTATCTGAGGTTTGGTATTGGTAGTATCTGTACTGTATTTAAGGGTGAAAAGGATGGGGCACCAATCTAGTTTCACGAGGAGATTGTAACCAGGAGATTTTCCCACAGAGGGCGTCAAGGATGAATGGAATCAGAGTTTACTGTATGGGGAGCATGAGCAAATAAAAACATTTAAAATATGGAAAGTTTTACACGTGGAGACTTCAGTTATTTGCATGGAAAGTAGCATATCAAGTGGCCATGAAGAGGACAAGATTTCACAGGAAAGTTCTGCAGTGTCTGTAGCCTGCTCAATAGAGCGCTAATCAGGATTATTCTGGGTGTCTTCAAGGCTTTGGAGGTGGACAGGTGTCTCGAGGTCACCCACTTGAGGGAGTCAGAGCCAACAGAGTATTTCACACCAAGTGAACAAGTCAGACAACGTTGTCAGCTCAGATTGGGACAGCAAGAGAGGTAGCAGTTATATATAGAGTGAGGTCAACAGCCAAATGACAAAATTAAAACGTATAACAGAGGAAGATTGACTTTGCAAAATGCACAAGTAAATCTGAATTCAGGTGTTGTCATCTTTTTCGAGCTATCTAAACATCATAAATGGCGAAACTTCAAGCATTCTGGGTAATACACTGTGCAGGTAGGTATACATCCAGAAATAAACTACGGCACAGAAAAGCACGTCACAGAGATGGGAAAAAAATCACAAAGGGAGATGCATCTTCCTTATACAGAGGAGTGAAAAACGGACGACTCATTCTTTTATTTTGGAGGGGAGAGATTGTCATATTTGTAAATAAGGACACCAGTGGGAGAGCCAAAAGGCTGGGATGAGGTCACAGAGTGGATGCAGATGAATCAATCAATAGTCAGAAGCACGTTATTGATGCTGAAAATGATAACGTGGATCGAGGCCTACTGTTTGATGGGGTCAAAGCCTGAAAATCCCGGACGCAGAGAATGGATTTTTGAAGGGATGACACCCTAGGGGCAGGGTGGTTGTGGCTTGTTCCGGTGACACTCGTGGATTCAGTATCTTCCTCCTTGACTTGGCACAGAGACCACTGGGACGGCTGGACAACAGAGGGGCCAATTAAAATTTCTGGATCCAGAATGTGATCTTTGAAAAAAAGTTCTGCAGGAGAAGGCAAAGCCATGGATGGCGAGTGTAATATTTGGGGAGACCGCCACAGGAAGCAATGTGAGGCTTAGTCCCCACAATACTGTTGTAAAACCTCTCAGGATCCCTCTAATACTGACAGATAAACTTGGAAACAGTCTCTCAAAACACAGGAAGTGAGCAAAGCATTTACCAAGCCACAATCAAATTGCGGAATAGAGCAAATGCAAGAAAAAGGTGAAGCAATTTAAAGATGGGAATATTCAGTGTGAGGCTGACACCATCTTCTTTGATTAGCAGAGGAAGCTGAGGATATGATATCAGTGATATTAATGCTGCCGCTCCTACCTAGGACGTTGCTGCAGGCCAGACCTTAGACAGCGAGATGAAGGACTGTCGCGAATACTGTCTAGGGATCACAATGCCGGCACTGTGACAGACACATATAATACCCCGCTCGGCTAGGAACACTCTCGAACACACCAACCAGAGGTTTCGCAGAGCTTAATTTGCTCCCCCGAGAGTAGTGGAGTACCAAGACTGTCTCCTTTGCAGAGGACTCTTTTATAGGCTCAAAGCTAGTCTGTGGCTTGGGCAACAAATCAGGTTATAAGTGACCTGCTGTCTACTTTATATTATCACTATTTGCAACCTGCAATGACGAAATGAGATCGCCGTACCAGTTCCTTGAAGGTTGCTCTCCAAAGCTATGAGAAACAAGATCTTCCCGGAACAAAGGGTGAAGCAATCTATTTTCACCACAAGCATCAGAATTTTTGTTTTGTTTGCAGTTTTATATAGCGCCAACTCGACCTGAAGGTATCAGAGCGCTTTACTTGAGCACCAGTTGCATTACAGGCGGACACATTAATTTATCAGGCAACGGGGGGATTAGGTGATTCGCCCAGAATCGCAGGATGCTGAGCCTCCCACCAGGCTTGAACCTGGTTTCTCAACTTCAAGGTCTATCACTAATAGGTACAGATGCATTTTTATTTCACTTACAGTTTCATACAGCACGAACCTGAAGGCAGAAGAACAATAGAGATCAGAGTGCTGTACAGCTGTGTATTATTACCAAAAAATATAGCAACACTAGCAGATTAAAATAATGGCAAAGTAATACACACAAACTGACTGTCTGGAGATTATTAAACAAAAAAACCTGAACGTTCATAGTCATTTCGAACAGAAGAAAGGACACCAGAACACATAATTTTAAGGAATCCTCCAGCATGGGAAGGGAAAACATGAACTCTACATTAATTATATACAGCAATATCATGTTTAAGGGTAAACATAAATACAATTATAATAATGACTTTCGATAGAGGGTGGGGACTAATAAATGTCGGCTGAGCGATTTACTCTTAATATATGTCTCACCTGGGGGGGGCACTAAAGTGCCGGCTGCAAAATGGCCGCCACCTAGTGAGGCTCTGAGGGCTGGACCGATGATCCGCTAATTATCGGGTCAAACGGGTGGGTGTCGGGGGTACAGACGTTGGGAACAGGCACCGGAACGCCCCGGCATTCAGCTGTCACGAGTGGAGGGCTGAGAACACCCGCGCCTGGGTGAAACGATGATGTGCACCACCACAGTGGGGCTGTGACACAAAAAGGCGGCCCCTCACGCTGTGGCCTGAGGAGCGCTGCTTGGACGGAGCCTCGGCGCAGGAAAAAAACATTCTACTGGCCCCCTACACAACAGGCGGAGAAGACAGGAGAGCCGACGACTGCGGCGGAGACCTGCATACCGCTGGCTAGCGGACTCCCGGTGAGCATTCTGTGGACTGACACTGCCTTGCCCCGAAGCCCGGTGAGTCTGCTTGCCACGACGCGGGAGAAACAAGTTGAGCTGTCAGGCCATACCTGAGAGGTGGAAGAAGAATAGCAGAGGGGAACGCCCTGCAACATAGTGCGGTGGAAGCAAACAGCGATCTGGCAGGTTCTGCTTCTTGAGGTGCGGAGGTACAGCAGCGGGGCAGCACGCCTAAAACTCGGGCGGTACCGGGACTCCGGTGAGCGTTACGGGTAATCTGGACTGTGGAGGCTGTGGGAAGAAGGAGATAGGGGGAGAGCATTGCTGGACCCTCTCTGAACCCTCATAAGGCTTAAAATCCCCCCTCCATGCTCCCTCACGGCAGAGAAGATCAAAGCATGTGGTGCCTGAGGAGGAGGCGCATAGCAGTGGGACCCAGAGCGTATTGGGCGATGGAGGGGAACGGGGGCAGATAATCTGATTGGACACGGAACTCAGTTGAAGAGCCTGTTTCTCACGGCGGGGCCTGGCCACCTACTGACAACACCCTAGTAAACGTGCACTGCTCGCTGTGGAATACAAAGCGACCCAGTGGGTGGTGCGGAGCTGAACGTCGGCGGACAGGGCAGCAGAAGCTACCTGGCAACGTAACCAACACCTCGCAGATCTGTAGTGGCAGACCGGGAACGGCAGAGGCTAACTGCACAATAGGAGTGCCTTAAATACATTGCTGAGTTCGCTGCTTGAGGTGCGGAAGGACTGCAGCGAGAGAACATGGGCGGCAGTGCCCAGGGAGCAAGGAATCTGATCAGGCACTGACTGTGGAGGTGGTAGACCAGGCCACCCATTGAAACTGTCCCGTACAACGAGCGCTGTACACGGATAGCCACAACAGCAGTAGACACAGCCTCAGCGGTGCCCCAGAGCTGTAGCTCACCTTGCGCAAGTCGGCGGTGACAAAGCGGGATCGGCGGCAACCTGCGATGCCCCCTTGGGTCACCATGGGTAAGACGGACACAAAGCAGTCTAAGCTCTCCTTTAAACAGCAAAAAAACCCTCGTGGGGGAACCCACCAGCGGAAGAGCAGTTAGAGGTGACCATGTCCTCCATGCACCCGTCGGATCCCAACATACGGGAGATGTTCGTGAACCTGAAGCGGTCACTTTCGACTATATACCTCAAAATCAATTCAATGTTGTATCGACTGGACCGGCTTAGGGACAACGTCTCGAACCATGAAGAGTGTCTCACGGAAGTAGAACAGCGCACGTCTGCGCTGGAGGATGAAGGTACCACTACTCCTGAAAAGCTGCTACAAATGGAGAAGGTGCTGGAGGGGAACCGCAATAAAAATGAAGATCTTGAAGCGAGATTGCGCCGCAACAATTTGCGCATAATAGGGGTACCGGAGATCACAGTCATTAAAAGAGTTGAGGACTACATTGAGGAAATGCTCAGGGGGATGTTTGAGGACTCCCTCTCCACGGTCTGCATAGTGGAGCACGCGCACTGGTCCCTGGGCCCAAGGCTGCCACCGGGAGCTCCAGCAAGGCCGATAATAGCCTGCCTACTGAATTTAGGGACCGTGACACTGTGCTGCACAGAGCCCGAGATCTACAGGACACAAGGTGCCAAGGTAATCCAATCTTCTTCTTCCCAGATTTCACCTTAACGTGCAAACTGCAAGGAGGGAGTTTGTGCCCATGAAAAGAATACCGGTGCCGATAAAAACCTTAATTTACGTACCAAGGCTCGAATGGCGGTGTATCTTGATTCTCCGCCTTTTTGTTAGCAACGTGACAGCATCATCATAACTGGTCTTAGAAGCCTTTTTAACTGAACACCCCCTACCCAAACATTTTTTAGGTTTCGCTGGAGGGCGGAGCTCTTAGCTCCGCCTCCAGAGAAATCTCTTGATTCCAGTAAGGAAAATGGAAAACGCCCCCCTGTCCCATTGGCTAGCTCCATAAATGGAGGCTAGCCATTGGAACAGACATCTGTCCGTCAAGGCCGGACCAGATTCGGGGGCGTTCCCGAGATTTTTTCCCAGGGCGGAGTTACGTAGTCTGTCCATTCCCGCCCCCTCCGTGTGCCTCTCCCGCCCCCCGTGTCCTCTCCCGCCCCCTCCCGCCGTCCGTGTCCTCTCCCGCCCCCTCCCGCCGTCCGTGTCCACTCCCGCCCCCTCCCGCCGTCCGTGTCCACTCCCGCCCCTCCCGCCGTCCGTCCGTGTCCACTCCCGCCCCCTCCCGCCGTCCGTGTCCACTCCCGCCCCCTCCCGCCGTCCATGGATTTACACAGTTCTACCTATGCTCTTTCTTTGTCTCGGTAGCCTTTTGAAATGTAGTTGTATTAACATTAAAGGTACATTCTTAGTGGGCATTATGCAAAATTGAGTGAAACATGACATGGGTAATCCTTACATCGGTTTAGTAATATAACTGCAAATGTTCTTCTTCAAATGGCTGTGAAAGGTTACATTCTTTACATATGCTCTAGTGTTTTGTTATCATTCATGGGGGCTGCTGTTATGAGAAAGCAAGGAGGAGACGTGCATGGATTCCACGTTTCTAATACGTCAAGCTCTTTAATAGGCGGAACCAAATCAGGGAGCATCCAAGATGGCCACTGTGTTTACACGACCAGACACTATACCCTTTCGAATACATTTCCTGCAAACAATGAAGGGGGGGGGGGGGGGGGGGGGGGGTCAGAGCCGCGACTAGACTCTATGGTTAAGGAGACGCTCTGGCTTCACTGGTTTTCCTCAGAGCTCACTCGTCAAACCTCGTTGGTTGTGTGGTGGAGTTCCTTCTTCGACGGAAGTGACGTCGGCGAGGAAACGGCCTCCGGTGACATTTTTCGGAGCAGTTTTTCGGAAGGGAATCGGTGCGTGGGGAGTCATGAGCTGAGGCCTGTCGGTGGCAGAGACCAATGCTCCATGTGGCGCCTCAGGTGAGAGGGGGCTGGGCCACGTCGTCCGAAGAGGCAACTGAAGGGCAGGCTCTGGGCGGCCCGGGTGCTCAACACTCCGGCCCCAACCAGTTTCGGAATCCCATTTTAGAAGTAGGTGGGATAATGCCGTTGTGGGATGTGGAGCAGGAAACCTTGTTTAAATGAGCCAATGCTTAGCAGTATTTCAAACATCATGGTTTTGAGTCCATTCATAGCGGTCGATTCTTCCTCCGCCAGTGTAGTGTACTAGATGAACCAGGCATCCAAAAATAACCAGCGCCAAATTGTAGCTGACCAAAAAATGTGTGCTACTCCACTAATGCTATAGGTGTATCGTCACTAGCCTGATCTCGTCGCTTAACTTCATGCTGGATGCCTCAGGCCATTTTGTTTGCTTGTCTGTTTAGACGGGTCGATTTATTTATCTTTGTTCACGGCGGCAATCGTAAGGGTGCACTGAAAAAGTTATTTGATCTGCTCGGTGTTTTGTTTAATCCAGTATTTAATGCATCTTGTCTTTGGATGCGATATGTAGATGGACGAAATGTATGCACTTGTATAGTGCTTCGTCCACAGGCAGAGGAGTACTGTATTAGGATAACAGGCGAAGGCGAATGAGTGATTGGAGGAGCGTTGCTGCTGCAGTCACTCACCGTGGGGGTGTGATGCAGTAAGGGCTGCCATACCCCACGACAAACTGGATAGCCTGACGTTGGCATGAGTATGCTTGTCTGTATTTAGGCTGAGCCGGAAAGGTGGTGTCTATTGATCAAGAGACAGACAGCAGATGCGTTTAATGCAATGCAAGAATGTTGGGAATATGCAAGAATGTTGGGAATATTGTCGGAGAAGAAGCGGCTTTGGAACTGTAGAACCAAGTTCGAGTCCCTGTGACATTCAACATCCTGTGATGGTAGAGCACAATTTCCTCTGTAAGATAGATATATTAATGGGACTTTGACATCGAGACGGTGGAGTGGCCGATATAGGGGCATTCCCCTTTAAAGTGAATTGACCCCGTGAAATAAAACATGCACGTGGGCTCCTTGATACTCCAACCCTGTGGTTACTTTGCTTCCGCTGACCTTCATCCCCGTCTGTCCGTCGTGTTTTGCATGCAGCACTTAATTATTGCTGCAACTGTGTAATGATGCGATTACGACGTATTGATCCAAAAAGGTTTAATGCCGTATAATGAAGGGACAGGCGAAAGCCTGGCGGCACAGCTTCCACTCCAGGACGCAAAACATTTTAACTAAGATACACAACAAACTGTGAGGGTGTGCTCCTTTAAAGTGAGGTACACACAGGCACTTCTGCTTTTTGCGCACACGTGCATTTACAGCTTGGGTAGGCCCTCGTTGTCTGCACCTATGCATCTCGAGCAGTGAAGCACGCATTGGAGCACAGATGGCGGCAATATACTGATATGCAGTATGCTGCTGCTGTCATATTTAGTGTTTGCAGACTCAATCATACCCGGGGTGGTGGTTGGGAGGGGGCATGGGGGGCTAACAGGGCTATGACCCAAGTCCCCGTTATGCCAATACATACACCAACAAGCATTTACAATGCAACGGTTTCGCCTTTGGAAAAGTTTGAGCTATTGGCATTGTAAATGACAACATTTGTATTTGTGTTGGTTTTGAAAACAGATAAATAAATGGCATTGTCCTTTACATTGCCAATCGCTCTAACTTTTCCAAAGGCGAAACCGTTGCATTGTAAATGCTTGTTTTTATCTTTAATCACTACTGTACTAACCAGTGGTCTACCTCCGGGTGGAGGAAGCATACAATCAAACCCTATGATGATGCTGTCACGTTGCTAACAAAAAAGGCGGAGAATCAAGATACACCGCCATTCGAGCCTTGGAACGTGAATGAGGGTTTTTATCTGCACCGGAAACTAATAGAGAATAAACCCTGGTTACTCAGGACAAGTGATCCCTTCCCCCATTGATTTTTTTTATATTAAAACTAAGGAAGCTGAAAGGATCACAAACTTTTCCTTCTCCCCCCTTCTGATAGAAAGCATGAAAAGAATACTGCAGCAGCAGGACATCAAGTACTCGCTCCTCTACCCAGAAAAGCTTTGCATCTTTCATCAGTTCAAGACTGTGTTCTTTACTGATCCCAAGGTGCCCCTGAAATTTACTCGCTCCCTTAGACAGTCTGCACCAGCCGCACGGGCACATGAGGAGCACGTGGAGTGAGACACCTGGATGGGAATGACTGAGGCGCAGAGTGAGCGGAAATGATCCGGCAAGGCGGTGGTGCGCCTGACTGCATGGGAACGATCCCACAGGACTTTTACCCTACCTTGGCAGAGGTGACTGTCTGTCCCGCAACTAGGGATTGTGGGCCCATCCAATCTGCCTCCGGTCGGAGGGGGCTTTTCTTTCTCCCACTACTGACTGTACCTGGTCCAGCCACCCAGCACACAATTGCTGGGTCTTCACGGGCACCTAGTGCTTCCTGTAGGGATGAATCTCAAGGATGCTCTTATTGTTGGCCGCTCTAGGCTTAATTTGTTTAACGGGCTAAGCTGGCAGCCATGTTTAAGGGCTATAGTGAGAGATGGGTAGGACTGTTGGGGGTGGGGCACACTATGTGTGCTGTTTGACTCTCTATGCTCTTTCCCCTCTTTTTCCTTATCTTTCTTCGCCTGTCCGTCCAATAGGTGCGCAGAGCTGCCCAGCACAGTGTGATCTTGATTAACCAGGGAATGGGTGAGACCACTACAGGCTCGGATGTGATCAAGGCAGTGACATGGAATGTGCAGTGCTTGAATGACTGCAAAAAGGTGGTACTGGTAGCAGCATATCTCAAGCGACATGGGACGGACATATGCTTTCTGCAGGAATTACACCTTACTAGAAATGACTGCGAGCGACTCAGAGCAGGGTGGATGGGATAGAAATTTGTGGCAGGCTACTCCAATTACTATAAGGGCACGGCTATAGTCCTTAGAAAGGGACTTCCCTGGAAAACATGTGCTGTGCTCTACGATCCACAGGGTAAGTACATGATTGTAGTAGGGGTCTTGAGGAAGCAGCTGGTTAGGCTAGTGTCGGTTTACGGCCCGAATGTGGATGATCCGCAATTCTTTGGCGAGGTCTGGAGGCTGAAGCAGTCGCTCGGACCGGGGACTGTCTTGTGGGGGGGGGAGTTTGAACGTTGTGTTGGATGCGAGCATGGATAGGTCTGGCGATTCGCGCCTACCCCATCCAAGGGTGGCGGAACAACTCCGCGCAATTATGGAGGACCACAAACTGGTGGACGTTTGGCGACGCCAACCTTCAACACAGCATGAGGGCACATGTGTCTCTACAGTGGGCCCTTTGTGGGCCCAAATCGATTATTGGATTACGTCGCGCAACATGGACGCATGAGTACTACGGTTGCTCATTTAGCCCGATCTCTTTCTGATCACGGCCTGTGCTGCTTCGATTTGCGTTGCCGGACGCAAGGAGCCCGCCCTTTAGCTGGAGACTCCCTGCTGGGGCGCTAAGTGACAAGGTATTCAGGGAGTCGATCCAAACTGATATAACAGAATACTTTGAGTTAAATAGTGGGGCTGTGGACTAACCCTCAGTGCTGTGGGAGGCCTTCAAGGTGGTAATCCGTGGAAAACGTATTGCCAAACAGGCAGGCGTATTGTGCTCGCTCAGGGGAGATCTCCGGCGCCTGGAAGGGGATATTCGGAAACTCGTGCTGGAATACTTTGAATGGAACTGCCCGGAAATCCGGGGTAGCTTTAAGGGGAAGATTGCAGAATTCGAGGAGGCTGCACAATGGGAAACACACTACCTGAGTAAGGAGGCACGAGCACAACAGTACGGAGAGGGGGGTTGTGCTGGAAAAACACTGGCGAGTTTGCTAAAGAAGCCCTGGGCCAGCGTGTATATCTGCGAACTACGTAGGGACAACGGAGAGATAGTTGCGGGCCAGGAGGCGGTGCAGACAGAAATGCTTGCATTTTACACCTCCCTGTACTCTGCTCAGCTGACAGCAATGCACTCGGACCCGCTTTCCCTCCCTGACTAGATTGAACTTGCCTGGCTGAGCGACGGGCAACGGCAATATCTTGATCAGCCCTTCAAGGAGGAGGAGATAATCACGGTGTTCTTTCTATGAAGAATATGCGCCGCTTCTGACCCTTCACCTCCTCAACATGTATGAGGAATCCTGGAAATACGGTACACTTCTCACTCCCTGCGCGAGGCACTAATCATAACAATTCTAACACCTGACAAGGAACCGCAGATATGCGACTCCTACAGGCCACTATCAATGATAAATCTGGATAATAAGATACTGGCCAAACTACTGGCGTCGCACCTACTCCCCTTGCTGCCAGCGGTGCTGAGGCCCGATTAGTGCGGTTTTGTGCCCTGGCGAAGCACATCTCACAATCTGCACACTTTTTTCGCGACCATGCAGGAAGTTGATAGTTCTCTTCCCGCTGCAGCTATCTTTTTAGAAGCATGCGATACCCTGGAGCGGCCTTATTTATTTGCTCTCCTTTCTCGCATTGGCATCAGTCATCTCTTCCCTCAAAAAAATTGCCTTATTGTACCCGGCTCCAACTGCGAGACTGAGAGTCAATGAACAGGTATCTCCCGCCATCCCGGTGGCCCGAGACATGAAACAGGGGTGCCCTCTTTCTCTCCTCCTGTTCGTGGTGGCGACGGAGCTGCTCGCTGCCAGGCTCCAGCAGCATCATGCTGGGGAGGATTGGACTTAACTCCCAGAGTGATTCTAGTTTCCATGTACGCCGATGATGTGACTCTGTACGTCCAACATCCAGCCAAAAATTTGGACCCACTCATTCGAGAGGTAGTCCTTTTTGGGGGAGTGTCGGGCATCTCCATGAACTGGGGAAAGTCAATCATTTTTCCGCTTACCGCAGCCACTGACCAATTCCAGTCGGAATTCCCGCTTCAGTGGGCGAGCTCCCCAGTAAAGTACTTGGGGATCTGGCACAGCCGGAACTTAGACGAACTCTGGAGCCACAACTATGGCAGGCTCATGGAGTGGTTGGAAAGCAGACTCAGCAGGTGGAGGTCACTTTCCTTATACCTTGCGGTCCGCCTGGCCATAGCCAAGATGGTGGTCTTCCCCAAGTTTCTCTATGTCTTTACTAATTTGCTGCTTCCTCTCACTGCGGCGGTTCAGCGATTAATACGCTTGAATGTGATAGCTTTGGCATGGGCGGGCAGACAGCCTCGAGAGGCATTGGAGACCCTGACGCTGCTGTTTGACCAGGGTGGGATGGCCGCCCCGGATATGGAGCTGTATTACAACTGTGCTCAGGCACAATTTGCCTATCATTGAGTATTCCCGACCCTTTTCTTGGCACACACTGCCTCGGAGAGTGACAGAGCACCTCAGGTGCCCCTACGTATGGAGCGATTCCGATCGCAAGGGAGACCCCGAGCCAGGGTTGATACTGTGGGTTGCACGGTGTGGGCATGGCGAGAGCTCAGAGGCAGAGAGCGATTGGAGACCACATTCGCCCCCTCGATCCCACTCAGACACCAGGGGCTGTCCTTCGCTGCTGAGGCGGGGGTGGGTCAAAGGCTGTGAGGGGTTCAGTTAGGCATGAGGGGGCAGGCGTTCCGTAATGGGGTGTTTGCTGCCATTGACGAGGCATTAGGCGAAGAGCACACAGGGATGCTTGATAGGTCCTCTTATTTTCAATTAAGAGCAGCGTTGCATGCATTATATGAATCATTCCCTGAGGCACCGCCAACATTCCAGGTGCTGGAGGACTTCCTGGTAAATCCCTCGCCGCGAACGCTCATCACCCGGCTCTACACGGGCATGCAGTTTACCTCCCCAATATGTGTTCCCCTGCGCAGCGTGAGTGAGAGAAGATCCTGGGAGCCCGCTTGAGGACGGCACATGGCTTACTGTTGTGCACAGCTGAAACAAATGTCACCTAATTACACATTGAGGCTGATTCATTTTAAATGTATTCACGGGTTGTACAGGACCCCTGTCTGGTTGCACAGAGCGGGTCTGAGTGAGGATACGAGGTGTGTGCGTTGCCGAACCCCGGAGGCCTCCTTTATTCACCTAGCCTGGGAGTGCCTGGCAGTGGCAAGGTGCTGGGAACGTATTTTTGAGGTGCTGACCCTGTTGACAGATGCTACAATTGAACGCTCCCCCTTGATGGCCCTGCTGGTGTATGTGCGTAGCGTAGGTGCTGAACACAGGAAACTGGTGGCCATGCTGTTGCTCTTGGCCACAAGAAGGGTGGCTATTTGTTGGGGCTGCAGGCTCAGTCCGAAGGCAGCAGAGTAGCTCAAGAATGCAGCATTTTACCACAATCAGTTGTCTGACTATTGGGAATTGATGCCTGTACAGTCTCGACCCAAAGACATATGGGCACTAATGCTGAGTTACCTAGACTCTCTATACCTGGGTAGCGGAGACGATGCGGTGGCAGTAGCATAGACGCAGCGCTTCGGCTAAACAACACAACCATGTCTAGTTGGCAGTATGGTTGCAGCTGGAAAACTCCATCTTCATTTGGGCCAGAGAGGAGTTCCCCACCCCCATCTGAATCACCCCTAAACTTTCTTTACTTTTTCTCTTTAACTATATCATTTTACTTATTATGGTTGGCATGGAGCCCTGAACTATCTCTCGGGAAGAATGTTGCAATAGAGTACAGAAGGAAATGTAATGTGATGGACATTTTGTTCTGACATAATACCCCGACTATGTAACATCACTTCTCGAGATTGTTAAGCTCACCAGAAAACACGTAAGGAGCAATTTTGAGGCTCTGTCTCTTCATCTTTGTATTTGATCACTCTCTTAAAAAAAATTCAATTAAAATTTGTGGTAAATCAATCAAATAATCCAGATTATAGTTGGTACTGGTTTAATAGAAACAGCACAGTACTCATTTCATCAGTTCCCAGCAGGCGTCTGCCAGTACAAAACATTCACATATAAACAATTCTAAATGGAATCTACAGACAGAGACAGGTGCATGTGCACAGAACCAAATGGCAGAGATTAAAAGGGAAATACAATAAGGCAACTTAAAAGAGAAATGCAAGAAATAAAATACAAAATACAACACATTTCCCCCCTTAAGAAAATCATTGGCATAAAGGTATGCATTTAGAAACACGTCGGACATTCCAAACTTTTCCATCATGTGTGACCACACTGTTGCGATTTACTTTGACAACTTTGATAGGTTTACCAAACTTTACATCACCTTTAGCAATAAAACCAGGTTTTCGAATTCTTACCCAATCACCACACTTAAACACAGGTGTCTTAACTTTCATACGCATATCATAATCATATTTGATCTTGTGTTGCTTAATACCAACTTTTTTGCCAACATCAGAAATATCAGGTACGGTTTTATGAGAGACACTATTCTTTTTGAACCACCAAGGGCATAATTTAGAAATAGGATCTCTACCCCTCAACAAGCGGAAAGGTGAGACTTCGGTAGTTGTATGAGGTGTGATACGATATAACCAAAGTCTCTCCCTCAATTTCTCTCTCCATAAATTACCAAAAGTCCGGGCCCAAAGAATATCTTGTTTGAGAACCCTGTTATACCTCTCAACTTGTCCATTACCTTGTGGTTCATACAAGGCAGTTGTGATATGTTTGACACCACAATCTTTAAAGAATTCCTGAATTTCAGAAGATTTGAATTGTACTCCATTATCTGAGATCATCACTTCCGGAGCACCTTCCCGAGCAAACAACTCTTTTAAAAACAAAATCACATTACCAGAATTTGGATGGGAAATAAGTTTGACCTCAGGCCACTTTGAATGATAGTCAACAACAACAATAGCAAATCTGCATTCGGTGGGTAAAAAATTGAACAGACCAGAAATGTCAATACCCAACTTCTGCCATGGATGTTCAGGCCATTTAATAGGAATCAAAGGAGCTGGACTACATTTGCAAGTCTTGTCACTTTCTATGCATTCTGGACATTCCCTTACAAACCTGTCAACAAACCTATCCACACCTGGCCACCAGAAATTGGATCTAATTAATCTCTTCATGGATGACATGCCCATGTGACATTCATGACTGAGTTTCAAAATAAACTCACGAATCTCAAAAGGAGGTATACATTTGTCAGCTCTAAAGATCAAATATCCTTCAGTAACTAATTCATCCTTAATATTTAGAAAAGGTATGAGATCCCCAGACACCTCCCCTTTACCAGGCCAACCCTTGTTAATGAAGTCTCTCACTTGAAAAAGCAAAGCATCCTTACTCATACTACTTTTCCACACATCTTCTGAAATAGTCTTAAAATTATCAGATACAGACTCGGTAATGCTGACTACCACTTCATCTTCACTAGGTTCATCAGCATAGTTACATGGTAATCTGGACACACAGTCTGCAGTGACATTCAATTTGCCTTGAACATATTCAATATCAAAGCTATACTCCTGGAGACGTGACATGAGTCTGGCTATGCGAGCAGTAGCTCTTAGCCCTCCACCAGGAGATAAAATATTCACCAATGGTTTATGGTCTGTTCTTAACATGAATCTTGCACCCCAAATATAATTTCGAAAATGTTCCACAGCCCACACACAACCTAAAAGTTCCTTCTCAATGACAGCATATCCTCTTTCTGTGGTAGTGAGTGTCCGAGATGCAAACGCAACATTCCACTCCTCCTTCCCTGAACGCTGTGATAAAACACAACCCAAACCATAAAGACTAGCATCAACCGTCAACAGACACAGTTTATTCAAACAAAAAGGTTTGAGAGTAGGAGCATTCACCATATCAGCTTTTATAGACTCAAAAGCATTTTGCTGCCTGCTGCCCCATACAAATTCTACGTCTTTTCTAGAAAGTTCTCTTATGGGTTCCATCTTTGAAGCAAAATCTTTGATAAATTTGCTGTAGTACTCACAAAGACCAGAGAATGATAACAACTTGTTTTTACAGTCTGGTGCAGGTGCTTTTAAAATTGCATCAACCAGTGACTTCTTAGGTGATACCCCATCCTTAGAGATCATGTGTCCTAGGTATTCTATCGTCTCTTGAAACAATTTACATTTATTATCTTTGATAGTCAATCCAGAATCACCTAAAATCTTACATACATTTCTTAAATGTTCATTATGAACTTCAATATTTTTTGAGAAAACAAGTATGTCATCTTGAAAGCATTTAACGTAACTTCCCAATTCCCTGAACAAATGAAACATGGATCTTTGGAAAACGGATGCAGCAGAGGCTAACCCAAATGGCATACGTTTAAATTGATACAATCCTTGAGGGGTAATAAAAGCTGTCAAATGCCTGGACTCTTTCGTCAATTCGATCTGGTGATATGCTGATCTAAGATCTGGAGTTGAAAAAACTGTGGCACCCTCTAGCATGCTCACCACTTCATTGATATTAGGTAGAGGGTGGCAATCAACTACAATATTAGCATTTAATGCTCTTAAATCAATACAGAGCCTCAAACTTTTATCAGGCTTGCGAGCAAGAACGACTGGGGAAACCCACTCAGATGATTCAATTTCCTCTATTACACCGTTATCCAACATTTCTTTAAGAGCATTATTCAATTCCTCTCTGACGTTGAGTGGTACATTTCTAAGTTTCTGTACTAGAGGCACAGCTCCTTATTTGAGTTTGATGCCATGACTGAAACCCTTCAATTTTCCTAAATTCTCGGAAAAAACTGTAGGGAATTCGTTTGCTAATTTCTCTCTCTTGCTGTCATCTTTTATTGTAACAATAGAACCAGTTTCTGAAAACACATCATCACATAACATGACTGGATCCCTAGATCGTGGGTTTAACATTATCCCCAACTTCCATTGATCTCTCCACCCAAGTACATCAATACCCTTCTTTGCAACATACAAATTAATAACTGCGGACCTCCCTTTGAAACTAATGGTCGATTGTAGATACCCAATGAAATTAATACTAGATTTATTGAAACACAGAGCACTGATATCAGGGGAATTTAGTTCTTTTACCGATATCCTTGAACCAAATTTCTCGTAAAAATAATCTCTTGTAATTATAGTCCAAGGAGAACCAGAATCTGCCATTAATTCTAGATCTACTCCAAGAAAACTCACAAGACATTTTGGTGAGTTGAGTATTTCCCCATCAACTACTCCAATGTTCATCAAAGAAACTACCATTCCACAATCATTCATCATTTCTCCATTTTTAGAATGCATGCATTGAACGCAAGCGACTTCAGAAGAAGGATGAGATCTCACACATGAAACTTCATTCTTCTTAAAGTGACTGATGTTGCGATCACCATTTCCTTTTTTCAAATCCCTACACGCCTTAGAGAATTGACCAATCTTCCCGCACTTGCTACATTCTTTTCCAATGGCAGGACAGAATTTGAAAGAAGCAACGTGGCTATTACTTCCACATCTATAACAAACAATTTGATTTTTCCCAACACTCTTATTGGAATGAAAGTTGTTCTTAACGTTGCTAATGGCCCCTATTTCATCACCTGCCTTATCATTCTTCAAACCCTTAGAATTATCCTCAATAGTTTTCATCCATTTATTGGATTGTTCAAATGCTTTTGCCGTAGAAATACTTTCTTTTAACGTAGGATTTCCTAAAATCCATAGTTGCTCTTGTGTTTTTTTACACTTCACATTCACTATGATCTGGTCTCTTATCATTTCATCGGTAATTTCCCCAAAATTGCAGGAAACCACTAAAGACCTCAAGGCAGTTAGAAAATCATCAAAACTTTCAGAATCCTTTTGTGCCCTGGTATAAAACTTGTAGCGATTGAGAGCAATACTGGTTGAGGGTTTGAACCTTGTTTCAACACGTAACATTGCCTCATCAAAATTTCCCAAATCTCCAGGAACAGGAGGTAAAGTTCTAAAAATAGCTTGTCCTTCTGATCCAAGACAATGCAGGAAAATATTTTTTTTCCTTTCATTTCCCATCCTTTCCCCATCTATAGCTTTCAAATAAGTTAAAAATTCCTCTTTCCACCTATTCCAAGGTATGGGAGGATCTCCTTTACTGTGGAGGAATTTAGTGGGTGGATCGAATTGCATAGCTGCAATTATATATAAACAAGTACAATTTACAGAATTGTAAAAGTATGTATATATACACACCTACAGTAAAACAACTATATGTAACGTTGAATGCAATATATTAACCCAAATGTAAATAAACAAAACAAATGTAACATTTCATAACTCAAGAATTAAATAAATGTAAAAAAAAACGTGTTACTAATTATTCCAATCCAGCCAGGTGCAAATGTTTGACAGTATTTGCGAGGAACTCCAATTTGTCATCATTAGCGAGGCTTTTCCGCCGAAAACGCCGAACTTGTTCTCGTGTGATAGCGTTGCTATGGCAACCCAAAATGGCTGCCCGTCGCGTGATGATGCAAACGCGTCTTGCGCGTGATGATGTCACACGTCGTCCAGGCTGTAAACAGAGGTTCGCGGTTGACGAGGAAATAGTTCCAGAAGCGGACAAGTTGCACGCGCGGGGTAAATGCACGTCACACCCGCTCAACGCCGACCCATTTGAAAGATGCCAAATTCTTGTGCAGAAATTCACCACACCATCAAAGTAGAAGGTAGAAAATTCCTTTTTCCGCTTTAAATATTTCCAGGCAAGCGCACTTGATGTTGTGCAGATGGCAGCAGCGCAGGACTTAAACTGCAGCGCAGGACTTAAACTTCTTTTCACCAGCTGAAAAACGATAAATACAGCAAAGTATTTGTAATCACCATGTAGTCCCTTTTGTAGCAGGAATATTAACTCCAAATCTTCATGTTAGTTCCTTTTTGTAGCAGGAATATAAATCCAAATCTTCAAAGCACAAAATGTCGAAGATTATTGTAAAAAAAAATTGTTGTTGTACCACTCCTGTGCTGTAGGTTGAGTAGAGTAGTAAGGTACTGGTCACCCTCGTCACCAAATTTGTGGTAAATCAATCAAATAATCCAGATTATAGTTGGTACTGGTTTAATAGAAACAGCACAGTACTCATTTCATCAGTTCCCAGCAGGCATCTGCCAGTACAAAACATTCACATATAAACAATTCTAAATGGAATCTACAGACAGAGACAGGTGCATGTGCACAGAACCAAATGGCAGAGATTAAAAGCGAAATACAATAAGGCAACTTAAAAGAGAAATGCAAGAAATAAAATACAAAATACAACAAATAGCTTTTAAATAAATAAACCCTGAAAAAAACATATGCCTCACTGGATACCTGTCTGGGAGTTAAAGATTTTTCAGATGTTCAGTTTTGGGTGACAAATTTGTGCAAATAAGTAATTTTAATGAAGCATATGGCAGTTACAAATGAATGAATAAATTTGCACTTGAAACTATATAAATATCTAATTTAGAAGTGTGGTAAATAATGTAGTATAGTGATGCCACATTTCAATACAGGATGTCATTTAGTTAAGGGAGGGTGCAGTTTCTGATGTTTTGTTCATCTCACTTCTGCTCACCACACCCTTCCCCCTCCCCAATTAGTGACCTGCTGCGGCTCTTCTCTCCTCACAGTTTCTGCAGAACAAGGAGAGCAGTGAGGTCAATAGTTTGAAGTAACAGAAAGCATGTATTGTGAATTAAACTTTCAGTCATGTTTGAAGGATTTCCACTGAAGGTTCAGATGTAATCAAGCAGAGGAAAATGATTGCTATGGGCTATCAAAAATGTTGCACATTAGGTTTTACATCTCCAGAGTGCAGTTGCTAAGCAAGCAAGTGGAAGATTTCTCTTTCCTTAAGAAATGGGCTCGTTTTTAAGATCTTTTAAAGCTATGTAATTGTTTTTGATTTGCCGAAGTGAAGTGACTATGATCATACTTTGCAGAATTTGCAGCTTTGATGATTAATATGCATACAAAGTGTATAAAAAACTTTGGGTTTGAAGGATCAGTGTGACTTCTCATTTTCCTCCCAAAACTCTGTCCAATTATTTTGAGATTTTTCTCCTCATTAAGATGGAGTCAGCACTCTTCATAGGTTTAACGTTCCGAGGGATTTTTTATTAACTAACGAGGATTTTGTTATGATTTGTGATACTGTATTTCTGTATTTTGAGTCTTCATGACAAACTATGCATTCCTTTGTAATGTTTTATTAATAACTCTATATTAAAACTTTAAAAATCTATCTTTGATCTGGAACTCAATTTTTGGAATGGTCGCAGTTTATATTATTTAATTTGCTCTGCTAAATTTGAGGTATTAATGGGGAGGGTACACTCTTACTGCTAGATCAATGAGAAGGACTATGGAGCTGAACTGTATAAGGTAAATTTGGAGTTTATTCGATATTGGGATTACAGACGCAAGGGCTCCTCACCTCCATCTTTCCTCATTAAAAAGACGTATGCACCCCCTACAATTGCATTGGGTAGGTTGTACCCAAGGCTAGACATCCCGTCAGTGGATTAGATAATAAAATTAATCAGGGCTAATTACTCTCTATATTGACTTCTTATCAATCAGTTCTCCTTTCAGGGCCTTGCCACGTCTCGTCACAATACGGAGCTCTGCGTATAGAAAAATCCTTAACTTGCTAAAGTGTCCAAATCAGGACCAGCCAGATTTGGCAGAATGCTGAACACATCTCACTCAAAGGGCTTTATTGGAAATCTGTGTGAGGAGAGAAGGCACAAGTATAAACCCTTAGGAACAATGGTTAACATCTATGAAGGATCTTGAGGTGGATGAGGCGTGGCACAGATAAGATTTGAATGGGAGGGCCTTAGATCGGGTTGAATTCTCATTGAAAATACCTGCGCACTGGCACACCCAATCTTATGAGACCACTAAATAAACTGTCCTTATCACAGGCAATGAAATGGATAACCAAGCAGAAATTTTGGAAAATGTGTTTCATTAATTTCCCAATCTATGAATATAAGTGTAGTTGGTAACCTTTTCTGCCACATAGTGGAACTGGAAATTCCAAATAAATGACACTGAATGTTTAACAAATATTCTTTGAGGCAGTAAAAGCATTCTAGGGGAAAGAAAGGCGCTATGGCTTTCTTTTATAAGTGGCATAGTTTAAAAATGTAGCAATGTCGCTTGTCTTTTCCTCATATCAAACATTAGCAGCTCCACACAAATTCAAAAGAACCGGTGGAAAATTATATTGAATAAAGGGCAGTTTATTGTACCTAGTAGAGCAGGACAAACCACACCGCTAACCGTACAATAGGAACATTTGGATTTTATTGTGTCGCATTACATTTTATGGCATCATTTTTTTGAGGTGTTTACTTAATAGCCTGACGTACTGGGATTACCTTGTTTTTTGGGAATCTGTATGGAATTTTAGCAGGTTCCAAGCACAGTTGTTTAGGTACGTTCTCAATTGGTTGATAGCTTCTAAATTATCATAGCTATCCACTGCACAATAACCTATTTTAAAATATTGCACATAAAGTACATATTGATGAAAAGATGTAAAAATCAATGCTATAATAGTATTCCTTTTATCATCAGATTTCGCTTCCTGGGCTGCTCTGCAGTTTAGTATAAAATCTATGCACACATTATTAGCTTTACAGTTGTAATGATTTATATTAATCATACAAGAAATTAAAATGGGAACTGAACCACAGATTTTAAGGAATAAACTGACTTAGGCTGCGTGTGAGAGGTACCGATGTAACCAAAAAAACTTTAGTTCTCTCTTCAAAAGTAGGAAGCAAAGGACTTGGCACAGATGAGGAGCTATAGAGTTCCTGATAAGGGGTGCACAATCTGAGGGCAACTGAGATACCCTACCACACAGGATCCCACAACATGGCTTTTATATCCTGAAGACTTAAGGCTGCATTCTCAATATTAATCGCATTTAACACGTCACGGATATGTCTTTGAAAGAAATGTTATACACAAGGTGAGCACGGTTCATTCTATCATGTCTGGAAGTAGAAGCACACAATTTATTGAAAGCTATTGTGAAGACGGAACAAAGAACTGAAAATGACCAAAATGATTGCAAGAATCAGGATGGCGGGGGGATATACTCGAGAGATGGAGAAGAGTGTTCTGAGAGAATGACAGCTGAGACACATCACCAGAATACAAAACAATACGCGCTTACTTCTCACATGAGAACCTACTAATAGCAACAATGATTCCTACTGACAGACCAGACTGTTCACGCACTGGCTAAGGATGTGTTTTTCCGATATGAAAAGCAGCATCATTTCCACTCAGCGGCTTTACATTATTTTTCAAACTCCAATATGTTAGCACCCCAGTAACGTTATTAGCCAGGTGAGTAGCGACAGTGTGCTACTGGTTTAGCATTGGATGGGAATTCCACCATGCTTTTAGCCATGTTTGGTCACATTAAGATATGTTCCCTTACAATGACACTGCTTCATTGCCAACCTCAAGATGGCAGATTATTGGTGCACCACTCCTGTGATACACCCACTGGATTTGCTGATATAATGTAACAGATAAGTAGGGCTATGAAACTGGACCATGTTCTATGTCACTTTCCACCAGCGTTAGTGTTTCTGTGTTTTCATCAGCAGTACCAGCCATTTTTGGACTTTTACTTTCCCCTTTCAATGTGCAGGCAAAGGTTTACAGTTCCATAGTGCCCACACCATCAGGCTTACTTCGCCCTGCGCGCATACACTTCATACCAAGGAAACCAGGAGACATATCTGTGGGAAAGCAGTGGTGCAGGTTTATTTCGTACAACACAGGTACTGATAGGTGGGTCATCTTACAGGCGATCCAAAGCGGCAGCCTCTCGCTGACCCGCATGCCCAAGGAGCCATCTTGCACGGCGAGTCGATGCTCAGACGGTGCAGTACATTATCACTTTATTTTGTTGGACTCCCGCCCCCCCTGTCAGGGCGGGAGATGAGGCACACCCCCGGTCGGTTCAGGCCCCCCGACCGCCCGAAGGACTAACGGGGCGCCGACGCTGTTTCCTGGAACCCCCTCGGCTCCAGGTTCTTGGCTCGGGCACCCTACTGTGCCAGGCAGAGGTATTTAGACTGTATCCTTCTGCCGCAGAGGTACCCCTACTGTCCATCTGCTTCCAGATCGCCCTGTGACTCCGCCTGCAACATAAAACATGATCATTAAAATATTCCAAACTGTGCCAGCCGCTCTGCAGCTGGGTCAGGGTTCAGGGTGGGTTACAGAGCAGAGCAGCCACGGAAGCGGGAAAGAAAGGCCGAGCCAGGCTGCTGGCCAAGTATATACCTGAAAGCGCCCTCCCCCGTCCACAAGGAGCCCTCCCCATTGGCTGTTGGCCGGGGGGGCGGCACCGGGGGACGCGCTGCAGGCTGCGCTCGCCAGATGTATGGGACTAGGGCGCTGTCCCCCCATACTCCCCTTCGTGTCGTGGTGCCAGCGGCATAGTGCCCACACCATCAGGCTTACTTCGCCCTGCGCGCATACACTTCATACCAAGGAAACCAGGAGACATATTTGTGGGAAAGCAGTGGTGCAGGTTTATTTCGTACAACACAGGTACTGATAGGTGGGTCATCTTACAGGCGATCCAAAGCGGCAGCCTCTCGCTGACCCGCACGCCCAAGGAGCCATCTTGCACGGCGAGTCGATGCTCAGACGGTGCAGTACATTATCACTTTATTTTGTTGGACTCCCGCCCCCCCTGTCAGGGCGGGAGATGAGGCACACCCCCGGTCGGTTCAGGCCCCCCGACCGCCCGAAGGACTAACGGGGCGCCGACGCTGTTTCCTGGAACCCCCTCGGCTCCAGGTTCTTGGCTCGGGCACCCTACTGTGCCAGGCAGAGGTATATAGACTGTATCCTTCTGCCGCAGAGGTACCCCTACTGTCCATCTGCTTCCAGATCGCCCTGTACTCCGCCACAGCTCTGGAGGAGGCTTCCGTCGATGACAGAGCCCCCCACCCACCTATCGCTTTATGCACTGTTTCGTGCACTTCTATCATAGTCCCCTTTTGTTCCATGCACATCTATCATAGTCCCCTTTGCCACACCACTATGGGATACTTAAAATGTTCTTAGGACACGCCCTTAGTCCATCAGCCGCACCTCTATTGAGTATTGCGTAGACACGCCCTTAGCACAGACGCCGCCCCTGATATGCGTCGGTACAGGTAGAAAAAACACCTTTGTACACAGGGTGCTGTACTCGTTTGAGCCTCGAAGTGCCTTACATCCTGGATGCCCAGTTGTTACCACAGGACTCGTTACCACAACATTGCTCTCGCCACCTTGGGACCTGATAACCCATATTCCACGCACTTAATTATGCTACAAGGGTAGGTCCCGCTCACACAGGACTCGTTCCACAACCTGCTCTTGCCACCTTGGGACCTGAATAACCCATAATCCACTGACTTAGGCCCTCTTAATATGTACCTGGCCCAGGGCCCTCCACCTCTTGTGAATCCCAGTTTGAATTTAAGCTGTTTGGCATTGGCTGTCAATATCTACAAGAGGGGCCACACATCCTCGCTTGGTCCCCGCTTCTCCGTTGCGTTCTGTATGTTATTTGCAAAAATGTTTGGGAGCTAATGGAAGACCGGTGATGTATCAACAGATGACTCATTGAATTAGTATTTGTTGTAGCTTTACTTGCAGCTCATAACTAGAAACCTTCCACGTACCACCGTGGACTATGAAGGATATCGGACTCCTGTACCTTGTGACCCCGCCGTCATGACGCATGAACACTATGTATGGTTGTGATTACCCACTTACGCCATGTATGTACATGTATATTGTGCATGCCTGTTTGTAGACGCTTGAAAGCCCCCCAGGGCTCTCTCCTCTCCATCACGATAATGTTTGTAACCCGAGTACCATTCAGATGTAGTACCTATCGCGGAAAGCATTAGCATCCCTTTGGGGTTGCTTTATTCTTTAAGTGCTAAATGCTGTCTTTAACTATTGCAGAGTTGATACTTGTAACCCAGTCACCTTGAATTCGGGTGCACCTGCTAACCAGATATCAAAGCTAGTTCACTCCGCAGCCCTGGTCTGCCGCTTGGTGAGAGAATACAATGGCTGCATTGAAAGTAGAGTTTAAAGCTATAGTATAGCTATAGAAACCCGATATGTGTACGATGTGGCGACTAGGTCACCTACCCACTTAAAGAATTTACAACGTGCAATTTAAAACTTCTATTCCTAGTATAAAAGTGCAGGTCTACTTGAATCTTCTCGGCAACTCATGCTGAATTCCATAATGAAGAAACTTCACGTGGACGCAGTCCTAAGGCAATATACCCTAGTCCTCCAGCGCGAACTCGACCCCGGCAGTATGGGGCGCATACATGGATCGTATCGTTTACAATAGCCATGCCCATGTGATATTAACAGGAGGGTTACGACAGAATGCAATGTTTTCAATTCGAGGTGTGTTCTTAAATTACGTCAAAATACAACCTGGGTTGTGTTCTAAAAATTTCTACCGAAGTTGCCGGATCCTGTATAGATGTTTTATGTAGCACTAGTTATATTACCTGCCATCTCCCTTGGACTAGTGGAGCTAAGAATTTTTCCCAGAAGCACCGACGTTTCAACCCAGAATGACAGCACGATGGAGGGGAAAGCCCCAGTCGGGCCCCCCACTACGAATCCCATATTACACCACACGGTGGAGGGAGAACCCGAGTCGAAGGGGAAAGCCGGCCGGATATGGCGCCAACCCAGCCCATCGCTAAACTGCCAAATATTATATTGCTATTCGTGGCAGGTTCTTACTAAAGTGCCAGTGACCATTTGACAACTAAAGAGACACTCGTACCCGGATCTAAGCACATAGGGCACAGCTGCCACAATTTCAGTACCCGAGCGTAACCAGACCGAGACGACGATGAGACACAATCTGAAACGGCCGTGCAATCGCGCACTTTAACCGAAGTGTGAAAAGGAATAAAACATAAAAGAGTACTAATGCTAGAATTGCTTTTGGCTGCGTTTTAATACTAAAACTTTATGGACACTTGGATCAGGGCAAAACTAAGATGAGCCTCGTTATTCTTCGGTATAAATCTCAAACGTGATCAGCAGCAAGCCCCAAATAGTGCTATTAAATCGTTATTTGGGTGGGTAGGGACCGCAAGACATCTTGTAATTTTTTAGTGTCTGGACTTATATATAGCATGAACAAGTCACAGGGAAGCCTCTTGAGTCCCTGCGTAGCATCTGCCATTTATTTCCGCATTGTCCCTGTACCCGTGTTTGGTGCTATTCCGTAACACGCACCCACCAATTATCCTTGTAATACACTGTTTGCTACTTTTACATGTTGTGCCCTTTCTGCTTGCACAAGTGCCACCATCGCCGTTGTTTGCCTTTGCTGCTTGCACAAGAGCCACCATCGCCTACATTACGTTTGTTCTAGGCCTGAGTGTCTAGCACATATTGCAGTATTTTACCACCAATTGTACTTTTATTCTCTTGTACCTGCACACTTATCACTTGTCCCTTCTGTAATGCACTGTTAGCTACCTCATGTATTTTGTTTGCTTCACAATTTCACTTTACCTCATGTAACTTAACGTCTGCTTTTGTACCGTTGCCTGTCATTTCTTGTACTCATTGTGAAGAGCACGCCTTCGGGTAACGTCCGGGGCTAAAGGCAAGGCCTGTGATACTTCATGACTGCTATATTAGTTGCAGCACACACCAACACATGGAATGTGTTCATATAACAAAGCGAGTTAACTCATTGCACAAAACGACAGAGAAATGCTGTAATATGTTAACATTTCCTTCTCTTGCAATGGATGACCGTCTTAATGCCATACTAATAGTTCAATCTCCCCTTGCCCAAATTGAACGTGACCGCCTGCAATGCAACTCTCGCTCATCTAAAGCGCTCCGACCCTCCGGGTCGAGTTCGCCCTATATAAACAGCCCCACAAATAAAGCTGGCATCTTCTCGGCATTGGTTCACCTAAAGACAATACTATGTTGTTTCCTGAAACTATGGAAATGACCTCTTATGAACAATACCAACTTTCTACCCAATTTATTCCCATACGCTAATGCGTAGTGCTAAATTGAGGGCAGAGGGACGAAATAGGAACGAGCCTGAGAAAGCTACTCTATCTCCTTCCAGACCAGTAGGGCTGCCTGAGGCACCTCATCTTCAGAAATCTACAGCCAACGGCTGTCCATTAAAATAGTGTTCAGACTGAATATACAAGTGCAGGATTGAATTTATTTTTTAAATAAAAAGTAGCCGTCTCTCCCTGGAGTTTGCAACCCCTTTCTTCAATAAGTTCAATTCCGCCCGACCGCTGTAAACTACAGCTAATTACTGTGAGAATTCAAGCAGTGAACTCGGGACAAGATCATTGCAACTCTACACTGTGATAGCAACACACCTATTCATCGGTGATACGATGTAAATTTAGGTCCATTACTAGAGTCATACCGCATGGCCGATGGCACTACCGCACCAATGCTTCGCTGTTTTCATGCTAGCGTAAACCTCCCTGCCGGCAGCGGGAATAAGCAGAAAGTATCTATTGGTAATGTAATGCACTGAACCATCACTGTTCACTGCCACATCATAAACTGCAGAAAAATTACCATCCCCTGGGAGAACATTCAACAGCACACCTGCTGTCCCAAAATAACTTGCGTGGTCATCTGACCTTTAAAATTATTCCACAGATAAAATCGCATTAAATAATTTAAATACAAACCCGTATCGTATCATAGTCTGCTAAACTTCCTCCTCTGTCTCCCCATTTTAGTGAAAGCGCGCTTTACGAACGTATAGATTTGTATTGGTGAGAAACGAACCGAACATATTCGGCGAATGACGAAACGAGACCCTGCTCGCTGTATGTAAGAATCACTAACTGATCCCAGCGTTAACACCGGTGGCTCATTTCCTGCTCCATCCTCTTCTAGCACCGTACCCTATAGTTCGTACTTTGTTATGGACTGGTGTTTACTTGTCTTTTAATTGAACCTCATTACCAATTTCTACGTTCGTTACTACGTCCCGGCGCTCATTAGGTAACCCACATTGACACCTTGAGGTCCTCCAGCCCTCCATGCGATGCAAGGTTCTTCAGATGGCCAAGTGAAGAGAATCTAATAACTAATAAAGTTGCTGTTGTGTGCTCAAAGCTGGACAGCTGTATGGCAGATATCTAAGGACTTGTGTCTTCCTCGAGAATAACCTTTAGTAATTAATTTTTAACACAGTTATGGTACAATATCGCAACCACTTGAAAGTTGGGTGCGCCGGTCCACCATGCTCAACTCGAATACAACAGACTACAATTCCCAGAATGCACTGCTCCTAACATTAAAACCCCGACGGGTAACAGTTGTGCCCTGTAACCCAGAGTTATCGTTCTTTTATTTCTGCTTATGGATCTAAAGTCGGCAAGCGCCAAGCATCTTGTAGTTTACGACACCATTTGAAAGGCCTATTCTCGGAACCCGCGTCCCGCGCAATACAATATTCACGTTAACCGCCCTGAAAATGTAACTATTATTTTTCATAATAAGAAAGGAAAGAGGGTCAATCAATCAATCAATGACACTTATAAAGCGCGCTACATACCCGTAGGGTCTCAAGGCGCTGGGGGGGGGGGGGTGCCGCTACTGCTCGAACAGCCAGGTCTTCAGCTTCTTCCTGAAGGAGAGGTGGTCTTGGGTCAGGCGCAGGTCGGTCGGGAGGGAGTTCCAGGTCTTGGCGGCCAGGTAGGAGAAGGACCTTCCTCCTGTAGTCGCTCTTCGGATGCGGGGGACGGCGGCGAGGGCGTGGTTGGCTGATTGGAGGTGGCGTTTGGGAGCGTAGAAGTTGACTCGGCTGTTGAGGTAGCTCGGGCCTTGGTCGTGTAGGGCTTTGTGTGCGTGGGTGAGGAGGCGGAAGGTGATTCTTTTGTTGACGGGGAGCCAGTGAAGGTCTCTCAGATGTCCGGAGATGTGGCTGGTTCGCGGGATGTCGAGGATGAGTCTGGCTGAGGCGTTCTGGATCCGCTGGAGTCTCTTCTGGAGCTTGGCGGTGGTACCGGCGTAGAGGGCGTTGCCGTAGTCCAGTCGGCTGGTGACGAGGGCCTGGGTGACGGTCTTCCTGGTCTCGGTGGGGATCCACCAGAAGATCTTCCGTAGCATGCGTAGGATGTTGAAGCACGCCGAGGAGACGTTGTTGACTTGCCTGGTCATGGAGAAGGAGGGGTCCAGGATGAAGCCCAGGTTGCGTGCATGGTCTGTCGGTTTGGGTGCGGTGCCCAGGGCGGGAGGCCACCAGGAGTCGTCCCAGGCGGAGGGTGAGGAGCCCAGGATGAGGACCTCCGTCTTGTCCGAGTTCAGTTTCAGGCGGCTGGTCGTCATCCACTCGGCTACCTCTTTCATCCCTTCGTGTAGGTTGGCTCTGGCGGCGGCGGGGTCGTTGGTCAGGGAGAGGATCAGCTGGGTGTCGTCGGCGTAGGAGATTATGCTGAGGTTGTGTTTGCGTACGATGGCCGCGAGGGGGCTCATGTAGACGTTGAAGAGGGTGGGGCTCAGAGATGATCCTTGGGGGACGCCGCAGATGACTTTGGAGGCCTCTGACTTGTACGGTGGTAGGCGGACTCTCTGTGTTCTTCCGTCGAGGAAGGAGATGATCCATTCCAGCGCCTTGTCCTGGATTCCGATGTTGCTGAGGCGCCGTACTAGGGTGCGGTGGCAGACCGTGTCGAATTCCGCGGAGAGGTCTAGGAGGATGAGGGCCGCTGTTTCTCCATTGTCCATCAGGGCTCGGATGTCATCGGTGGCGGCGATGAGGGCGGTCTCGGTGCTGTGGTTGGCTCGGAAGCCGGACTGTGAGGGGTCGAGGGATCCGTTCATCTCGAGGAAGGCGGCCATCTGCTTGTTGACGGTCTTCTCGATGACTTTGGCTGGAAACGGGAGGAGCGAGATGGGGCGGTAATTCTTGAGGTCGGTGGGGTCCGCTGTTGGTTTCTTGAGTAGAGCGCTGAGTTCGGCGTGTTTCCAGCTCTCAGGGAAGATGGTGGTGTCGAAGGATGTGTTGATGATATCTCGCAGGTGGGGTGCGATGACAGCGTCGGCCTTGTTGAAGACGTGGTGAGGGCAGGGGTCGGTTGGTGCTCCGGAGTGGATGGAGTTCATCGTGCGGATGGTGTCTTCGGTGCTGATCGGGGTCCAGGCGTGGAGGGTGGTGGTGGGGGGTGGTTGCTCGGTCACGGTGTGCGTTGGTTGGTTGTTGAAGCTGTTGTGTATGTCCGCGATCTTGTTGTGGAAGTATGAAGCGAGGGAGTTGCAGAGGTCTTGCGATGGGGTGATGTCGTTGTTTCCTGCGCTGGGGTTGGAGAGCTCTTTCACGATGTTGAAGAGTTCCTTGCAGTTGTGTGCGTTGTTGTCCAGCCGGTCCTTGAATGCTGTTTTCTTGGCGGCGCGGATCAGCTGGTGGTGTTTCCGGGTGGCAAGTTTGAAGGAGGTCCTGTTGTCCGGTGTCGGTTCCCTTCTCCAGACTTTCTCGAGGGCTCGGCAATTCTTCTTGGAGCTCTTGAGTTCGTCGGTGAACCATGGGGCCTTCTTGCTGCCGGGTCTGCTAGGCGGGGTCCTCAGTGGGGCGAGTTCGTCCGCGCAGTTGCTGATCCACTTCGTGAGGTTGTCGGCGGCCTGGCTGGGGTTCGCTGAGCTGGCGCGAGGGTGCTGACTCAGGGAAGCGGCGAGCTGGTCGGCTGTGATCTTGTTCCAGCTTCTGCGGGCGGCCTGTTGCTGGTGTTGGTGGCTTGTCGTTCTCTTGAAGGTGAAGTGGACGCAGCTGTGGTCTGTCCATTGAAGCTCTGTGGCGTGGCTGAAGTCGATGTCTGGGCTGGAGGAGAAGACTGCGTCGAGTGTGTGTCCGGCGAGGTGGGTGGGGGTGGACACCAGTTGCTTGAGTCCCAGGTTGGCGAGGTTGTCGAGCAGGGTGCTGGTGTTGCGGTCGCTGTTGTTCTCCAGATGGAAGTTGAGGTCTCCCAGGAGGATGTAGTCGGCGGAGGGGAGGGCATGCGGGCTGACGAAGTCGGCGATGTCCTCGCTGAATTGCGTGCGTGGTCCAGGGGGTCGGTAGATCAGGGTGCCTCTGAGGGTGGTGTTCGGGTTGGTGTGGATCTGGAAATGCAGGTGTTCGGCGCTGGTCAGTGTGTTGTCGGTGCTGGTCGTGAGACGGATGGTGCTCCTGTGGACGATGGCGATGCCTCCTCCCATCTGGTTGGTGTTTCGGTCCCTCCGGACGATCTTGTAGCCCTCTGGGATAGCGATGGCGATGTCGGGAGCTGAAGAGGCGTTCATCCAGGTCTCGGTGAGGAAGGCAACGTCCGGGGCTGTGGCGTCTAGGAGGTTCCAGAGTTCGATGGTGTGTCTGTGGACGGAGCGGGTGTTGAGCAGGATGCACTTCAGGTGGGTGCTGCTGGTGAAATGAAACGGCGCGGCAAACGATGCACCTGCGGAGATTCACAAAACATCACATAGAGAGACTGCCGTCTGAAATGAAAATTTGTAGAAAAGAGGTGGTCATAAATCTACGTGAAATGATGTAGGTGAACAAGCTAAACTAAAATAAACGATGTGGTCACCTAAAGAAAGCGTGCCTGGAAGCTTGCTAAAGGCAGCCAAGGGCGACGATGCCGAGGCAACATGGGGATGTACTTGCCGACCTGCAAAACTAATCCCGCCGACTGAAAGCCCGGCACCCGGTGCAACCATGAAAATACAAATCTGTTCTGGTGTAATGTTCTCATTATGTATCATTGCTGTTCCTATTGTGAAGCGCTCTGACCCTTCGGGTAAAGTCCGCGCTACATCGCATTGCATAAATAAAATAATTAACCGGACGCCGCTTCCAAAATAAATAACCTGACGTCGCTTCCCAGACTCGCATATAGGTAAAGTCCGCACTACATCGCATTGCATAAATAAAATAAATAACCTGACGCCGCTTCCCAGACTCGCATATATATATTCCGCACGCTGGGTGCCTAGACAACAATGGGGATGTACTTGCCGACCTGCAAAACTAATCCCGCCGACTGAAAGCCCGGCACCCGGTGCAACCCTAAAGATACAAATCTGTTCTCGTGTAATGTTCTCATTATGTATCATTGCTGTTCCTATTGTGACGCGCTCTGACCCTTCGGGTAAAGTCCGCGCTACATCGCATTGCATAAATAAATTAAATAAATGACCTGACGCCGCTTCCCAGACTCGCATATATATATATTCCGCACGCTAGGTGCCCGGGAGAGAGGGGGAGGGGGGTGACCGGGCACTGCCAATATGGCGGCACCACGAGGGCCACCAACTACCTCCGATAGTTACTGTCCAAGAAAGCGTGCCGTGCCTTTATTTTATGTATTGCACAAATATTCAACCGATGCTAGTATAGCCATGTTTTAAGCAAGCTCCAACAGCCAATACGTTTGTTGTCTTGGGCTCCCCCTTAAACGGCGCTCATGAAGTGCCCGTGCGCGATGCAGCGTTGCCAAACATGTGCCTCTTAAACAATGAGAGCCAAGCACGCCACTCCAATGCCGTTCCTAGGGTAAACTCTTGAAACTATATCTAACGCGCGGCAGATGCCTGTAACATCTTCCGAAGACTAAACAACTTACATGCAATAAGAGTTACATATCCAATTCTGCTGCTAATCATCCTTGGCTTGCCACTACAGACCCCACAGTGTTTTGGCTACAAAAACACTACAAATGAAAGCTATATAATAAGACAGTGTCGAAAATGATTACATATCAACGCACATGAAAAGATACATTATTTTAGAGTATTTAGAGTTGCTTTTGTTTCTTTCACAAAACACGTATACTTTCCACGTGTCAGGTAATCTTCCTAACACGGAGGCCTAAAGTGCTGGAGAAAATGGGAGGCGTTGAGATGTTGATAACTAAATAAGCCGGACAGGCTCTGTCCTGCTCAGTATTCAAAAATCCAGTACCCTCTCCTCTTTTTTCCCAGTCCCAGCAGTCAAGTGCACATGTACCGTAAACTTAAACATTAGAGTGACGGTTGGTAGTTTCTTACTTGATGGTATGCTTTTCCACATTAAAGATGTGGCTGTGTGCATTTGTGGCAAATGGCCATGTCTAACGCGCGGCAGATGCCTGTAACCGCCAACCTAAGCCACGGCCTGCTCCCATCTCTCCAACTATCGTACACCGCCAGACCCAACAATGTTCGGGCTTCGCACTGAAGAGAGGCTGCCCGTCGCTGGCTGCCAGCACAAGCTCGGCATCTTTTAAGAAACACAACCGGGACAAGTCAACGGGGCCCATTGCAACGACCCTCCAAAAACCATCACCTTTCACCCTCCATCGCCAAGCGACCCCCGACTACAACAGAAGCTTGAAATGCTGGTTGGCTGCAGCCCCACTCGTTCGATCAATCAGCCATCCCCAACTACGTCATTGTACCCGTGTCGAATCTGCAGCAAAACAATAGCTCATAGCTGCTCAGCACTGTCGGATCGCGGCGCCATCCAGGCGGGAGTGGGGCATATTCACACTTAACTATAGCAGTGCCCCCTTAGCCGCGTCTAACACTCCAACGCCCCCGGCATATTCCAACATGCCGCACATGAGACCGAAAAACGCCTTCCCTTGATCTCCCGGGCCCCATGCCACACCAACCGCCGCTCGACCTCTGGGACAGCAACGTCCCTACACTCGTGCCCACCAAGGCTGCATCCCTGTCCAAAGCGCACCACAGACGCGCTCATTCAACCCGCACTTACCCCAAAACCGTCGAGGAAAGAAACCGACGCAAGACCAGTGCAGCGAGGCAGGCAGGCAGGACCGGGTATCAGCGCAGAGCCTAGGGACCTACAGCGCATTACAGCGCAGAGCAGCCACGGAAGCGGGAAAGAAAGGCCGAGCCAGGCTGCTGGCCAAGTATATACCTGAAAGCGCCCTCCCCCGTCCACAAGGAGCCCTCCCCATTGGCTGTTGGCCGGGGGGGCGGCACCGGGGGACGCGCTGCAGGCTGCGCTCGCCAGATGTATGGGACTAGGGCGCTGTCCCCCCATACTCCCCTTCGTGTCGTGGTGCCAGCGGCATTCTGCTTGCGAGTTCATAACTGTGTAATCATAGTCATAATCAAAGAACGTGCAGCAGTTCACAAGAGGCTGTAATCAACAGACCGGTGTGGTATGGTCTGCATCTGATGGAAGTTGTACACATACGCTGCTGACGCTCTACAATATGCTGGCAGATTCAGGGATACTAGACGGCCATATTGGCAGGACACCATTTCTGGAATCCTGGTGCACCTGCTCTGCCCGACTGTGGAGAAAGCTTACACAGCCGCTTGTGTCATCATGGAATGAGGGTGGAAGCTGCTGTGAGGACAGCCTGTTGGCAGCAGTTTGAGGCTGAGCGTGGAAGTATTGTGCTACCAGCGGGGCTATTCGTTCTATGATTAAAAACAAAAAATACTAGTTACTCTTGGTACCTTAAGTTTCTGTGTGCTACGTCTTCAGACTGGCTGCCTTTTCCACTTCACACCACTGTTTTACCCTTTGGAAGTCATTTCTACCAGGAATGGTAGTCTAAGTATGGTGTTTTAGTTGTAAATTCAATCTCGTCATCACCTTCTACTAGTGGACAATGAATTTATAACTAAAACGGCCTTGCTAGGCCTGCCCACTCATAGCAATCCCACGGCTAGACCATCTATTTTCTCTGGGGACCTAAACATCTAGGTGCCTCATCACTATGAGATGGAAGAGGAAATAACCCTTCCTTTACAGAATGCGTTTTGAAGACGCAATGCAAAGCTTAACTCGAAGTAGGCTATCACCTAAGAATGGGTCTGACAGAAACAATGGAAAAAATATGGGAAGATGGCTTTACAAAATGTGAAAACTAGAAATGATATTGAACTTTAAGTAAATAAGTGACCTAATCAAAAACTGTTAGAATATATCTGGGGGGTGTCGGGAGGGTCGTGTGGGGAGAAGGGGGTTAATGTATTTTAAAAACCTACCTTTCGCCGGGTCCCGCGTTTTCCTGCTCTCCTTCCTCTGGTAGGAACAGGAAGCCTCCCTCTCCTTCCCTAAGCCAATCACAACGCTGCATAGGCAGCGTTGTGATTGGCCAGGACACCTAACAGCCAGGCGCCTATGGGGAGGCCAACAGTCTACATGGAGAAAAGGAAGAGTCCGCATAATTCGTTTGGTTGGCCCCAGATGCAAGCCACTCCTCTCCTGCCTTAGACCAGGCCCCCCCACCCGCTGCCAATCAAACCCTTCTGCTTTCTCCCAGTGCGAGAAGAAGAAAAATAAAATGGTAGTTTTACCATTTTAGGTTTCTGCTTCTCACACTGTGAGAAAGCAGTGGGGCGCCTCTCCTCTGCCCTAATGGAGGAGCCGCCCCTTACTGTGTACTCACACCCCATGATTGCCCTTATAAACAGGGATGCTGTAGTTCAGTTCAAGACGTTTGTGGTGGACCAAGTGTCATCAGCTGGTGTAAGCCCTCTAACCAGATAAAGAGATTTCCAGCCTAACGTGAGAGATACATCTGTTATCTGCTGTGTTGTGTCATTTTAATGAACTGCTACCATGCCAAATGAACCCTATCTTTGACATTTCTCACCTTCTCCATTGAAGTTCAGTCTTCCGATGCCCTATTACAACAACCGAGCATGCTCCAATCCTAACACTGAGAAGAGACCACCTTACTCTTCAGCTTGCGAACGCGCTCTCCTGCCGTCACCTGTGCACATAATCATTTTCTGACCACTGTAAATGCATTCAATAATGTGTTGCTCCCTAGCTTGGCTTGTAATATAAACTTGCTAACAATACCCTGTGGCCTCTTGTGCTCTTTTGGAAATGCAGCTGCCATCGGCGCCCCCACAGGGGGACATCAGCGGGGCTGCCCTCTAGTGCCCATTAGTCAAAGCCCCCCCTTGTCCCTTAGGAGGGCGAAGCTCGCGGTGGCCTCACCAGCCCCTCCTCGTGGGCCGGTGCACCAGTGACGTGCGTCCAGGGGAGGGACCACGTGGGGGCGGGTCGGGTACTTAGGTCCCGGCCACTTCCTGGTCTGCCTCTTATCCGGTCGTCATGCTTCCTGCCTGCCTCGCTGCACCGTTTGGCAAGGTCGTGTGCAGCAGGGTCCTCCGTTCCTCGTGTCGTCGACATTGGGCCCGAGAGTGCCTTTCAACGCAACGGAAAGTGCTCTGCTAACCCCTCCCCCCGCCTCGTCCTTGGGCAGCACCAGGTTGTACAGGGGCCATGGCTCGTCGGCCATAGGGGGGGGGGGGTGAGCTCGAGGATTGCACTGTTGCCCCATGTTGCGCGCGTGGGTCCCTGCCCCGGGCTTAGCGTCAGGCAAGCAAGCCTTGGTCAGTAGCGGCCCGGGGCTGGGTTCGGAGCCAAGCGGTCGGGCAATTTAGCTGGCGTGAGTAGAGGGGGGCAATACGTTCCCCCCTCGCAGGGGGGGTGCTGCTAGCCCCGATTGTAGCACGGTATACTAGGGAAAGCCGTGTAGGGGCCTGCACGCCATTGGGGGGCTGTGCCGGGGCATCGCGGGGACGCAATCCAAAGATGGGGGGGGGGGTCAATTCCTGGCAATGGAGAAGTTGGGTGACCCCCCCTATAATAGCCTCTCTCACTCCCCCAAACCGCTCGGGCAGGGTCACAAACACAACAAACCACCTCACCACCGCGTTGTGGGTGTTAGCATGGCTGAGGGCGGATTAGTGGCTAGGTTTTCCTCGCCTCTTGCCCATCACCCGCTTTTAAGCCTTCGGCTTAGTAGCTGCCCCACCTCCCCGACCTCCGTCCCACCCCCCCCAATACGTCCGGGGGCGGGTGTGCATCATGGACCAGTAGGATAGCTCAGGGACAAAAAAGGAGCTGTTTTCTGAGGCGCACATGTAGGCGATCATTAGTAGATACAGCGCTTCTCCCATCCACGTAAATGGTGCTACCAGGCGGGGGTGGGTGATAAAGGGGGCATTGTCGTGGTTGGCCTCTTGAGGGATGGCGGCCGGTAGCAGTCCCGGTCAGACGCTGCAGACACCATAGAGGCAAAGGTGCGCGAGAGCTCCCAATGCCGTCCCGCCCCCCCGCTCCTCCCCCCCACGCACAACACGGTAGGACCGTCGAGCAGGGGGGGCCCGCATGGCTAGGTAAAGTACCCCCCTGGTCTGCAGTGGTGGGCCCCGGTAGATAGAAGTAATCCACCCCTCCTTTGTCCCGGTATGCGGGGAGCTGCCGGGGGTGGCGGCACAGTCTTGTCAGGCAGGGCGCAATGGTTGCCACGGCCACGGGAGAGAGTTTTCTGAGGGCAGGTGCAGCAGGGCGTTTCAGAGGTCACTCACCCCCATCACCTCCTCCCTGTACTTTCGCTGCGTGTATCGCTACTCTATCCCCTTCACTGGGTGTAGCGCTGCGCGGTCACCTTTCAGCAGAGCTGGTAGCGTATGGTGTTGGACAAAAGGACGTCCGACGGACACTTTACTGCGGGTAGCGTTGCAATGTCGTTTCACTGCGTCTAGCGCAGCCCGATCCTCTGCTTGGAGGTCAATGCCTCGGGTGGTGTTGGGGGCATCCATTGTGCTTTTGCCCAGGTGGGGGACGGCGGGGGGTGGCATTTCTGGCCCGACGCCGCAGGCACCATAGCAGCGGTGGTGCGCAGGAACTACCGATGTCGGTCCCCCGGTGGGCGCGCAGAGCGGGGCTGTTTGCACGGTTGGTGCAGAACCCTCACCCCCACCTAGGACGGTAGTAGCGGCCTCCGGGAGGAAGGAATCCTTATTTAGTTGTTTCGTTTATTGGGATGCGTGTTTTATATAGCGTGGACGTTATCCGAAGGGTCAGGGCGCTTCACAATATGAACAGAACATGAGGGTAGGGTGAACAGCGGAGGCCACGAGGTGTGCACTTCTGGCATGTGTCATTGGACAATAAAGTGAACGGAAAGCGGTGTTTTCCATCAGGAGTGTTGAAATGAGGTGCCCACGTGCAACCATCCACCTGAGGAGAGACATACTGTGCATGTCCCATGCCATCGCTCCCCGCCCCCAGTATTCGTTGTATGGACATTCATATTATGTTGTATGGACATTAATATTACGCTATTTTTCACAGTGTAAAGAGTACGGTTCAGCGACGGGCGCCCAATTTAGTGAGGATAATAGCCGCTGGTGTCGCAACCTTTTCGATAACGTCCTCTCCCTGTGCGCTGGGAAGCAGTAAACGAAGTAAGTAATGAAGGTGTGGGGGACTGGTGGAGGTCAATGGAGCAAGGTGTTCGGTGGGTCAGCCGTGGTGGTAGCCCTGGACTGGGGGGTTGATCACGCATTCATATACCTTTCCACCCGTAGGGACCAGCAAGGGCAGAAGCGACCGCTCGGATGGACGGCCTGGGGACTCAGTTTCCATTGTTCTCCCAAGTAACCTGTGTGGACGAATCACAGCAGGGCTCGCCACAAGATGGGCTGTGGGAGGAGTTCATGGCCATAGCTAAAGCGAAGGGACCAGCATGGGCGCAAGGATTCATTGAGGCGCACAGACCAGAAGACTCGGGGGTAGTAGCCGTTACCCCACCGGACGACACGGCGGGCCCCTCGAACCAGGAGCCTTGGAGGTCCACGTGGAAGCGCAAGCAAACCAGCAAGGACTTTCCGCCCAAGGCACCCCCGGCTAAAGGGGGGCCGGCCACAGTCTCGCGGGCCCCTGAGCCAGTGATCGCACCAATAGTAGTGCAGGACTCGGCCACAGGCCTGACTGACATGGCTCAAATGGGTAAGGCGATGGATCAAATGATGGGCCTCATGGCAGTATTTCAGAAGCGATTGGATTCTATGTCGGCAATGCCGCAGTTGGTGCCAGTAGCCCCACCAGTGGTGGGGGCGGCGACGGTGCTGCAAGTTTGGGTGGGTCAGGCCACTGCCACATCTGGCACAGAGGGTAGTAAAGGGGTCACCGCTGGCGCAGCCACTGGGCCCGCTATGCCTGAGATTCCTGGAACTGCCATGCTAGCTGCTCCGACCACAGTACCCGTTGACAACCAGCTTAGTGTTCCTCCCCAGGCCAGCGCCACTGGGGTCCCCAGCGGCCAATCACAAGTCACGAGTGCAGGGACTGACACACCGCAGTCCGGACAGCCCGGTACTTCCCCCCGCCAAAGGGAGACGCACAACGAAGGCGCGGGGGGGGGCATCCCGGCCGCTGGTCACGCAGGCGCCACTGGCTTCGGGCCGTTGCTCCCTGGCATGGCAAGTGCCAATGGCAGCCAAGGAAGGCATATGGAGGCGCAAATATATAGATATCTTGACATTATTGATGCATGGGGCGGCAGGCGTAGATACAAGGAAGATGGGGGGAAGGAAGATGAGAAAAAGGTGCGTTACCAGCGTTGGCCAGAAAAAACATTAGAGAATTGGATGGTGGCTTTCAACATTCTAGCGGCAGTTGTGATTCAGAAGATCCCCGAACAAGGTGAGGCCTTAATGCAATATGCAAGCACCATCCAGCAAGAGGCAAAGTGGTCAGGGGGTATGGGTTGGTTTTATTATGACCAGGATTTCCGCAAAAGTATGGCCATATGCCCGGAGCTGGGGTGGGATCAGAAAGAGATTCAGCTCTGGGTGGAACACATGTGTAGGTTTACTCACAAAAAGAAGGAGATTCCATACAGGGCGCAGGGTGAGGTAGACACTAAGAAAGGTGAGCGACAGTTTTCCAAACGGCCATTCCAGCAGCCTTTTCGTGGGGGCCAGGGGAGGGCCAGAGGGCATGGCGCACGCAATTCAATTCAGGAACGTGCAGGCTTTTCAATGGAGGTGTTTGCACCTGGGGTAGGACATGCAAATTCACGCATAACTGCAGTAAGTGTGGCGCCCAGCATTCAGCCGTCTCTTGCACGTCCAGTCAGGCCCCCCCGCCGTCCCTGCAAGTAGATCAGACGGCCTGCGCTAGAGTAGACAGCACCCATTGCCTGACCACACTGTTGACGAACAGTAAGGCCCCCATTCTAATAGCTAGTTGTGCTCCGCCAGCTGGGATTTGCAAGGGCCCTTCCCCCATCATTTTGCAGAACATTCTTCCCCTACTTAGGTTGTATCCCATTGACAAAGACAGGTCACTGTTAGCAGAAGGTTTCCTCGATGGTTTCAGGATACCATACAAAGGTCCTTTGGTTTGCAGGGACGCCTTGAATTTGAAATCAGCCAAAGACTTACCTGGGGTGGTCAGTGAAAAAATCAGAAAGGAGGTGGCCCTGGGTAGGGTGGCGGGCCCATTTGCTAACCCCCCACTGGATCATTTCCTGGTGTCACCACTAGGAGTTGTGCCAAAGAAGCAGCCAGGTGCATATCGCTTGATTCACCATCTGTCCTACCCCGAGGGCAATTCAGTGAAACTCTGGCTGGAGGAAGGGGCTTGCTCTGTATCATACTGTTCACTGGACATGGCCATAGATATGGTTAGAAGGGCTGGTAAGGGGGCGTGGCTGGCCAAGGCGGACATCGAATCAGCCTTCCGCCTCTTGCCGGTTCACCCCTCCAGCCAGCATTTGCTAGGTTTTAAGTGGGGAGGTGAGTTCTTTTTTGATCGCTGCATGCCAATGGGGTGTGCAGTATTGTGTGCTTACTTTGAGGCGTTCAGTTACCCAAGGAGTAACGCAGGTGACGCATTACTTAGATGATTTTCTATTCTTTGGACAGGCAGGAACGCAGGAGTGTGCAGAGGGTCTGCGGGCCTTTCAGGCAATGGTTGGGCACCTCGGGGTTCCCATTGCTCCAGGTAAGAACAAGGGTCCTGCGCAGGTCCTGACCTTTTTGGGCATCGAGCTGGACACCATCAAGGGCAAATCAAGGCTCCCTGCGGACAAGGTGTTGGATCTGCAGCAGGACATTCAGGCGCTGTTGGGCAAGGATAAAGAGACCTTGGGGGCGATCCAGAGCCTCTTGGGCAAGTTGAACTTTGCTTCCCGAGTCATACCAGCAGGCAAGGTATTTTCACACAGGTTGGCGAAGGCCACGACCAACATAGTCAAGAAGCATCATTTGGTGAGACTGGGCCCCTGGTTGAAGGCCGACTTGAAGATGTGGGCGGACTTCTTGAAGCAATTTAATGGGACTATCATTTGGAGGGCCCCCTGGGCTGGTAGCCCCGAACTCTGTCTCTTTTCTGATGCGTCAGGTAGGAAAGGCTTTGGTGTTATCCTGGGGAGGAGTGGTGTGCGATGAAGTGGCCCAATGCTTGGCGGAAGAGGAAGATAACATCAAACATCACAGTACTAGAGCTCTTTCCCATTATAGTCGCACTCTCTTTGTGGCCACAAACATTGGGCAACCGGAAGGTGGTGTTCTGGTCGGATAATATGGCCGTAGTGCAAGCAATAAATGGTTTGACAGCCACATGCCCCCTGGTGTTGAGTTTGTTGAGAGAATTGGTCAGGGTGGGCTTGCGCAGCAACATTGAGTTTAGGGCACGACACATTGAGGGTGTGAGGAATGTGGCAGCTGATGCTCTCTCTCGCTTTCAGTGGCTCAGTTTCCGAGAGGCCTGGCCGCGGGCGAGGGCGGAGATGATGCCATTCCCGGCATCCCTATGGCAACTGCTACGGTGGGCGAACGACTGAAGATGATGGGTGAGCGTTCGCTGGCTCCGGCAACCAGGAAGAAATATGGGTCACAGTTGCGAACATTTAGGACAATCATAGAGTCTGTGAAAGCTGAGACAATGGCATTGGAGGAACAGGTGCAGGTTTTTGTGGTGTGGGCCAAGGACACCGGCAAGAGCCATTCTTGGGTGTGCGGCCATCTGGCTGCTCTAAGGCATGACACAAAGCTTAACGGGGGCTACGACCCCACTGGCTCGTTCAAGGTTAGGGCGGCTCTGAAGGGGTGGGCCAGGGATGAGGTGAGGATCCCAGGCGCCAGGGCACCGATAGATTTCCCCATCTTGCAGAGCATGATAGAGGCGTTACCACAGGTCACCAACTCCCCCTTTGAGGCCAGGCTTTTCACGACAGCATTCTGCCTAGCATTTTTCAGGGCCTTCAGGGTGAGTGAGCTTGTCGCCAAATCCAAGACAGACACGTCAGGGGCGGCCGTTTCACTCCAGGATGTTTGTGTAAAGGAAAGACTGGTACTGCGTATTCGTAGATCCAAAACAGATCAGGCGGGGCGGGGTATGACAGTAGTACTGCAAGCTTTGGGGGACCCCAGATACTGCCCGGTCACCACGGTAAGGGAGTACTTGATATTAAGGCCAGCGGTTACAGGGCACTTCCTTATACATTCAGACAGGACACCCCTAACTAGGTTTCAGCTGGACCACATCATTGCCGCCGCATTGTCTCAGGCGGGTCTCGCAGGTTCAGGTAGGAAGTTTTCCAGCCACTCATTTAGGATTGGCGCGGCCACAGCTGCATTCAAAGCAGGCATGGGGCCAGATGGCGTTAAGAGCGTGGGGCGCTGGCAATCAAATTGTTTTCAGCGTTACATCCGTCCCTAAATATATGGAGCATATGAAGTGTAAATATGTGTGTTGTGAGTATTAATAATGTGCAAGGACTAATGTGTGCAGTGTTTTCAAACAATTAAACAAGTTATGACAAGATGGCGTCCCCTTTTTACTCATCAGGTTATCAGGTGTGGCTGTTGGGACACTCTTACGTTGCCAGGTTGGCTCAGTGGGCAACACACAAGAATTGGACCCGGGGTTCCGCACGGACGCAGTTTGTTTGGATGGGCTTCCCCGGGATGAGATGGAGCAGCGCGAGCAGCAGCCTAGAGCGACACCTTTCATTGGGGGGACCCCCACCCGATGTCTTGATTATCCATTTGGGTGGCAATGACTTGGTGACCATGTGCAGGAGGGCACTTATACAGGTCATGCAAACAGACCTCGTGGCTATCAGCAATAGATTGGGGTCATGCGAGCTATGGTGGTCAGAGATTGTTCCACGTAGGTAGTGGCGGGGGGCCAGGTCCTTAGCTGCGCTGGAGCATTCACGCAAAATTATCAACAGGGTCATGCAGAAGTTCATGGAACAGAGAGGCTTGGGGTTCATCAGGCATGCCCTGATACAGGCAAGAGTGGAAGGGTACTATGAAAAAGATGGTGTGCACTTGTCTAAAGTTGGGATGGATATGTTTCTCCTTGATGTACAGGATGCATTGGAAGCTGCGGGGTGTAAGTAAGAAACTGGCATGTGGGGGGGCTCGGTCATCGACGGCAGCCTCCTCCAGAGCTGTGGCGGAGTTACAGGGCGATCTGGAGGCAGACAGGTACAGTAAGGGTACCTCTGCGGCAGACGAGTACAGTAAGGGTACCTCTGCCTGGCCTAGTAAGGGTGCCAGAACCAAAGACCGGGAGCCGCAGGGAGGTTCCTGGAAAACCGCGACAGTGCCCCGTTAGTCCTTCGGGCGGTTGGGGGGCCTGACCAACCGGAGATGTGCCATACCTGCTCCGCCCTGAAAGGGGCGGGAGTATCAGACATGATCACGTGATCCGAAAGAGGATCTACAAAGGTGCTGCACTGTCCGGGCGTCGACCCACCGTGCCGGCTGGCTCATCAGGCGGGCGGGGCAGCGAGGGGCTGCCTGCCCTGGATCGTCCGTAAGATAACCCACAAAATGGCATACTTTTGTTGTATGAAAATAAACCTGCAGCAGTTCTCTTCCCATAAACAATGTGTCCAGTGTAATCATTGTATGGGCAAAAGTAAAATGTGGAGGGGAGCGAATGACGGTGTGGGCACTAGCTTTGGTCATTCCATCAGTGCACCGTCCCACCATGTGGCATCTCCTGTGCTTCTCTGATCCATCCGTGCAGTGGGAGTTCTACAGAACACCCTTCTAGGATGCAGCATCGCCTGTGCTCCTATGACCTACCCTTCCGGTGGCTCATTTCCCTCCCAGCGTGTGGTGCCCTGGGCTCTTTCTGCCTCTCGTGCCTGTGGCCCGCTCATCAGATACGCCCTTCCAGAATGTGCTCGTAGGTTACTTAACCAACTTCTCCTCCCTTGGCAAACATAGCGTGGACAAGACCCCCAGACAAAGGTCGGGATTGGGATTAAAAGGTGTTTCTTCTGCATAAATCGGAGGCACAGCTTAATCAAAGTCAAAACATAAAGATCTTTGAGAGCTCTCGGCATTGGGCATTCAACTCACTGAGCTATCTTGGAAGCACAACAAGACAGTCATACGTAACTACCAAGTAGCCAGTCCTCGCTTCAGTACTTCATTCGCGTACAAAATGTTATTAGGCTATCTTCCGATGTGGACTTTTTTCAATGAACATGTGATGTTTTTTTGGTGTCGAGAGTTAAGATTCTCCTTGTAGAACCTACTATTAATAGGGAACAATCTGACTGGGGCTGATAAGTAACCTGTCGAGTGTTTTCCCGTTAAAGAAATATCAGCTCTCGAGCTAGACGGTGGTCAGCTGTGAGATGAAGCAGCCAAAGCTCTCCAGTCTCGACACGGTCAGCACCTCCATCACTTTGGTCAGACTCTCGTCCATGCCAAGGTGCCTAGACACACGGAGATGTGGTTAACCAGGCACTGCTTTGGGTGGCAAACTATGTACAGTGGTAGAGACCGGAAGGCACTTGGCCTGCCCTTCTGAAAACCATGCCACTCTGATAGGCTTGGAAAGAGTCGAACTGTAAAGGAGCCATCATTGGAAACTCTGCTTTCCTCAAGATCTCAGGCATGGAAATAGGTCCTTGTGGGTGGCAAGGCCGTGGAGCAGGTATCCTTGGCATGTGACAGTCTGGATCTACAGGGCTGCCTGGGAGAAGCGTTCTTCTACGTGGCTGACAGGCGTGTCAGGAGAATAAGTGCCTACTTTGTTGCTATTCTCTAATTAGGATGATTACAAGGCCCAAGCCGCCAATAATGGATGGGCGCTGGGAGTATGGCACGCGCAGCGGCACAGTCATTTACCCCATGATGAAGTGTACTTCAGCTGCTGGGTAATGGGCCAGCAGCTGCCATCACAAGCAGCAGCAGATTAGCGTCGCACTATTTAGCGCGAGCCATTGGGGGAGGCTTCGCTGGGCACTTGGGGTTGCGCGCCATGATCAACAGCTTAAGGTATGTCTGCACAGGAGCTCATGGTGTTGCAAGCACAGGCGCTAATTCTGGTCTTTTGTTTAGACCCGGAAGCAGATACGAAGCAACCGTTGTGTGGTATCTATGGGCAGTGACCCAATCGCACTGCCTCATTGCTTCTTTAGGGTGCATTGAGAAATTGGATCTATCACTATTTGGTACCCTGTCTAGTCCTGCAGATTGCAATGTCACTTATGTTCCGTGGTGAACAATTAAACAAGCATTTGCAATTCAATAGGCCTCAAATTTACGAGAGCGTTAGCTATTGGCATTGTAAATGACAATGTCTTTTATGTGGGTTTTTTTTTAAAACAGATAAATGAAGGGCATTGTCATTTACAATGCTAATAACTTGAACTCTCGCAAATGCGGGACCTACTGCATTACAAATGCGTTAGGAGAGACATGTCCTGCCTTTTCCTGCCGGCAAGAGCAGGGAGGACAAGAGCTCTATGAGAATATAGTGCTCAGAGGCTGTATTTAAAGCCTACGGAGCAACAACACACGTAACAGGGGATGTCCTCATGGGAGGTTACAAAATGGGAAAAGGTGGTACGAAGCAGGGACTACTTAGCCTATTGACTAATAAAAAGCCATAGTTTACAATGGACAATGACACAAGCCAACAAAACAACTGGGCGGAGAGTGGGTGGAGCTTAACGTCCATACCTTAACCCCTTCGACGCTCATGACGAGCTGGGCTCGTCATGCAGTAGCCTCCTGCTACGCTCATGACGAGCCCAGCTCGTCATGAATGTGCGAGGATCGCGAAATCCCAGCACAGCAGGGGAATTCCCATAGCATCCAAGAGGTTAAAACAGCATGCCTTGAAGAGCAGCGCATTTCCAGCCCAGGCTCGACCTTAAAACATCTCCTCTTGGGCATTCCAGCTGCATTAGCTAAAGAAAAGTCAATGGTCAAAAAAGCAGTTCTGCAGAAATGAGGTTCACAGCTCTGTCAATGAACCTAGCGTGACGTTTCACCGGAAACTACAAAAAGCGGACTATATTCTGGATCTGATATATAGCGATACCAAAAGAAGGAGTAACGCCCATCCACTGATTTCACTAACGATCTAACCAGTGAGATCCCTGCCATGCTCGATGCTGTAGGAATTAGAGAATCAGCAGTGAATTGGGTTAGTTCACTCCTGTCGAATAGAACTCAGACTGTCAAGTGAGGTGCCTTTAGCCTGTGGAGAGCCTCAAGGATCAGCCCTTCCCTACTTTTTTGCAGTACATATGTGATCCCAGAGGCCAAGCCTGGTCAGTAAGATTGGGGGTAGGGCTGGGGTTGATTGTCAGCTTTTTCAACCATCACGTTGGCATATCATGTTTAAATACCTTACAAGACAAGCAGGGCACATGGGGGGGATAAAAGGGCGGTGCAAAGTGAGAACACAAGAGGTACTAAGTGAAAGAAAACACAATATTTCGTAAAATAACCACCATTTTTGAAGACTTTCAAAACAGAGAGAGGGAGAGAGGGAGAGAGTGAGTGCGTTCATGTCTGTCTGTATGGAAAAATTCCTGGTGCATTTCGACAGACACCGCACCATAGCCGACTGAAAGCATCTCTGTACCCAACTATTTACCAGAAAATACATGCATTAGGGGTGTGTAACACTCCAAACACCCCCCTGAAGCTAAGCCCCTGGTGATTCCCCTAGCCAGGTTGCTAAAAAAGACCAGAATCAAAACATATATGTTTGCGGATGACACACAAAAAAACACTTACCATTAGGCCGGTCCGCTCGCCGACGCCTCCTTCTACTCGGAAGCCGGAGCCAGGAAGCACCCAGACGGATGACTTTGTGATTGGTCTGAGTGCCGTAATTGGGCGCTCAGATGAGGAATGACGGGCAAACAGTTATGCGCAACCACTCCTCTTCCTGGCACCTGCTCTGGAAGTCAAGGCCCACCAGGAAACGCAAAACTACAAAAATAATAACGCTGGCTATTATCATTTTAGTTTTCCTTTAACTACTGCTTGCCGAGCTGTGGGGCGATGCTCCTCCGCCATAGTGGCGGAGCCACCATTGACTACAGGTTATACAGAACGCCGCTGCACGTTTGATTTTTGGTTGGACATGTAACACTCATGCCAAACCTTTGTTGCAGAAACTGCGTTGGTTACCAATTCGGCAGCGTATATATTTAACAACGTCTTTAAGGCCTTGCAGCCCATTTCTCCAGGCATTTTTAGGAGTCATATGAAAAGACACCCCTCCCTCTGCAACACTGAGATCATCCCCGACAAACTTGCTTGCTGTTTGCAGATTCAAAAACAACGGCAGGGTGGTTAATCTGTTTCAGTGGCAGTGGCCAAAGTATGGCATTCCCTTCCGGTGTCACTATGGTCGGCACCCTCCATCTTGGAGTTTTGGAAACATCTGAGCCTTTGAAACCAAACAATCAAAACTGCAATGCAGAACTAAGCTGATCTATTTCTTTTCTGTATTGAGCTATGTGCCTAGAGGCCTATGGCGATAGAGCACCCTAGTAAAGCAAATAACAATCATTCTCCGCCACCACACCAATAATGCAATCTGTGAGGTGAATAAATGGAAGTGGAAGCTACCAGACAATGGTCACTCAATAACCACTCTTGGGTTACCCATAGCATGTGAGTCCATCTTCTGCTCAGGTACAAACTAAACCTCCGTATCTCATGCGTTCCAGCATACTGGAGAGTTATGAAGTCAAGCTATCATTGAGCCCTCTTGCATTCTGGCTTCCAACAACCTTATTGTCCATCAAGTTATAACACCATTGCTACCCTGTCCCTCAACCAACCAATCACTGCAAATGTTCTCCTCACAAATGAACAATCAGACAAGAGAATGATACTGCTCTCAAGTCTTTCCTATTACTTTAGCTGTATGTTTGTGTACAGGAACTACACCATGTATTGAATTTCTGCTGTTCGCTCATTATTCTGAGCAATCTACTCTGGGTCTTGTAGAATCCACTGTCCTCTTCTGCTTGAGTGATGTTACCTAATGAATTGGTTTGCACAGGCTGAAGTCGAAGGCTTGACCATTTCAGCCGATATCCTTCGGAGGTCACTCTACCTTTTCCCAAACTGAGTCACGTATTGCAGTAATAAGTTGGCCAGAAGCAGCATCTTCAGACTTCTGTACCTTTCAATGTCACACTCTGAACGACCACTATTTATAAAGTTTGGGCCCCTGTGTCTGCCCCATTTAAATTGGCAGAGGATTCAAACAGAGCTGTAGATCCAATGTGGGGGTTCAGTCTGGCTAAAGAGAACTGCAAGCTGTACTATGTTTATGCAATTGTGCTACCGTATGTGTAATGGTTTTTGGCTACTCATATACGTTTGACATTTTTAAACAAATATTTATAAAAAATAAGTGGCTGAGGAGGCTGTACCAGTCCACCTGGAGTGGCAAAAGTGGTGCAAATTAAGACCCTTGGCATAAGGTGTGAAGCACTTATCACCATGCCATCAAATGCAGTGTTACCAACGCCAAATAAAAAGGACAGGGTGTAAAATCAGCACCTAATCCTGATCCTGTCATGCATGTTTCAGTTCTAACTCATTAATACAAGCGTCTGCAGCCCTGCTTTATCCATGCTCATCCTGCTCATGCTGCTCCCACCAAACTGTATATTACTGCCCTCCCTGGAAGTACCTTAAAGCCGTTTTGGAGACTGTGTTGGGGGTGGGTGGGTACACACTCCAGTCTAAACGTCTCCCAGCAGCTCTCCAAGGCCTGCAGCCACTTTTAGTGGCCACGTTTGTGTCAGTGTTTAAGGACCTAAGTTTGAGGCAAGAGTGAAAAGTTTTCGACAAAGTCCAGATAAGTTTATTGTTGGTTATTAAGACACGCTTGGGCATGCTTTGAATTTATAATGTAGATAGCCACTGATGCACGTGGAATGGGCATATTGGCAATTCAAACTCCAAAACATGTCAACCAAACAAAAAGGTACACATTTTCATGAATAGCAGCTTGAACAAACAGATTTTCAAACCATTCTGAATCATACCATCAGCGATGAAACAACAGAATAACAGCCTAGGACTGTGGAGAGCAAACCCCCACGTTTTACAAGACACAAAACGCCATAACCTTCAAAAACAGCTCAGGAGAGTGTAGACTTATGTCAGGAGCATTAGGAATCAGACAGTTTCCCAGGTATACGTGGGTCAAACCAGCAAGTCAAACTGACCATCTTGCCCTTGCATGAGATACAGAACGAATGTGACAAGGAGGGCAGCAGGATCACCTTTAAGCTTCTTCAAGTGAGTCTCTATGCCAAAGGCCAGGCTTTGGTGCTATGTGTTAATGCTTAGGGATCTAAGTGAAGGGGACATCAGTGGCGGCCCCTCCATTAAGCCCCCCCCTGCCACCACTGTCAAATGAAACGATAATAAAACAGGTTTTAAACTGGTTTTTATTATCCTTTTATTTTAATCCTCCTGGACCCGCCCCCAGGACTCTGACGAGCCTTGGGGGCGGGTCCAGGGGGGTGGCACTTCTGGTAGGGGAGTGGTAGTGCACTCCCTTCACTGCACATGAGGGTTTTGCCAGTCGTTTCAGGCCAGCCACACCCTACTGTGCATTGAAGCTCTCTCCAGCCCCAGCTGTGCAGCTGGGGCTGGAGAGAGCAGGCACAGGCTCCCAGTCTGCCTGGGAGCGCAAGTTGCCAGCGCTTAGGCCAATCCTGACGCTGCTTTCATGCAGCATCAGGATTGACCGCAGTGCAGTTTTGGAGCAGGTGCCCAGAAGAAAGAAGAGCGCGATGCGACGGGCAGCAATTGCGGCATTCAAGGTAAGTCATTTTTTTGGGGTGTTTTTTGTCCCTCCTCCTGCTCACCCCGCTACGTTGACAGGGGACGGGCCACTACTAGGTGACATGGGCGATTTCAAGACAAGGATCTCCCAACAGCTCTCTTTCTGTACGGAGGTCAAGCTCAGTGACCATGCATCTCGGAGCTCTACATATTAGCATTTACGTACTGACTTGTGAGAAGCTGCACACCTGTTACACTGGAAAATGGGCAGAGCACATATGGCACTCGGCTGCAGCGTTAAAACATCCTAAATGTTTGTGGCATGCGCTGTTACCACCCTATGCTCATGATACACACTACCTTGGTTGTAACCATATAAAAGATTGCTAAGCATTAGGTCTACAAGAAGCATCCTAGAATGGCTCCTATTTCTATCTCTTTGGCTCCTTATACAGATACTGTGGTAACATCAGGACGGTCACAGTGGATTCCCCATATATTGGTCTTGAGGGAGACCATTATCCTCACCAGCATCGTGCCACATAGAAGGGTATTGCTATTTCAGAGAAAGTATGATCTCCCAGGCAGTGGGACCTAATGTTAGCACTTTCAACACACAAAGGGAGAGGGGGGTGGGGGGGTCTGGTCACTGTACGTCCTCCCTAGTTTAATACTTAATCACAAATTATGGCTTAGAGAGACAGGTTGAGCCATTGTTTCTGAAATATACCGTCTCAACTCGGTTTTTAGACATACCTGAGGTCACCACTATTAAAGGCGACATACTGGGGAATTTTTTTTATTATTCTGGATCCCGCCTTTGTCCAGTATTTTTATTTAAGAACTCCCTCCTGTCAGAGTCCATCATGAAGTTGAGTTTGCCCTGGTGATATGGTCCTACAAGGGTGGGGAGAGGTTCCAGATGATGAAGCATGACAAATTTGTGTGTGAGGCTTTCTCTTCCATAAGAATGATCTGCCCTTGGGCCTTGACAGGAATTCTGTAACATCCACTTCTTGAACTTTGACCTGTACTCCAAAATCGGGAGACGGTCTACTGTCCGCATCTTGGAGCTATTATACTCTTTTTGTGATTAAGACCTAAAGATAGCATACACCTCTTCTACATCCATTGCTATGGATGTAGAAGAGGTGTAAGCTCGTCCTCGGCATCCCTCGACATGAACACATCACCCAACACCTGCCGAACCTCCACTGGCTCCCCGTTGAGAAGAGAGTAACTTTCAAGATACTCACCCACGCCTACAAATGCCTCCACAACACCGGACCACAATACCTCAATGAGAGAATCTCCTTCCAGGTGCCCAAGAGAAACCTAAGTTCCGCCGACCTCGGCCTCGCGGAAACCCGGCGCAACTGCATAGCGAGAACAGGGGGAAGAGCCTTCTCCTACATTGCGGCCAAGACCTGGAACGAGCTCCCGATCGACATCAAACGCCTGGACATCTTCAGGAAGACACTCAAGACCTGGCTCTTCGACTGAACAGAGCTGCTTACCCCAATCCCCCCCGACCCCCCCGGGCATTGAGACCTTCAAGGGTGAGTAGCGTGCTTACTACTCCCTGATTGATTGATTGCTATTCCGAAGCAATCCTCTACACACCCTCCCCAGGGGACAGACATAGGCCTGCTGTCCAAAGGTTCTCAGATGCTGGCCTGGAACCCAGATGAGTGTTGAACTATAATAAACTAGACAAGCCTCCGGAGCTGCTGACAGAAACAGCTGCACATATCTCATTAATACTTTCAGCGGATAATGTGCTGACTGATAAACTTTTAGTGTCTATAAAACATTTTACAGTTTCTTTCTCTCATTTTCCGTCTATAGGCAGGACTAGAAAGGAATTACGTCTGACAAATTCCCTTCAACATGAAAACAATATTTTATCTGGAGGTTATTTATTACCAAGGAAGTCTGTCATTAGGCAGCATTTGCAGGTGCTGTGTACCTCGAAGAAACCACCTACCATCAATTCTGTAATTAAATGGTAACTCCTAGTACCAGCTGACAGGCTTCCAGGTTATCTGCTTATTGCCTCAGAAGTGACACACCCCGGGTCGTTGCAGTTGGCCAGAAGGTACCTCTCTCTCTTTATTGCTGCCTCCCACCCAGGAAGGACTTTTCATTCTTATGTATTTCTATGTGGAAGCTTTGACATTAATACATCACATTATAAAAGGTCACATTTATAGTTTAAATGCACAGGGATATTAAGTGATCTGCCTAAAAGTACATGTTGAGCTGAAGACTCAAATCTAAACTGGTTTCCCACTTCCTCAATTGGCAGCTCTGGTCATAACATCACATCCTGGGTGGAGGGAGATTGACATGCAGAAGCCACATGAAAGCTTGGCGTGTTATGGGCTTGAGATTCCAACAGGACCTCGCGCTAAGCCAGAGCCAGGCTTCAGGCTCGGGCTTTCAGTGGCTCGCACAGCTCTATTAAGCTGGATCAAAAGGAGTGAAGCCTCTAATCAGCATTTTGCAGAGAGATCTCTGCAGCGAACATAGTGACCCATATAAGATGTCAAATATGGGGAGCAGCTTGTGATCTGTATTTGCACAAATAGCTCTACAGTGGGTACAGTAACCCATAAGCTGTCTCATGGGGAGTGGAGCCCTTGATCTGCATATTGTGCACAGATCATTGCAAAGGGTGCAGTAACCCTGTAAGCTGTCTCAAGAGGAGTGACTTGTGAGAGTGGCATGTTGCTCAATGATGTCTACAGTGGGTCAGGAACACTGGCAGTGCTTAATTTGAGCCGGTGGTTTCAGGTGCTCAGCACCAGCACTTAATTGTCAACACCGGCGCTTGTGACAGTCTGCCCGAAGGTGGCGCTGTCGGGCTAATTCAGAGAAGACCGCAACAACAGCTAATTATTAATTCAATATAAATGAAAACTGTCTATTACCTGATGTTCAAGCCATTCTTTTAGCTTTGGGGGCCTGAAATAATCTGAACTGTCACACTTGTAGGCATGTGATAGTTAGTAGTTGTGCTGTTACTATCATTGGCAGCATGGAAGGGCAATGTGTGGGATAAACTGCAGTGGCCTCCTGATAGGAGCTCTGGCACTTATTTGTTTACACATTAAGCACTGCCTGTAAGTTGTTTCATGAGGAGTGAAGACAAAGTGGAGAAAGGGCAGTAACAATGCCAACGGGCATACAACTGTAGGGGGGAACAGGTCCGGGGAGGGCAAGGAACTTCAATGACAAGCAAGGATAAGCAACGAAGCGGAGCAGTAGAAGGAATGGGGGAACAAGCAGCGACAGTGGGGAATCGGCCAAAGTAAAAGTACCTCCATTCGAGAGCAGGCAGTGGAAAGACATTTATAAAGTAATTTATTAGTACTTCGTCCGTGCGCCACAGATTGGCCGAACAGAGGAAGATAAAGCAAAACTTAGAGATGCTACCCAACAAGAAGCAAGTTAATTAATGAGTGATGTCGAAGCCAACCTATGCTTAGTAATGGTTGGGTTCTACGTTTTTTGTTTTTTTAAACAGGCGATCTGACAGTGAAAAGCACATGTGCTGTCTCAGGCAAGGCCTAATAAGGGAGAGTTGACAAGTAAGATATGCATCTCACTGATACCAGTGGCGGCTCCTCGTCTATGGCGGAGGAGTGTCGCCCCACTGCTTTTCAGCAGTGTAAGAAAAAATAAAACGACAACTCAATTTTATTAGCATTTTCTTGATGCGGGCGTGGCAGCTTTGAGAAGTGTGGTGGGGCGGGGCTGCTCTGCTGAAGGAGCAGGGGAAGGGAGGAGTGGTTTCACTCCCTATGTGAGCATGAATGTTTGGCCAGCCGTCTCAGCTGGCCAAACATTCATGCGCAAATTGCATCCTCTCCACCCAGGCTGCATTACAGCCTGGGTGGAGGACATGCCCATGGCCCCCAACCCCGTCTGAGCGCCAAACCACTGCGCTCAGACCAATCACAACGCTGCATTGCAGCATTGTGATTGGCTCAGGGGAGCCTGGTTGCTTTCGGTGTCCTTCCTGTTCTGGCCGGAGGAAGGAGTGCAGAGGCGCAACGAGGACGACGCAGGACACGGACAGGAAACACGCTTTATTTTTTTTATTTACCCTCTTCCCCTCCACCCACGCTCGCCACCTCCGATCAGTGCAGGCCGCTACTGCCTGTTACATATATTACAGTAACTCATGCATTATATTCACTGTTCCTCACATCGTGCCACATCGTGCTAAATGTTGTAGCTGCAGGAGCAGTTTCATTCATCAACTGAACATTAAAGAAATGGTTTGAATTTTGTTCCAAAGGTTAATGCAGGTCTTTATTTTAAGGTGAATGCTGAATTTAGTGGTTAATGAAGCTTTAGCATGAGCTAGGATTTAGAGAGCACTCTCATGACCTACCAGCCCTGCATGCTGCCTGTTTTTAGGTGAGTTAGACATTGATATAGGGGTGTCAGGCCCCGCCATGCCCTCTGTAGCTACGGCCCTGCCCTGTGGTGCCAAAAGGCACTCCGTCATAATCCGCCTTACTAGGTCGCTCCTAAGAGATGTTACCGCTCCCAAAAGGAACACGACCCTAGGTGAGATAAGCCAGTAATGGGCAGGATTGTCCACCAGCATGGCAGGACTATTCACAAGGAGGGGTACAGACATTCATGAAAAGAGACTGCCTCCTGTTAGAGCTGAAAAAGGTTCTGTTCAAACTACTTGTGCACTTCCTACAATGCACCATTTCTGAATTATTCATAACAGGTTATTACCATGAGCCACTGCCGTGAAGTCCCAAGGGCTAGGGATCTTTCTTACTCATATGCTCTGAGTCTACAGACATTCTACTAGTTTTGAGTGTTTTTAATGTGATTGCAAATACCTTTCTACAAATCACCTAGTAGTTTACTAGATTGCATCTTTCTGATTATTACTGAGTAATGCTCAAATAAAGATTTCTTGTGAGTGGAAGAGGGCCGGTTTTATATTGTGTTCCATATAATACTTTATATAGCAAAGGAGGGGAGGAGACGGATCAAGTATAGATCCTAGGGCTCAGATTACCATTCCAGTCAAGGGGGGAATGGAAGGTCCAGCCAGAGTCAGAGCCCCAAGGAGCAGTGACTAACAAGAATGGACTCGGCTGTTCCTAAGGGAGGAGAGGTACGGTCAAAAAAGGGGCGAAGGTAGTGCTCGGTGGAGGACTACCCTGGGTATCCAATTGGTTGGAATTAATTGCCTCACACACCCTTGCGAGTGTCATGCTTCATCATTGGCGGTTGCTCCTCGTAGGGCAGGCGGTGCAATGCCCTACGGGCTCACCTCTAGGAGGGGCTCTTTATCGGAGATCTTTTTTCCAACGGCCTGTGGGTGAAGTGCAGGTGAGGGGCCAGGGAGAGAATGGATAGTGTAGATAAGTGGATTAAAATATAGCATAAGGTACCGGAGATCAATTTTATTCTGGTGGTCCTTTGCTATACATAAAAACAGTGGGTAGCCTATGATCGCCAGAAATTAGGATTCCGTATCACGATCTAGGACTACGGTTCGTATCGTGAGGTCGACATGTTTCTTGCATATGCACTTTTGCTGCGATTCTTCAGGACCTAGTAATTTACATCTATCTCAATGGAATGACCTAGTACAGTGTCAACCAATAATATAGTTACTACCTGTTGTACTACCTGAGTTGGCCTGCTCCTGCCTAGAGGAGACAAAAGAAATCATTACCATAATTCAGAGACAACAAGTGCCCTTTGTGACCGTGAACATGCTGTGGTTTGTGTGAATAAAGTGACTCTGTAGTAGTGACCTACTGTGCATAGTGACCAGCATGTATTGACTTAAATCACAAACCAACACACCTCGGCATAAATGCGTAACCTTATAAAAAACATATTTTAAAAAAAGGACAATACAGCAGCAGTTTCTTCATAGTATCTTGTCCATAACCTACAGGGGGTACACAGTTACACACCTAAAGGTCAAGGCGTATAGGTGTCAACAGTACCCGGTAGGTGTGACATCAAGGGGGAGGACCATATAGGTTTAATGGCTATGGAAGGAGACAAGTACAAGCACACTCAATGTGTCATTATTCTTAGGTGCCAGTAATTGTCAAAGTACAAAGCGTGTATGCATCACTAAGCACTATGTCATAGGGGGCAGAGTGCCTCATGCGTCATGTTCACCTTGTAAATAAATGGTGATTTAAACCACAGCATGTTCACGGTCACAAAGGGCACTTGTTGTCTCTGAATTATGGTAATGATTTCTTTTGTCTCCTCTAGGCAAGAGCAGGCCAACTCAGGTAGTACAACAGGTAGTAACTATATTATTGGTTGACACTGTACTTGGTCATTCCATTGAGATAGATGTAAATTACTAGGTCCTGAAGAATCGCAGCAAAAGTGCATATGCGAGAAACATGTCGACCTCACGATACGAACCGTAGTCCTAGATCGTGATACGGAATCCTAATTTCTGGCGATCATAGGCTACCCACTGTTTTTATGTATAGCAAAGGACCACCAGAATAAAATTGATCTCCGGTACCTTATGCTATATTTTAATCCACTTATCTACACTATCCATTCTCTCCCTGGCCCCTCACCTGCACTTCACCCACAGGCCGTTGGAAAAAAGATCTCCGATAAAGAGCCCCTCCTAGAGGTGAGCCCGTAGGGCATTGCACCGCCTGCCCTACGAGGAACAACCGCCAATGATGAAGCATGACACTCGCAAGGGTGTGTGAGGCAATTAATTCCAACCAATTGGATACCCAGGGTAGTCCTCCACCGAGCACTACCTTCGCCCCTTTTTTGACCGTACCTCTCCTCCCTTAGGAACAGCCGAGTCCATTCTTGTTAGTCACTGCTCCTTGGGGCTCTGACTCTGGCTGGACCTTCCATTCCCCCCTTGACTGGAATGGTAATCTGAGCCCTAGGATCTATACTTGATCCGTCTCCTCCCCTCCTTTGCTATATACTATGCACGGCTTACAACCGTGGGGATTTAATTCCTAGGTGGGTAAGTGTTGTTCTATCCCCCATACCTTCTTGAGTTCCTGGCTACTACCCCAAGAACCTGGTGGTCACATTTTAGTATCCACACCCTTACCTCTTATCTTTACCTCCCATCACACCAGCGACTCCTTACCGCCTCACGATGGATGGACAAGGACTCAGTTTCGGTGATGATGACGCAGCAGCTATTCATAGACTTCCGTCCATTCTAGGCATGGATATAGAAATCTCCACAGGGAGTAACTCCTCAGACTGGAAATCACTCTCTGATATGAAAAGAGAGTGGGTCAGAATTACTCTACATGGAGCACTTATGGCCGAATATTTTAAGGCCAAAATAGCACCAAATGGCCTTATTGTAAAGAACTTCCCCAGGATCTTCTGGGAGGACGGCCAATTTAAGATAGAATGGTCGCTTATTTCATGGAAATGTACGCATGACCTGCTTATCCTCCTGGTTAACACTGCCAAACGCTTGGCAGATGAACTTCTCAGCAAAATCCAGGCAGCAGAGAGTGCCCTTAAAAACACCGGACAGAATTCCGGTTTTAAGACTAAACTGGCAGAACTCAATAAAGAAATCACAGAACATAAAGATTTTCTAATGAAACAGAAAGTAGCAAAATTGCAAAAGGATATCGACCGCTTCTCCAAAGAGAAAGTGTATCCCTATCTCAAGGACGATTTTGTTCCGCCAGGGACAGGATATCTCTCTGACTCAAGTACCATCTCGTCTAGACGAGGCTCCAATAGTGATAACAATTGGAGCGGGGATGAGTGGCAGCCTGGACCTCGACGAGGCAATAGAGGAGGGAGACGGGGTCAGCCCTTCTATCAACATCCCTCCTACCAGGGACCACTGATGTGGCAATTTCCACACTTTCAACATCCCATGACTCCCTTTTTACCCCAGTACCCCCCTCAGTTCGCCCCGCACAGCATGAATCAGCAGCCTTTTTTAGACAGAGGTTAGGGCAGAGGGCGCGGGCGCAGGCGAGGAAACGCTCCAGACAAGAGGGTGCAGTGGGAGGACACACAAACCCTAGGAGTGGAAACCAGGAGCAGGACAGGACGGAAGTGAGTTTGGTTGTGAATCTGTCATCATGCCAACTTACAACATCTGAAGAAAAAGTCCTCCAGAAAGGACTAAGCTTTGTACCTACCCCCAGAGTAGACAATTTTGAATTGAACTGTGAAATCCAGAAATTCTTCAGGAAGGTCAGATTGAAAGCCTTCTTTGATGGCAGATCCATTGACACACCTACTGACTCGGGTCTCCATAACCCATCAACTTTCACGCCACACAGTGGGATGGTACCTAGTGAAATCCTGACATATGAGCAGGCTGTGCTCAAGGACATTGGAGCTCTAAAATCGGGCAAGAGACACCGCAATCTTTCCAATTCGGAAATGCAGGTACTGAACTCCTTGGGTAATGATGGAACTATCACCATTAAACAGGCAGACAAGGGTGGGGCCACGGTAATAATGGACACCAAGGATTACGAAATAGAGTGTCTAAGACAATTAGGGGATAGACGCTACTACACCCCCATTCCAGCTGACCCCACGGAACGACTCAAAACCACCATAACAGGGTTGGTGGAGTCCGCAGAATGCCAAGACTGGATTACCAAAAAAGAGGCAGTATTCCTTGTGAAAAAAGACCCAAGGGTGCCCCATTTCTATACCCTTCCCAAAATTCACAAGGGGACAACCCCGGTGTCTGGACGCCCCATTGTATCAGGTATAGGCTCGATACTGGAGCCCCTATCGCAATTTTGCGACCATTTCATGCAACCCCTAGTGAAGAGGATTCAGTCCTATGTCCAAGACACTAAGGACGTTCTCCGCCTCCTTGATAATTTACAGGAGGACATTCAAATCGACTTCCTTATCACCCTCGACGTGGAGGCCCTCTATACCAATATCCCACAGAGGGCCACACTAGGGGTGATCGAGAGGATTGTCAGCATGGAGGAATGGTCCTCGCCTACACCACCCTCCTTCATCATGGAATGTGCTGACCTTGCTTTGACTGAGAATTTCTTCGAATTCAAAGGGCAACATTATCACCAGACCCAGGGAACTTCCATGGGCAGTACCTTTGCTCCTTCGGTGGCATGTCTTTATATGGCAGATTTTGAGGAACAACACATCAATGGACCAATGAACCCCTACCAATCCAACATCAAACTGTGGAGGAGGTTCATTGACGATATCCTCATACTCTGGACAGGGACATCAGACCTGTACTTAGAGTTTTTCAACTGGCTGAATACCCTGAACAACTTTCTTACCTTTACCATCACTGCCTCTAGCTCCAGGATAGCATTCCTGGACCTTACCATCAGATTGGAAGGGGGGAAGATAGATACCACTATGTATCGGAAGCCCACGGACAGGAACAGTCTACTACTCTTCTCAAGCCACCACCCAAGAGCGTTAAGACTCAACCTTCCATTTGGCCAGTTCTTGCGGGTTAGGCGCAACTGCACCAACCTAACAGATTATAGAAATGAGTCCAACATCCTTTCTCGAAATCTGAAAGAAAGAGGATATTCAACAAGGGAGATCTACAAGGCACAGAAACGGGCACAGAACAATCATAGAGAGGCCCTTCTGGAGTACAATTCCCGACCCTCGCAAGACAATGATCTATTAACCTGTGTGACAACCTTCACACCCCTGTCTCAAATGAATTAAAAAAAATCATCAAAAGACATTGGGAGATCCTTAACTCAGGAGATCTAAACCTTGCGATCCCCAGATTTGCCTTTAAAAGGTCAAAAAATATAAAGGACATTCTAGTGCACACCAGGCCCCTACAAAATGTAACCCGCAGACAGAACACACTCTGGCAACTTCCCCCAGTAAAGGGACACTACCCTTGTGGCTCTTGTAGTGTTTGTCCCTACACGAGCATTACTAAGTCCATACAATTAACAGAGACATTCACATGGGAAATTCGAAGTCATACCAATTGCAACTCCTCCAATTGCATCTACCTGCTTAGATGCCCGTGTGAGCTGCAATATGTGGGCATGACCACTCGACCCGTGAAAATTCGCATATCGGAGCACAGAAGCAATTTCCGATGTAAGAAAACCAACACCATGATGTGCCGGCACTTTCTAGATCACAACCTCACAGCTGACTCTTTGAGATGGCTCATCCTTGAGATTCCCAGCAACAAATCTAAGCAGAATTTGTTCCACAAGGAACAGAGGTGGATACACAGGTTGTCCTCAGACAGGCAGGGATTGAATGAGGACATCCCGTGGAGCAGTCTATAATTATATTATATTCTGCTATTTACTGGCAGTCAACAGTATGGGTAGTTGTATGAAGTCCATCTCCCGGATCTGTATTCATTTTCCCTTAATTTTCCTTATGTACTATAATAAGGGAAAGAAGTATTAAGGATTAGTAAGAATTAACCGACATTGACTGCCTTTTAAACACCCTTGAACATTCTTACCATTGAACAATGTTTTGTTCCAAGATGGCCCCCATAATAACATCATGAGTCACGTGACACGCTAGGTGATTGGGAGACACCCCATCATATTATAGTTACGACGGGCAGTTCTCACTATGGGTAATTGTAAGAAGTCAAAGTCCCTTATCTGTATTTATTTCTCCCTGTGAATCTAAAAGGAAAATAACAGTAATATGGATTTTCTTGACTTAATCAACAATGACCCACTTTCTGAACACACGTGAGCAGACATACCATTGAACACTGATCTGTTCCAAGATGGCCCCCGCGATAGCATCCTGAACCACGTGACACGCTAGGTGAGTGGGGAACGCCCCAAACACTTACTTAACTCACCAGAACACCGCGACCCGTTACTATCCGGATCCCGGTAGCGATGGGTAGGCACAACAGCTTTGACCAAGGCCACGAGAAGTAAGTGCATTTCGCTTCCTACAATCCCGGTTACAGGGATTTGACGTTGACACATCTGACCCGCGCCCAGGGCTTATGTAACCCACTGCGTGGCCAGAGCCCGAAATAAATAACCCACCTTAACCGGCCGCATGTTTTACATCAACGGAACTAACTAAATCTAATGGGTGGCGAGAGTAAACACTGCTAAATATTAGATATTGCAGGAAGCCTTGAATAACTATGGTTTTTCATGTCGTTTTTAATTATTCAAAACCCGATTTACTACTGGGTTCAAAAAGGTTAAAGCCATAAGTATAGACCTTCATTTCTTCTGTTCCCTAGTGGCAACAACAAGGGTTGTACAACGCCTAATATCAATTTTGGCACCCTGTTGCTATCCTTCTAAATAGACGAACAAACTCTTTAATTTGATGATAAGAGCTTGAACAGCTATGATTTTGAATAAAGGGTGTTTAATATTAAGCACCATTTATTTACAAGGTGAACATGACGCATGAGGCACTCTGCCCCCTATGACATAGTGCTTAGTGATGCATACACGCTTTGTACTTTGAGAATTACTGGCACCTAAGAATAATGACACATTGAGTGTGCTTGTACTTGTCTCCTTCCATAGCCATTAAACCTATATGGTCCTCCCCCTTGATGTCACACCTACCGGGTACTGTTGACACCTATACTCCTTGACCTTTATGTGAGTAACTGTGTACCCCCCTGTAGGTTATGAACGAGATACTATGAAGAAACTGCTGCTGTATTGTCCTTTTTTTAAAATATGTTTTTTATAAGGTTACGCATTTATGCCGAGGTGTGTTGGTTTGTGATTTAAGTCAATACATGCTGGTCACTATGCACAGTAGGTCACTACTACAGAGTCACTTGATTCACACAAACCACAGCATGTTCACGGTCACAAAGGGCACTTGTTGTCTCTGAATTATGGTAATGATTTCTTTTGTCTCCTCTAGGCAGGAGCAGGCCAACTCAGGTAGTACAACAGGTAGTAACTATATTATTGGTTGACACTGTACTAGGTCATTCCATTGAGATAGATGTAAATTACTAGGTCCTGAAGAATCGCAGCAAAAGTGCATATGCGAGAAACATGTCGACCTCACGATACGAACCGTAGTCCTAGATCGTGATACGGAATCCTAATTTCTGGCGATCATAGGCTACCCACTGTTTTTATGTATAGCAAAGGACCACCAGAATAAAATTGATCTCTGGTACCTTATGCTATATTTTAATCCACTTATCTACACTATCCATTCTCTCCCTGGCCCCTCACCTGCACTTCACCCACAGGCCGTTGGAAAAAAGATCTCCGATAAAGAGCCCCTCCTAGAGGTGAGCCCGTAGGGCATTGCACCGCCTGCCCTACGAGGAGCAACCGCCAATGATGAAGCATGACACTCGCAAGGGTGTGTGAGGCAATTAATTCCAACCAGTTGGATACCCAGGGTAGTCCTCCACCGAGCACTACCTTCGCCCCTTTTTTGACCGTACCTCTCCTCCCTTAGGAACAGCCGAGTCCATTCTTGTTAGCCATATAATACCAATGAACCAGGGACCTGCTCTGTAATGAAGGAATAGAGTACAAGATTAGGGAACCTTTCCCAAGTCCACCATTAGAAGGCTTGTGAAATGGGTCTGTTATGCCTAATTACTACTACTGCTCATTACACTCTGCTTAGCAGATCTTAAGCTAGCCAGTTGTTTACATTGGTATGATTTCTCAAGTTGTTTCACATCACCTACAGTGACTTGAATAATGTACCAGCGGCCCTGGAGCTGTTTATAAAAGTCCTATCAGTATGAGTGGACATTGGTTGCTGTGTATAGAACCCAGTGGTCACCTCTTAGTGGTGGCGATGTTGTAGGAAATGTTATTGTGCTAACCTCCGTTTCAGTGAATTAACTGAGATTACTAGGACGGGGATGGTTTTCATGTAAAGGTCCAGACCCTGACTAAGACAGGCAGTCTTCCACCTGCGTGATTGGGATTCAGAAGCTTTTTATACAGTTGCGTTGAAGTCTACCCTGGAGGTGGTGTGGATTTGAGCACCGACAAGCAATCCGGAAGCAGCACCCTTGTACAGGAACAGATCTGCCACTGTGTCTTGCCCATGGCAGATATGTTTTGGAAATAGAAACAGACTGCATCTAAGGTGGAATGTGGATTCCTATCCCTGGCTAAGGTATAACATGGAAAGATTTTAGAGCCTGTGACTTGGAGCCATTTATGCAACGGCACCACTTCTTGATCCAATGGTAATTATTCCTCTTGAGGATTGCGATGGTGCCTCGTCCAGGTAGGTACCCAAGATGTGTGTTTCAGTAAGAGGTGGATCAGACCTCCATCGTCATATCTTTAGAAGCCAGAGAGTGCATGCACTTGTAGCAAAGCAGCTGTGATAAAGTAGACCCTTACAGTACCTCAAAATGTTATCTTATGCAAAGAAAGGTATGTTGATATGATTTGTCCCAGTAGATCTCACTGCGTGTCTCATTGATGGCCATATGAGTCAGCTGCTGCATCAGCTTCCCTGTTGTCTAGAGGTGGGCAAAAGAAGCAATACTTAGGCTAAATGTTGTGCTCTCGCTTGTCCCTCGTCCATGGGAACTGGAGACCCAAAACAGAGCCAAGCCAAGTATCCAAGGTGTAGGAGAGTAGGGTCTGCTTCCTATGGTTACCACAACTTTTTCCTGTGTTTCACTGGTTTTTCAACTTTAGTATGGCTGTGGCCCTGCTAATCAGGACCACAGCCTAGCTGTTCTCTCTCTAAATTGATACCATGTACTTTAGGTACATACCAGATTGGTTACTGGGTCACCCTTATGAGTCCCTGTATATGGTACCTTAGGTACCCAGGGCATAGGGACCCCTGAGGCCTACCAGGGGCTGAAGCATGTATTGTGCCACCCCTGGTTAGCCTTCCAAACTGAAACCACAGGTCTGCACTTGAGAGCCTGGGTAAGGTGGTGTAAGCACCCCTTACTTAGATATAGTATACCTATATCTACCTTTACATATAGACACATAGTTACCGATAAGTCACTCCTATGGCAGGCCTTGATACTCCTGAAGGCAGAGTGCTTGGTTTTCTGTGAGAGGGTGCCCTAGCATGAGCTGAGCCCCTCTGCAGCTTTCGGAAATATCTCCCTATAGCTGTTCTATGATATAGCCATACCATATACTCTTAAGTGCATTATAATCCTTGCGGTTAATGCTAACTTTGGTTTGGCTTTATCAAAACATGTTGTGTAAGGTGTCAAACACTTTGGAATACTACCCCCCCACCCACCAGTTCTGAAGGTGGGGGTAGCATTCCACCCTTCTAGAGGGAGAAGGCATGTACACACTGGTAAACCCGGTTAAAGTTAAACAGAGCCCCAGCATCACAAAATGGATGCTGCTGCCACAGACAAGAATCTGCCCTCCTGCTGCTGGACGAAACTCCGGCAGGGGAGGCCTGGACAATAGGTTTCCTGTCCAGGGAGGTGCTGGCACCTCCCCAGACAGGCTTTAGTGTATTGGGGCAGGGTGGGTTGCATTCAGTGAGTGCTTCTCAGACACTCCCTGGGGCACACAAGGTGCTCCATGCATTTCCCAGTTCAAACCAGTTGCTGGGGCACTCAGCCCCAGCTCTGGCGTGAAACTTGACAAAGGTGAAGGGGTGTAACCACCCTGTCCCGAGGTCCACCCATAGGTGGGACCCTAGAGTTAGTCCAACCCCTAAACTTGCTATAAGATTAGGAACCCAGTCCCTAGGACTTTAGATTACCCTGGACGAAACTCTGCAACATATATCTTGGACCTTCGACATTCCATATCGACTGGAAGACGGAAGAATTCTCTCTTGTGGTCAAGGAGTGACCACCATGTTCAAACAGGCACCAGCAGCATCTTTGCGGGTCTGCATTTTTGAGGCTCCCACTGGATCCCGAAGAATCTGCGACACAGGACACGGACTTCCAGACATCTCTGTAGCTGACCCGAGATCCCAGCAAAGCTGAGACCCATAGCTGACACGAGAGACGTGGGACCGGAACTCCTGGACATCCTGCATTTTTGCAACTGCACCTACTTCCCGAGGTATCCCTAAGTTGTGCATTGGGGTATTTGAAGCCCCTACCCCGAGCACCTTTTGCACCAAAGTACAGAGGCCAGCACTCCACAAGTGACCCATGAGTCCCCTTTCTTCACCGCAGCTCGAGGCGCCTTCGTGGTTTCTAGTACGTTGGCTAGTGAGCCCCCTCTAAGGCCAATCCTTTGTTTCTTGTGCTTTCCTGGTTGCTCCAGACGTGCTCTGACTTCCCTCAATAGGAGTCCTCCAGACCTTGCTGATCTGAACCAAAGCCAATCTTGTCATCTTGCGTGGGTTGCTCTTGCCAAGGCTTGTTGGGTCCAATCCGGATTCTGATGCTGCAGCACTCGACATCCTTCGTGGGACAGCTCGAATCCAGCTCCTGGTCGCCGTTGACGCCTCCTGGACCTCGTGGCTGAAGAGTCAAGCTTCACCTCTTTCACCTGAAAACATCCGACATTGGTTGGCATCTTCCCATCGCCATCCTGGCCACTGGCTAGTGACCCAGACACTCTCCCCTTTGCTTTCAGCTTCTTCACATCTCCGATCCACCCTTCCTTAGATTCACCCGGACACTTTTCCTCTGGTCGCCTGCAGCATTTCTTCGCATCTTTCTATTGGAATCGACAACGAAACCCAACACCAAAAGACACCTATCCACCCGGCTTCCCTGGGTGAGGTAACACGAGTACTCCGGTGCTCCCTTGGGTCTTGACTCTCGAAGTGTCCTAGTCTAAAAGGGTTCCATCGTAGTTCATCTTTAAGTGCCTTTAATCTTTAAAATTGTAACTTGTTCGTTCTCCATAGAAAGTCAATGGTGATCCGCAGCTGTGTTTAGACACTACACGCGTCCCCCGTGGCCTCCTGCGTCCCTACCTTGGGTGGTTCCTGGTAGCCCCCGCAGTTCTACAGACCCTAGGCCTGCTTTCTAACCCTCACGTGGTTCTTATACCACTATTTTAGTATATGGTTTGTGAGGCCCCTAGGGCATAACGTATACTGTGCAACTTATCGTATGCGAATTAAGTTCCTTGTATTGTACTTTTACCTCTGACCTCATAAAGAGTCCAGAGGGGTTGTGGTTAGATTAAATACATATATATTTGATATATACCTTGTGTGGTGTGCTTTCATTTGATCATTCAAGAGATTATAATTGGTAAAACAACTTGCTTAACTCGCCTCTAAGTCTTAGCCTGAAGGCTGCTCTCGACAGCTACCACTAGGATAGCTTTCTATAAAGGTTGACTTTAAACCTACCATCAATAAGGGTCGTTTGGACTGGTGCAAGGTACCCACTAGAATAGTGGACATCATATGCCAGGCTAACTTCTCACATTGGTGTGCAGCATGTGGGGTTAGAGCTTGCATTGTTTTACCAAATAATCTTGAGAATATCATTTGAAAAATCACATTAAGGTACCAGTAGGTAAGTATAAATCAAGCTTAAAATACATAAGTTCTACTGAACTTAGCAGTTGTAGGTGTTAAGGGCCTAGCACACCCTGACTACAACTACTAGAGAGGTTTAGTAGGAAACCAAGTAGTGTAGGTAGGTGCACGCACCACACCTCACTAGTCATGGCTTTAAAGGCAGGACCTTGTGGGTCTATGCCAGATGTCAGCCAGGTCTAGACATCTAAATATGACACATTCAACTTTCAAGAGTTCAGGAGACTGTGTGCCATAAGAAAATTAAAGCAAGGACAAAGTCCCACCACCCACCACCTTATAGAAATATTAGTGTTAGATGACTTGAAAAAATAATCAGATCCTGATAGACTAGGTAATGGGGATGGGGTGCAGCCATCATCAGAAGAGGATCCTAGTGGGGCGATCCACCAGAACTCTGATGATGAGGATGCAGACCAGGATGATGTCAGTAGACTCAACCTGGGAAATACAGGTCTACCAGGGGATGAAGTGGGCCAAATGGGCCTCCCTCCATCCCCCCCCCACGTTGACCTGTAGGTGTGCCTAAAAGGGAAAGATCACATTGAGTGGAATCAATCCATTCTGGCTCATCTTTAGGGTCCTCTGCCTCTGCTCATAGGAGGAGAACTTCTCCTGAGAAGAGGGAGCATGAAGCTAGGATGGGAGAAGCCAAGCTTAGGATAAGGAGACAATAAGTAGCCTTAGAAAATGAGACCCTAGCTCTTGAGAGAGAGAAAAAAAAGATGGTACTAGAGTCTCATGGTGGCAGCAATAGCCCTAGTGGTAGAGATAGGTCTTATGACCATAGAAACCTAGGCAAGATTGTCCCTCCCTATCATACTGGAGATGACATCCACAAATGGATAACTGCACTGGAAATGGCCTGCAAGGTACAGCAGGTACCACCAGGGCGGTGGGCAGCAATCGTGTGGCTCTCCTTTGCAGACAAAGGTAGAGACAAGCTCCTCACTGTAAGAGAAGGGGATGCTGACAATTACAATGTCCTGAAGAGTGCTCTGATAGATGGGTTTGGCTTAACCACTGAACATTATAGGTAGAAGTTCAGAGATACCCAGAAGACACAGACTCAGGACTGGACTGACTTTGTAGATTGTGCTACTAAGGTTTTGGAGGGCTGGTTACTGGGCAGTGAAGTGTGTGACTACACAGGATTGTATAATATAATCATGAGAGAACAGATTCTTAATAACTGTCAGAACCAGTTGTTGCATCAGCACTTGGTTGACTCTGATCTGACCTTTCCCCAAAAATTGGGAAAGAAGGCAGACAAATGGATCAGAACCAGGATGAAGTAGAAGGTACAGTACCAAGGTGATGACCAAAAGAAGCAAGACCACAAGGGTGGGGAGAAAGGTAAAGACCAGAAGTTTACACAAGGTCCCCAAAAAGCTTCTAATGGTGGGGTCCCCAATCCAAAATGAAAGAAGGTCCAAGAAAACCATGGTGCAAGAATTGTAAAAATAATACTCACTGGACTAGTGAGTGCACCAAGAAGGAGACAGCTCCAGCCACCATTGCACCTAAGGCAACTGTTCCCCCTAGTTCAGCTCCAAGTGGTGATTCTCAACAGAAGGGTGTAGTAGGGTTAACCCTGGCAACTGAGATGGACACTGGCCTAGTCAGAGTGCCAACTCAAGCTGTTTTGATCTGTGATGAAGGCATGGATATGACCTCCTCTGTGAGTCCCAGTAACCTGGGTAAGTACATACAAACTCCTTTAATCAATGTGAAAAAGGCTCAGGCCTACAGGGACACAGGTGCCAGTGTCACAGTGGTGGTACCTGACTTTGTGGACCCCGGACAAGTCATACTTGGTGAAACTTACCAAGTGACCAATGTTAGTACTACCCATAGTATGGCAGTTGTTAATTTCTCCTGGGGAGGGGTAACTGGCCTTAAAAAGGTTGTAATTAGTGCAGACCTCCCTGTAGAATGTTTTGCTTGGTAGTGACCTAGAGACTTCAGCCTGGTCTGAAGTGGAGTTTAGGACTCATGCAGAAATGTTAGGAATCTCAGCACATGTCCTTGCAGTGACTAGGTCACAGGTCAAAAAGTCGAACACGGAACAGGCACTGGATTCTGAAATAATGGACCAGTTGCCTACCAAGAAAAGGAGCAGTAGGGTTAAGGCAGTGCCTTCCCCCCTGACTTAGAGTGAGGATCAGCCTTCTGAGGAAGCTGATTGTGAGCCTGAAAAAGGAATTGTCCCAGAGGAGCTTGAACCTGATCTGGTTGAGTTCTTAGGGACAGGGGGGCCTTCCAGGGCAGATCTGAGTCAGGCGCAGTTGGACTGCCCTTCTCTTGAACCTCTCAGACAGTAAGCTGCTGCTGAGGCTGCTGGGAATGCTAGTGGCACCCATGGAATCTATTGGGATGAAGGGCTCCTGTATTCAGAGATTAGAGACCACAAGCCTGGTGTTTCCAGGAGGTTGGTCATACCTTTGGCATTCAGGGGCTTCCTTTTGTCACTAGCCAATGATATTCCCTTAGCAGGACACCTGGGCCACAACAAGACTTGGGACAGAATTGTTCCTCACTTTCACTGGCCCCACATGTCAGAAGACACCAAGGAGTTTTGTCACTCCTGTGTCACCTGCCAAGCCAGTGGCAAATCAGGAGGCACTACAAAGCCCCCCTTATACCACTACCTGTGGTGGGGGTACCCTTTGAACGTGTAGGGATTGACATTGTTGGACCAATGGATCCCCAAACTGCATCTGGGCACAGGTTTATCCTGGTGAAAGTGGATCATGCCACCAGGTACCCAGAGGCAATTCCCCTTAAAACCACTACAGCACCTGTTGTGGCAAGAGCCCTCTTGGGAGTTTTCTCAAGAGTGGGTTTCCCTAAGGAGGTAGTTACTGACAGAGGTGCAAACTTTATGTTAAGTTACTTAACTGCAATGTGGAAGGAGTGTGGAGTGAACTACAAGTTCAATATTGTCACAAGAACAAGCTCCCACCCGACCTATATCTCTTTTCTTTTCTAATGACTCACGAGCGTGGAGACTACCGGCTGGTGCCAGAGTGAGGTTATAAAGCAGATACCCACTCTCAAATTCGTTGTGACCAACCGAGAGGTTAGCCAAAGGCCACATCAATCCAACATTCCAAAACAAAAGAAGAGAATTAATATAGAAAAGGCCCACTGGTGAAAGGCTAAAAACATAACAGGAGGACTGTTTGAAATTGTTAACTAGGGACACTACATATGTGTCACCTTCCTCCATGTAGACGCGCCGAGCCACCTTTAGGACAAGACCAGGCTCGGGGCAACATATTACCTGAGATATAGATATCCACATTGCTTGGTGAGGGTGACCCATCAGAGAATACAGAGTCTTAAGCCCAAATCCAGATTCCCCAATATTCATCACCTATCACATATCGGTACATAGTTGTAAAATAACCAATTGTGTGAAGGCCCTGATGAAGATGGAAATTATTAACTAGATCCATTGAAACGTACATCGGCCAGGAGTGTTTGATATCCCAGATTCCAGCACAGCCCAAGAGGGAGGATTTTACCCCCTTTTGTTTGTTCATCTGTGCATGTAGTGTTGGTCTGGGTGCGAGTATGATTGTGAGTGTGTAGTATGACTGCAGAGTAGTATGGAATGGGTTATGTATGAAGGGGATTATATTTGTTATTTTGTTATGTTTATCTACTGTCTGTACTAAGTGGACATTCGAAATTGTACAGTATGATTAATTGTTATTATGCATTGTTCTGATCAAACCTACTGAGAATTGTATTACTATGGAAAAATGTATTTGAAACTATTTATATAACTAAACACATGGATAAAACGTATTTTTGTAATAAAAAATATATAAATTAAGAAAAAAGGAAAAAAGTGTAAAGAAATTGATGTGTTGACATAATCTTTGGAGATTGCCCTAGACTCTTTAAAGTTGTATTGAGAGTCAATGTTAAAGAGATATAGGTCGGGCGGGAGCTTGTTCTTGTGACAATATTGAAGTTTGTATTTTTTCCCCCTGCTCCCAGACCTAACATATATACGGGGGTGCCTTTTTCATTGAGTGAACTACAAGTTCACCACACCCTATCATCCACAGTGCAATGGTCTAGTTGAAAGATTTAACAAGAACTTAAAGGGTATGATCAAGGGTCTCCCAGAAAAGCTCAGGCAGAGATGGGATATCCTGCTACCCTGTCTTTTGTTTGCATACAGGGAGGTTCCACAGAAGGGGGTTGGCTACAGCCCATTTGAACTTTTGTTTGGACATTCTGTTAGAGGACCACTTTGTCTGGTGAAGGAGGTATGGGAGTTACCTCTCAAACCCCCTAAACAGGATATTGTGGACTATGTACTTGGTCTCCGCTCCAGGATGGCAGAGTACATGAAAAAGCCAACCAAAAACCTTGAGGCTAGCCAGAAATTACAGAAAGCCTGGCATGACCAAAAGGCTGTACTGACTGTTTACCAGCCAGGACAGAAAGTGTGGGTGTTGGAGCCTGAGCCCCAGCAGCTCTCCAAGACAAGTGGAGTGGAGCCCACACTATTGTTGAACAGAAGGGAGAGGTTACCTATTTGGTAGATCTTGGAACTCCCAGGAGCCCCCATATGGTGCTTCATGTCAACAGACTGAAACCATATGTTGACAGGGCAGACATGGGCTTGCTCATGGCTACTGATGAAGGACAGGAGTGACCCTCTCTCAGACCTGCTCTCTCAGAACCCTGATGATGGATCAGTTGAGGGAGTAGCTTTGGCAGGCAGCCTCACTGATCAGCAGCAGACTGACTGCAGACAAGTTCTACAGCAGTACAGACATATGTTTTCACTGACTCCAAGTCAGACTACCTGGTGCACTCAAGAAGTGGACACTGGGGACAGTCTGCCTGTTAAAATTAAGATTTACAGGCAACCTGATCATGTTAGGGACTGTATCAGGACTGAAGTCCAGAAAATGTTGGAATTGGGAGTGATTGAACCTTCAGGTAGCCCTTGGGCTAGTCCAGTAGTCCTAGTACCTAAACCTCACACCCAGGGTGGTAAGAGAGAGACGAGGTTTTGTGTAGACTACAGATGTCACTATGCAGTCACTTAGACTGATGCCCATCCAATACCCAGAACAGATGAGCTCATAGATAAGTTGACATCTGCCAAATTTCTGAGCACATTTGATCTAACAGCTGGCTACTGGCAGATCAGACTAGCTGATGATGCAAAGCCAAAAACAGCATGTTCAACCTCTAGTGGGCAATATCAATTTGTGGTGATGCCCTTTGGTCTGAAAAATGCACCTGCTACATTTCAAAGGTTGGTGAATAAAGTCCTCAAAGGCCTGGAAGACTACTGTGCAGCTTATCTTATTGGTATTGCTGTATTTAGCTCCACCTGGTAAGATCACCTGATTCACCTGAAAAACGTTTTAGAGGCTCTGCAAAAAGCAGGCCTAACTATCAAGACTACTAAGTGCCAGATAGGGCAGCGTCAGGTTGTGTACCTGGGCCACCTTGGAGGTGGAGGCCGGGTTCAACCATTGCAGAGCACAATCCAGACCATAATGGATTGGGTTGCTCCAACCACCCAGACTCAGGTCAGAGCTTTCTTGGGCCTGACGGGGTACTATAGGAGTTTTGTCAAGGGTTATGGTTCCATAGTGACACCCCTAAATGACTTAACTTCTAAAAGAACGCCTAAGAAAGTTCAGTGGACAGTCAGCTGTCAAAAGGCATTTGATGACCTGAAGCAGGCCATGTGCACTGCACCAATTCTGCAAAGTCATAACTACACCCAGAAATTCATTGTACAAACAGATCCTCCTGAGTTGGGGGTAGGGGCTGTGCTATCACAACTGAATGATGAAGGTCAGGACCAGCCAGTAGCTTTTATTAGCAGAAGGCTGATCCCTCGAGAGAAACGTTGGTCAGCTATTGAGAGGGAGGCCTTTGCTGTGGTTTGGGCTCTGAAGAAGCTGAGGCCATTCTTGTTTGGTAGTCACTTCACAGTTCAGACAGACCATAAGCCCCTCTTATGGCTAAAACAGATGAAGGGTGAAAATCCCAAACTGCTCAGGTTGTCCATTTCCCTACAGGTGATGGACTATACAGTGGAACATAGACCTGGGAGTAACCATGCCAATGCAGATGGACTCTCCAGATATTTCCACTTAGAACATGAAGAATCAACTGGTCAAGGTTAGTTTAATGTCCCTGCGTGGGGGGGGGGGGGGGTTGTGTAGGTGAGTAGGGTCTGCTTCCTATGGTTACCCCCACTTTTTGCTGTGTTTCACTGGTTTTTCAACTTTAGTATGGCTGTGGCCCTGCTAATGAGGACGGACCACAGCCTAGCTATTCTCTCTCTAAATTGATACCATGACTTTAGGTACATACCAGATTGGTTACTGGGTCACCCTTACTAGTCCCTGTATATGGTACCTTAGGTACACAGGGCATAGGAACCCCAGAGGCCTACCAAGGGCTGAAGCATGTTTTGTGCCACCCCTGGTTAGCCTTCCTAACTGACACCACAGGTCTGCACTTGCAGCCTGGGTAAGGTGGTGTAAGCACCCCTTACTTAGATATAGTATACCTATATCTACCTTTACATATAGACACATAGTAACCTATAAGTCGCTCCTATGGCAGGCCTTGACAATCCTGAAGGCAGAGTGCTTGGTTTCTGTGAGAGGGTGCCCTAACATGACCTGAGCCCCTCTGCACTGCAGCTTTCAGAAATATCTCCTTATAGCTGTTCTATGATATAGCCATACCATTTACTCTTAAGTGCATTATAATCCTCACGGTTAACGCTAACTTTGGTTTGGCTTTATCAAAACATGTTGTGTAAGGTGGCAAACACTTTGGAATACTACCCCCTCGCCACCAGTTCTGGTGGTGGGGGTAGCATTCCCCCTTCTAGAGGGAGAAGACATGTACACACTGATAAACCTGGTTAAAGTTAAACAGAGCCCCAGCATCACAAAATGGATGCTGCTGCCACAGACACGAGTCTTCCCTCCTGCTGCCGGACGAAACTCCGGCAGGGGAGGCCTGACCATAGGTTTCCTGTCCAGGAGGTGCTGGCACCTCCTCAGACAGGCTTTGGTGTATTGGGGCAGGGTGGGTTGCATTTAGTGGATGCTTTTCAGACACTGTCTGGGGCACACAAGGTGCTCCATGCATTTCCCAGTTCAAACCGGTTGCTGGGACACTCAGCCCCAGCTCTGGCGTGAAACTAGACAAAGGGGAAGGGGTGTAACGACCCCCTCCCCAGGTCCACCCATAGGTGGGACCCTAGAGTCAGTCCAAATCTTAAACTTGCTATAAGAATAGAAACCCAGTCCCTAAGACTTTAGATTACCCTGGCCGAAACTCTGCAACATATATCTTGGACCTTCGACATTCCATATCGACTGGAAGACGGAAGAAATCTCCCTTGTGGTCAAGAAGTGACCACCCTGTTCAAACAGGCACCAACAGCATCTTTGCCGGTCTGCATTTTCGAGGCTGCCGCCGGATCCCGAAGAATCTGGTATAAAGGACACGGGCTTCCAGACATCTCTGAAGCTGACCCGAGATCCCAGCAAAGCTGAGACCCGTAGCTGACACGAGAGACGTGGGCCTGGAACTCATAAGACATCCTGCATTTTTGCACCTGCACCTACTTCCCGAGTTATACCCGAAGTTGTGCATTTAAGTATTTGAAGCCCCTGCCCCGAGCACCTTTTGCACAGAAGTACAGAGGCCAGCACTCCACGAGTGACCCATGAGTCCCCTTTCTTCACCGCAGCTGGAGGCGCCTTCGCGGTTCCTAGTCCGTTGGCTAGTGAGCCCCCTCGGAAGGCCAATCCTTTGTTTCTTTCACTTTCCTGGTTGCTCCAGACGTGCTCTGACTCCCCTCCAAAGGAGGAGTCCCCCAGACCTTGCTGGTCTGAAACAAAACCAATCTTGTCATCTTGCATGGGTTGCTGTTGCCAAGGCTTGTTGGGGCCAATCCGGATTCTGATGCTGCAGCACTTGACATCCTTCGTGGGACAGCTCGAATCCAGCTCCTGGTTGTCGTAAATGTCTCCTGGACCTTGTGGCTGAAGAATCAAGCTTCACCTGTTTCACCTGAAAACATCCGACATTGGTTGGCATCTTCCCATCGCCATCCTGGTCACTGGCTAGTGACCCAGACACTGTCCCCTCTGCTTTCAGGTTCTTCACATCTCCGATCCACCCTTGGATCCACATGGACACTTTTCCACTTGTCGCCTGCAGTATTTCTTCGCAGCTCTCCATTGGAATCGACAACTAAACCCGACACCAAAAGACACCTATGCACCCGGCTTCCCTGGGTGAAGTAACACGAGTACTCCAGTGCTCCCGTGGGTCTTGACCCTCGAAGTGTCTTAGTCTAAAAGGGTTCCATCGTAGTTCACCTCTAAGTGCCCCTAATCTTTAAAATTGTAACATGTTCGTTCTCCATGGAAAGTCAATGGTGATCCGCGGCTGTGTTTAAACACTGCACGTGTCCCCCGTGGGCCTCCTGAGTCCCTAGCTTGGGTGGTTCCTGGTAGCCTCAGCGGTTTTACAGGCCCTAGGCCTGCTTTCTAACCCTCACATGGTTCTTATACCACTATTTTAGTATATGGTTTGTGAGGCCCCTAGGGCATAACGTATACTGTGCAACTTATCGTATGCTAATTAAGTTCCTTGTATTGTACTTTTACCTCTGACCTCATAAAGAGTCCAGAGGGGTTGTGTTTAGATTAAATACATATATATTTGATATATGCCTTGTGTGGTGTGCTTTCATTTGATCATTCAAGAGATTATAATTGGTAAAACAACTTGCTTAACTCGCCTCTAAGTCTTAGCCTGAAGGCTGCTCTCCACAGCTACCACTAGGATAGCTTTCTATAAATGTTGACTTTACACCTACTATCAATAAGGGTCGTTTGGACTGGTGCAAGGTGCCCACTAGAATAGTGGACATCATATGCCAGGCCAACTTCTCACACAAGGTATTTATCTTTGCCCTTCCTAAGAGAGTTTTAAAAGACAAAAAATGCTAAGAGCAGGATAACTGAGCACATGGCATCTAAAACAGTGCTCTCCTGCGGTGTCAGGAGCTGAGCTGCAACAGGCATATTTCTCAGTGAAGACATGTAAACGAGAGCAAGCTTTGCTGGATCAGAGTCCTCTTTGCTTTGATAATTATTATAATGGCTGTCATTGAGGTGCAAATCCTCTTTACTATTTGCTTAGTAAGGGAAAAGCGATGATATTAACATAGAAATAATTTCCTAATCTCCCCTACAACTGCGATTTTATTCAAGAAAATCATATTTGACGTTTTACACATACATTGTGTCAGCGTAAATTAATATGAGAAACTTGCATTTATTGGACATAGTGTACTAATTTAGGTCATTAAAAAACAAACGCAGAACACTATCATTTGGTGGTAAAAGAGAGAGAAAGGTTCGAATTGCAGTTTCTACACTTGGAAGTGGAACAAGTCAAATCACTTTACTTCACTGTGTCTCACTTGGCCGAGGGTCGGATCTCAGACCACCGTGAAGGAGTTTAGTTGAGGATGAGCACACTATAAAATACTTGTGTATGGTTTACAAGTCAATAACGCTGCTCCACATATGACAATATTGGCCATACATACGGCCCTCGTGGCAAATTAACATATCAGTTCACTTCCTGGCAGTGATTTCAGTGCATAGGAGGATTTTATGTTTAAAACCCTTTCTTTTTGACAGATTTCAATGCACTTATATAATCTAATGTCCTAAATTAATACCAAAGGGAAACACGAGTATTGAAGAAAAAATGTGCAATCGTAAAGAGTCTTTATTCTATGTTTACTTAATATCTGTGGTGTCATTTACATTGCAAATCTTTTGATGGATCAGCTCGTGCTTTGGCTCTTAGAGCCAAGCCTGACCCCTGACTTGGCTCTCCCTTTGAATTTGCTGGCTTGCCCACCTCTAGTGCTCTCTAGCGCCATGAAACCGCCTGGTGACCGTGCGCTGTACAAATAATTTTAACATAACATAACATTTCATAGCAGTATACAGCTGAATACTGATACTTAGCTAGTTTTAGCCTGTGTATCAAGGGTGCAAATGTACCTCCATACCCACCCAGCAGTTTCTAGTACACTGAGAGAAACTGGAGCCTCTAAATAAAAAAATAAAATCTGTGACAAATATTAGGACTTGTATCTCTAGTCAGTGCTTTGAGAAATCATGCTCAGCAAGTTCTGTGCAATATATCATCCACTCTTGGATTTAAGTGTAAAGGACCTCCTTCTTCCCGTGCTAACATAGTCTATCACGGATAACACAGGTGTGGTGACAGCTCATGCCTGTCACCACATGGAAGATGTGGTGAAGGACCACATGAAGGTAATTTTATTGAACAAGAGTAGCTACCACATTATCGTCCTGTTTGCGCCAACAGCTCCCAGCAACTGTCGAGGAACACATAACCATTGCGTATCACCTACACACATTCCAAACCCCACGTTCTACCACAAAAGCTTACCAACTGAATATTACAACCAGGAAAAGCTCTCTGCATCCGCAGTGGTCACTCTAGAAAGCAAGGCAGGATTTACGCATCCATTAAATAGGAAAATCTAGTTGGCAATTTAATTCCAACAAACATATATGCTGGTAAGGGCCACTGAAATACACTGGTTGCTAATTGTGCTTCTACGTATTTGTTAAGGACCACCTGAAAACCTGACTGGTTTGTACACTGCTTAGCTTCCCACTGAGAGGGGGGTGGCCTTGTACTTTGGCACGGGCTGCTGCTATTGGAGCAGGGCCAAGACTGATTTGCATGTGGGTGGCCCCTATCTGTAGTGACACGATAGGCAAAAATACGATAGACTAGATTTGATTTGATTTGATTTGATTTGGATTTGTAGAGCGCATGGCTGCCCTAAAGCGTCCCAGCGCTAATCCTAATCTGAACCAGGTGAACTCAAGCAAAGCAAGATTAGAGGGTAGTAGGGAACAGAAAGGTTTTAAGTGCCCTTCTAAATTTCAGATGATCCGGTTCCATTCGGAGTTCTCTAGGGAGGGCATTCCATTTGTTAGACACATTCAGTGAGAACCGTCGGCCTCCTGTTCTCGCTTTCCTCACTCGTGGGACAATGGCAAGATTTTCTCCATCCGAGCGAAGGGCCCTGAACGACTTGTAAGGTCGGATCACTCCTCTCAGGGCTGGCGGGCCTTTGCCTTGCAGGGTCTTATGTGCAATACAAAGGGATTTGAAAGAGACCCGCTCCTGGATGGGGAGCCAATGCAGGGCTTTCAGCAATGGTTTGGCTGAGGCCCTTCTCGGCGCCCCCATCAGCAGCCTAGCTGCGGCATTCTGAGCTCGCTGAAGAGTTTTGATGGTGGCAAGGGGGGCTGCAAGGAAAAGGGAGTTACCGTAATCCAATTTGGACAGAATCAAACCCTGGATTAGCAGCTTTCTAGATTGAAAGGGAAGGAGAGGAAGTACCTTCCGAGCTGCCCGAAGCAGACCGAAGCAGCCTCCAACCACTTTCTGCGCATGGGTCTGGAATGTAAGTTGGGGTTCGAACCAAATCCCTAGGCTTTTTATTTGCTGCTTAGGGGGTGGAAGATCTCCCATACAGGCAGGCCACATCTCAGGGGGCAGAGAGGTAAATTGATTGCCTAAAAGCATGATCTCCGTCTTGGATCCATTTAATTTAAGTTTTGAACTGGACATCCAGGAGGAAATGGCTGTAAGGCAGTCTGGGAGATCAGCCACGCTGCCCTCATGTTGCGACAGCGAGACGACAAGCTGCGTGTCGTCGGCATAGCTTATAGCTTTAACCCCAAATGGGGCTATCACCTTCTCCAACGGGGCCATGTAGACATTAAACAGTGTGGGGCTGAGGGAGGAACCCTGCGGCACCCCACAGAATGCAGCCCATTGAAATTATTATAAGTGGATAAGATTAAATTAGGCCATCACTTTTGTTTCTGGATTCACTCTAGGGAGAGCTCACGAACACAGATCTATTATATAACCAATACCTTCTGTTTATTAGAGGGCTCGATTTGAAATGTCCCTAAATAGGCACATAGTAGAAAGGAAGAGTGTCTTGTGATTTGCAGCGCTCTTCCGAAGGGACACGCATCCACATTTAGCAAGCCACGTCTTCACAAAGCCTCCTTCAATCTTGACACGCTGCGCCCTGAAGCGCGGGTTTCATTAGCTCACTTAGCATCACCTCCTTTCGAGAGCTCTCCTTTGTGCCTGACCTCGCCGAGGCAGCGAGCGCGCCACAATGACTTTGTTGGTGGCCTAAGAAGGACGGGCACATTTGCGGCCCTCCCTCGGCGCTCCTATTGATGCGCCTCGTGTCCTGGCGCGAGCTGCCCACTTTACATGTAATGAAAGCCTCTGGGTAAGAGGGTCACATTCGGTGTCACTGCCGCTCTGAATCCTGACGTTCACTTCCACTTCATCTCTGGCACAAAGAGGAAGCAGGCAGGGGACATGTTCTTACTGGAGACAGCGACTGTTGTCAAGGGGGACTCGGGCCAGAGTACCCGCACGGTGTCGAGCGAGTTACAGACGACCCTGCTATGTGTCCAGAAAAAAACACACATGCGACATTCTCAGGGCGGCTGTGCCGGTCAGACCATGGCAGGCGCCTGGCGACAGGACGGCACCAGGGGCGCGAGAGCGTGGTTCATCAATGTGAGATACGTATCCTAGATGTCACTTCGGCCTCCGACACACCTGCGATTTCAGTTTTTAAATTTACTTCAGGTTTATGATCAATTTCAGAACATTATCGCAGTAAAGGGGAAAGATGCCTTTCATTGAGGTGGATTTAGTCAAACTGGTGCATCTTTAACAGTGCCAATAAACAGTCACTGTTAAACCACACACAATGTTAGCTAAATGTCCCCAACACATGACGCAGTTGAATTGCTGAATGGATATCAAGGGCCTCATTACGAGTTCCCCAGATTTAGACACAATTATAATAGAAGGCTGGAATCTCTCATTCTATCTAATATCCCCCACCTACATACATCCCCATGTATGTTTTTCTCCCCTGTGCAATGAGGAATAACACAGAGACCCAGGTATATCAGGTGCAAATCTGCACGTTTTCTCCCATCTGAAGAAATAACATGCCCATATATTCCCCAAGCAGGTGGTAAATGTGTGCGAAGGCTATTTTTAGGGCCATGGTTCGGGGGCGGCGTGAGGGCAAAGTAGCTTATGTTACAGTTCGGGCCGATTTGCTTCTCTCCTCATGCCCCCGCAGCTCTGCATGTCTACTGTACCTAGGCATGGAATTACCCATTCCAGAGTTGGGGACCTGATAATTCCAGGTCCAGAGACTCCCGAAAACCTAGTGATGACGTCCTCCCTCCCCTTATTAAAATAAAAAGCCATGTTAGTGGTAAAAAATCTTACTAGCAAGAGAACCTCTGCAAGGCACACATCTGTTGTGTGCATTATTATTTAAATTAATCACGTCATCTCCGGATAGCTTGCATTGCACCACCAGGTGTGAGCATTTCACAGGAAAAATGATGTAATTGGGTAGGGATTGGTCCTCCACTTACATGAGATTCGCTTTTTGAAAAGAGATATGCCTCACTTCACCTGAAATCCCACCTCGACCGAAGATATCTTCCATCTGATCAACAATTTGAAACCTACAGAAACAATGACTGTCCAAGGTTGGCTACTTAGACTACATGTTGTTCTTTGCACTCACGGCCTATTATTCTCCCCCTGATAAATCACTCACCAGAGATGAGTGTCTCTTTCTTCACTGAAGGAAGAGTTTGTCAATCTAACAAAGATAGGTACTGTTTCACCATCTGATGATCCGAAGTTTCGCCCTAAGACCACCTTGCCAGTTCTGGCACTAAATTTGGGAAAAACATTACCCGTGAGTCAAAGTCCTTGTTTTACTCCCAACTAGCAGCGGCCAAAACATTTAAACAAAATGCAAAAAACATGGAATCCGCCAATGGAAGAAATTTTGCGGGCAGAATTCGCCACTCTGTTGAAAAATGTATTTCCCTGGGCATATTTTATGAAATTTTGCAGTTTTGTGTACTTTTGAGGGCTTTCTATCCTTCCCAACCCACATACTGAATGGTGAACCACCACAAAACAAATCTCGTTCTATTTTGCTTGTGCCAGTGTTTAGGGACGGGGCTAGGGTTATGATAGGCTGGAGGGGGAGTGGTTGGCTCTACCTACACTGTGCATGTGGTTTTTGGCCAGCGGCTCAGCCGGCCGAAAACCACTTGGGCAATGACCACTCTCCAACCCCAGCAGCTGCATTGCTGCAGCTGGAGAGAGCAGGCACAGACTCCTAGTCTGTCCTGGAGCACACATTATCCGAGTTCAGGTCAATCCTGAAGCTGCTCTCATGTGAAAGCAGCTTCAGGATTGGTCGCAGGGCAGGCTGGAAGCCTGTGCCGGCCTACAGTGGCAGAGAGGAGTGGAAGAGCGCGATGTGGCAGCAGGTAAGTTGAATGTTGTATTTTTTATCTTCGTTTTCCCCCCTTGCCCCTCCGCCTCTTTTGTAAATGTTTAACAAAATATTTGTTGTCCCCGTCCTTACCCCCTCCCTGGCCCCCGCGTCGCCTCTTTTACCCAATGCGAGCCGCGCTTGCCATCAACTTCTTCAAGTACCATTAGCTGGGTACTAAGTATATAGCGCAACAGAGATGAGATCCGGTCGCCTGACAGAGGCAAAAAGTGCCCATCAATTAAAGAATGATGTATAGAAATACATAATATCTTGAAATTTTTACTCTTCTTCAAGAGGGAGATATAGATATTTTAACTTTAACTGAAACATGGCTAGGTGGAAATTCAGTACCGGACATCATAGCAGCTCTCCCTAAAGAATATGACGCAGTCTGGCAAAATCGTGCTAACATCTCCCGAGGTGGAGGAGTCGCAATTCTATTTGAGAAGCACTTGAGAGTAGAAAATGTAATAGCGGAGTCGGTGGATCTAGCAGATCTACTTGGAGTAAAGGTTGTTTTTAATAACTCATGTTTTGTGATTCTTACAATTTATCGCCCCCCTAACTCTACGCTAGCATTTAGCGATCTTTTCGCACCCATTATATCAGATATCTGCACCAGATACCAAAAGGTGGTGGTAACCGGTGACTTTAATCTACACTGGGAGAAAATTATTAAAGACTCGGGATCTCGACAATTGGAGTTCTTTATGTCCTCAATTGGCTTGAAGAAGCTGATAGAAGGTCCCACGCATAACAGGGGACACACGCTTCACCTCGTTTGGACCTCGAACCCTGAAGTGATCATTGAAGACGTCCTACCCTGTGTGTGGTCGGACCATTATCTGATCAATTATGTTATCCCTATCAATGGGAAACCTTTAACCCAAGCCCCGAAATGAAGAAAGTTCGCCAATGGAAGAAGGTTGATCTACAAACCTTGACAGACACTCTTCCACATTGCATTAACCCTCTCAGCGGCAACCTAGATCAGGATTATATGAATTTAACTCAGAATCTAACTCAGGCGATCGATCAGATAGCCCCGGAGAGACTACAAAAAGTAAAAGGGCTGGGGAAAGGTGCGCCGTGGTTTACCCCTCCTTTGAGAGAACATAAAAAAGAGCTTCGTCGTGTGGAAAGGAGTTGGAGGAAGACAAAGGAGGAAATTGATCGTGAACAGTACAAAACTACATTAAACGCTTATAAGAAACTTATTCTGGCAGCAAAAGCAGAATACTTTGACACCCGCATAAAGCAGGCGCATAATGTTCAGAAAGAAACTTTTAACATCTTGACAGAACTGACAAAAAAACCGGTCAATACTGATACAAAGATCGATTGTAACACTTTCCAACAGTACTTCTTAGAGAAGGTGGAAATTATTCTTTCTGAGATCAAAAACAACACAGTAAATGGGTTTATCCCGTCACAGAATGTTGAAATTCCTCAGGATTGTATCATCTCAAGCTTTCCTGAGATCGATTCAACAAAGCTTGAGCAACTGATGAATAGCATCAAATCAGGGTCACCGGCTGACCCCTGTCCCCCCAGTGTCTTCCGGGTGGCGCGTCCCATCCTGGAAAATCACATTGTCTCCTTTCTCAATATGTCATTGTCGAATGGGGTATCTTCCATCTAGTCTTAAGGAGGCTCGGGTCAGACCTCTGATAAAAAAAACGGGAGCGGATTCAGCAAATCTAAAAAACTACCTACCGATCTCCCAATTACCATTTGTATCCAAAATCTTGGAACAACATGTTCTGCAGGCTCTTTCTTCTTTTTTGGAGTCTCACAACCTTCTCCATGGGCGTCAGGCAGGTTTTCGGGCACATCACAGCACCGAGTTAGTGGTGCTCTCGGTGCTGGATGAGCTTAGAGGCATGGCTGACAGTAGGAAACCAAGTGCCCTGATACTTTTAGATCTATCAGCGGCATTTGATACTGTCAGCAATGACCTGCTCTTGGACAGATTGGCCAGATTTGGAATAAAGGGCGCGGCATATAAATGGCTAGAATCTTTTATGACAGGGAGGCGACAGAGGATTCAGCAGGGAGATGGCATCTCCGATGTAGGTAGGGTGGAGTGCGGAGTCCCACAGGGCTCGGCACTATCCCCACTACTTTTTAATCTTTACCTAAAACCTTTGATTGAGTACTTAGTGCACATTGGTTGTCGAGTGTTTAACTACGCAGACAACACCTAGTTGTTATTTAGTATTGAGAACTCAACTGTGGCTCAGGCCTATGTGCAAGAGGTCCTTAGGTACACAGTCAGCTGGATAACTGCTAACCGACTGAAAATTAACCCGAAAAGACGGAAGTTTTGGTGGTGTCTACTGGTACATCGCCTTGGGGTGACCTGTATTGGCCTCAAGAACTTGGTCCTACTCCAACACCAGCAGCAAATGTTAAAAGTCTTGGCATAAAAATTGACCGTGAATTGTCAATGTCTGCCCAGATTTCAACGGTAGTTGGAACCTGCATTGGCCTAATTAGGCAGCTGCGTAGGTTAGTTCCTCTTCTCTCCCAGTCTATGCTTCGCACAGTGGTTTCAGCCACAATTATATCACGACTGGATTATGGTAACGTCCTTTACTTAGGCCTGCCAAATAACGTGATCAATAGATTGCAGGTTGTCCTGAACGACGCGGCGCGTTTAATATTCAAGCTTCCCAGAAGAACTCATGCCTCCCCCTTACTGCTCAAGCTTCACTGGCTCCCCGTGAAACAGAGGGTGGAGTTCAAGAGCTTGTGTATAGCACATAAAGCAATGTATGGACAAGCACCTGTCTATATAAAGGATCGTTTGATGCCTTATAACCCTAAACGATCGCTCAGATCTTCTGATGCTCAGTTGTTGGCCTGCCCTCGTTTTAAAATGACAACAAAGGGCGGAAGATCCTTTTCCATACAGATTCCACAGCTATGGAACAAGTTGCCAGATCTTCTCCGTAAAGAGGCCAATCTTCTACGCTTCAGAAAGCAGCTGAAAACATTTTTGTATAGGGAAGCCCTTGGCCCCATTTAATTACATGTTATCTTATCCCCCTTTTTGGCTGGTAGAATTGTTGTGCTTTCCTTGGTCTAAAGCGTCTTGAGACCTGTAGGTGAGTTGGCGCTATACAAACTAAAGTAACATAACATAATACATGCCTGAAGAACTGCAAGTAAGCAACTGAGAAGTTGCCTCCCTTAGGTGAGACATGAAATAAGTCAGAGAAGTCAACATGCAGTGTTCAGAAAACAGCCCCAAATGTCTAAGAAAAGTTGTGATTGGTCATTCAACTGCTATATCAAGTGTTCATATTCTGGAGTCTGCATCATACTATTCATCCAGTCCTGAAGCATGGGAACATCCGTTTTAGACAAATTCTGAAGAATGCACAGTTTCTCTGTCGCCAAGGCGGTAGAGGGCCAGTCACTCTCATGTTTGGTGACAGAAAAGACAGTCCAGAAGTCTTGCAACATTATAAGTGCTGCTGAAGGTGCGCAGCCTAGTGCACACGTCAGGGAACACCTGCCACACCTGAGTCCAATACGTTTGGAGCATCTGACAAGACCACAGAATATGCAAAATGTCACTGTTCGGTGCTGCACATCTCCAGCAGTTGGATGAGGGTACTAATGTACCCTGGTAGAGCCCTTCCGTAGACTAGTGCCAATCCTGCAGTATTTTAAAGTAGCTGAATTATGCCCATACCTCCCTGAGTTCTCCATCGTGGTCAGCCATGAGACGCGCCCACTGCGTCATGGAGTACAAGGTGGTAAGCTGGTGTTGCAGAGCAGAAGAATATGGCCCATCAGAGCAGAGAACTGTCTAATGATTATGTAATAAAGTCCTGTGATCATTTTCTTGCAGTGGCCCCATCGAACAAGATAAGTGCATAGCGAAGACAGCGTGTGGAGCCATTTACGTGTCTTCAGCTTTCAATGAAATAGTACTGCAGGTATCTCCAAAAATGAGATTTGGGTAGCCTGTATCTGTCTGAGAGATCCGTGAAGGGTTTAGCAACTGCGTCAGCCAGTATCTGATCCACTTAAAAAATTCTTGTGAGAAGCCAATCTGGCCATAAGAAGGGTTTAGAGTCTATGGACCTAGCAGCATTGTGCAACAGCAGGGTCATAGAGCGTGCAAGCCTGTCCTCCTGTAGGAGTTTGTGGGCTGTTTTCCAGACCCCATACATTTCTGAGAGAATGGGATTATGAAGATCTGATGAACATTTGACGCCAGGATACAGAAGTAACATGTGCTCCACCCCTTTGTAAAGTCTGCGTTCTATTTTGACCCAAAGTGGGTGTTCAATGTGAGTGTACAGGTGATAGGCCATCTGGGAAAGGTGGTGAGAGCCGTAGTCTGACAGGATGTGCAGGAGCTAAAGGCCCCTGGAGATTTTGTGGCCGCATGAAGCTTGGATGCTGCCAATCCTGGTGAAGTGGTATCCCATACATAGCATTGAATGATCGTATCAAACTTCTTGAAATAGCTGGCTGGGATATGAAAAGGAAGCATGTCAAGCACATAGTTAAACCCAGAGACAACCACCATCTTGATTGTTTGAATCCTAGTCCCATATGGAAAGCTGTAGGAACCGCAAGATAATTAATTAAGTTTTTTGTTTTCTCCAGAAGTGAGAGAACATGGTCTTCAACCATGGTCTTGAAGTCAATACTAATTCTTATCCCAAGATATTTTAGCCACCCAGGGAGCCATCTCGCCGGAAGCCGTTGAAGTGATGACCGATTTTAGCCCAGTTGATCTTGTACCAAGAAAAGGCTGAAAAATGTTCAATAAGCATCATAAATGCTGGCACAGAAGTTGCAGAGTTATTCTGCGTTGGGAGCACATCGTCCACACAGAGCAGGTAAATTGAGATACAATGCAGGAGTGGGTACCCTGGAGATCGAGGTGGATGAGCACATGGGAATTGCCATTGGTTCTAAGCCAGGAGAAACAGCAGGGGCCACAGAAGGCAGCCGTGCCTCGTGCTGCGTCGAATGTCTATATGGTTAGAGAGGAAGCTATTGCACAGGACCTGGGCAGTTGGGGAGCTGTAGAGGCAGTGCACCATGGCCAGGAAACGCGACCTGATGCCGAATCATTGATTTGTACGAAAAATATAAGGCCATTCAACTTGATTGAATGACTTCTTGGCGTCTAAGTAGAGTTCTAATTTGGCATCCACGTCTGCTCGAACTTGCCATAGGACATGCATCAGGGTGCATAGATGGTTGCGGGAAGAACAGCTTGGCACAAACCGCACTTGGTTTTCATGGACGAGAAGAGGGATCACTATGCCGAGTTTACTGGCTAAGAGCCTGGCAAGGATTTCATATCATGGTTTAAAAGGAAGATAAAGCTTTAGTTGGCACAAATAAGTGGCTCCCATCTGGCTTAGGAACAAATGCCATATGAGATCGATTAAATTCCTCCCACAAGGAGCCGGAAGTTAAGGTCTCAGAACATTTCAGTAAGAAGGGGGATAGTGTCTTACTGTGTGATATTGTAAAATTCAAGGAGGAATCTGTCTTCACCGGGTGCCTTCCTCGTCACCATTTTCTTAATAGCCTCACCAACTTCCCTCTCTGTAATATCCTTTTCCAGCTCTTCCCACATATGGACGGGCAGCCTGGACAAAAAGGAGCCCTCTCTTATGGTATCGTCAGGACACTCCAAAGAGTAAAGATTGGAGTAAAAAGCAGCAAATTCATGTGCAATGAGGTCCGGGCAGGACAACAATGAGCTGGAGGAGTTGTGGATAGCCAGAATCAATGTCTTTGCCAAAGCTGTAGAGCAAGAAGCCGGCCAGCTTTTTCAACGTGCTCCTAACTTCTCTGTTTAACTCTCATGAGTTTTTTCTCTGCAAGTCTGGCGTAGGTGATGTTCAGTTCACACTTTTTGGTGAGAAGTGTGTGTAAGAGTCTCGGCGTGGGGGGCTCCCTATAGGTCACCAGTAAAGATTTGATTTCCTCTTTCAGCATCTTTCTGTGCTGCATTGGAGTCCCTCATAAAGATATTTCTGAGGTATAACTTGCCCACCGCCCACAAAACCTGTTTCAAGGGAGCAGTTGGTCCATTCAGTTCAATGTACTAAGTGAGCCAGGAAAGAAGCTTCCATTTATGTTCAGGCATCCTAAATTTTGAGACATCCATGCGCCATGTATGGGATTCAGGTGACGCCAGGCAGAGGTTCAGAGAGTGAGCAATTGGGGCATGATCCAAAATAGTCCCCACTGTGATATCACATGTCTGGATTTTTGATAAGACGTTCAATGCCATCATGAAATAATCTAATCTGGATTCTGTACCATGAGCTGGAGAAATGTAGGTGTAGTCCCTTTCCCTAGGATGCAACAATCGCCATGGGTTGCAGAAAGAAAAATCAGCTATTTACATTGCCAAGGGTGGCTCTATCCTGTTAGTACCGGGGAACAAATCCACAGAACTTGTTCGGGAGAGGGTCCCGACCATGTCCCAGTCGCCACCGATAATAACAGGTTAAGGAGCCAAATTCTGCCAGTAGGTCAGGTGCGAGAACCAAAGCGCATGGTGCTTAGTGGAGCATAAATGGAGCTCACCACAAATGTGTAGTCTGACACATGTAGACAGGCAAAGACAAACTGACCATGTACATCAATCCAAGTCTTTAGGAACCTCACCCGAAGTTTCTTATAAATAAGTATAGCCACTTCGTTTCTCCGAGGATTGCATGCAGGGTCAGCATGTGCTCCAAGGGGGTCGTCCGATCAGGAGGCGGACGTCACCGTGACCCAATATCTTTTTAGTTTGGCAGATTCTAAAGTTGAATGGTGGGTCTCCTGTAGCAGGGTGATATCTGGATGTTTGAATCTTTTTCCGCTTTATAAAGTGGCTCATACCATTGACATTAAAAGATCATATGTGTAGGTCCATGAAGAAATGATGGGCCATGGCATCTGATCACGGAGGGAAGGGAAACAAACAGGTATGCAATACAGGGCCTAAGTCGAAGGCCACAACCGACAATCTGTGAACGGAGTAGTAGAGGCTGCCTGCATAACGGGCCTGACCCATTTAAATGTAGAGAAATTACCCACAACCAAGGGAACAAACAAGAGAAAAGGGAATGGAGAGTCTACCACTGGAAATACAACTGAAGAGCAGTCAACCATGAACATCAGGGTTTCAGGGTGGAACAGGATTTATTTCTGGCAGTATTAGCCAGATGAGACTCTCGTCTTCATGCTCCCTGTCTGTGGCTTTGCTTTGACCTGACCAGAATTTATAAAGCACGACAAATGCTCAAAGGCGTCAAGGTGCTGTAGTTACGGAACTTCAATCCAGCAGCAGCTTAGACACTTATACACACTGCTAAGGGGGTCTGCCTATAGGGTAAACAATAACTGGTAATAGGTGCCAACAAGGGAATTTGTTTGCAAAGAGCTTATATAAATATAGCGGGATGCCGGTTTCTTTGCAGGCTTGGCATTGGGCTCTTAGTGAGCAGGTGCGCTCCGGGGCTGACAGGCGCCTTACTCCCTATGAGTACTAGTTGATCACTCGCAAGACAGTCAAGAAGTTAATATCTGACCTCTATAAGATGCTACTGACTAAATATATGTATGTTTACAGTGCTAGCAGGGCTCGTTGGGAGAGGGAATTGGATAGGAGGAAAGGGATTTCTTGTAAAGGTCTACCTGCCACAGCCTGGGCTCATGGGTAAGATCTTAAAATTCTTGAATGAATGTATAGCCTCACTGCTTAGATTTTTTATTTCTCTAAGGCCTTTGATACCAGGGTCCACTGCATCCTGCTGCCACTGTGTCAAGGGTTTCCCTATAGTTAGGTGGTTTAATTCCTTCTTGGGCACCATGTAGCAGGAAGTTAGCCTTGTTTCCTTTACCACTTAAAGTGCAGTCCAGGGATTCCCCTCTCCACGACCTTTTTCAATATATATCTCTGAATTCATGTTGCCCTCTTCATAAGCACTCAGCTACCCCTGCAATCAGAAAGTTATGACACTCAGGTCTCCGTTTGATTTTCCAGAGATCTACCCCCCGTACAACCAATAAGAAGATATTGGCCAATATCTAGGCTTGGATAGCAACTGTCTTGCAGCTTAAAAGTGTTTTAAGAGAGGTTATTATCAAGAATAGTAGTCTAAAGTTGATTGTAAGAAATCCGCCTTTTCTGAGTGGTTGCCTTGGTTTTTTCACCTTTTGCTGGACCCTATGTTTACTGGCTTTAGAGCTCTGTGCACTTTACCGCTGCTAACCAGTATTAAAATGTCTGTGCTCCTCCTTTAAACATGG